>NC_031997.1:4019997-4092209 GCF_001879085.1 Nicotiana attenuata | reverse complement strand
ATATATATATATATATATATATATATATTCTTTCAGAAATTTTTTACGTGACATGTTATAATTTTGATATTTGGTTCCTCCCCATTTAATAGAACCTGTGTCAACACACATGGAAGAGCAAGGGCTTGAGTTTCTCCAGTTTGCTTTTCGCTGGTTCAATTGTCTCTTGATACGCGAGGTTTGTTTTTCTGCCTTTATCATATTAATTTTTTTTCCATCCTTTTTCTATGTTCTGCATCGTCGATAAAGCCCTTTTTAGGTGTCATAGTAAAGAATACCTTAAGACACAGACCTAATCAATCTATTCTTGCAGATCCCTTTCCATCTTGTTTCTCGATTGTGGGATACATATCTTGCAGAAGGTGATGCGCTGCCAGATTTTCTTGTATATATTGCTGCAAGCTTTCTGCTCACAGTAAGATTTCTCTTAATATCTGCTTGAGATTTATGTGATGACATTGATGGTGTGTTTGGTATGAAGGAAACTGAGTGGTTTTATCACTTATTTGGAAAACATTTTTCAAAAAATATTTCCTTTCGTACCAAACACACCCTGAATCTTACTGGCATTACAAATACAGAGAAAACACTCTTTTACCTTATTTTTAGAAAGAAAGGTTTGTAAGACAAGTCCAGAATGGATTGGTAAATATTGAATTGAAGGAAACAGGGTTGAAGTATTATTATAAGTTATAGACACCCCTTGACATATTAAGACCATGCAAAGAAAGAATATATCATGGGTATCGTTACACAGTATTCCAGTCACTTGACCCAAAACCTCTGTTTCTTGTGACCAGAGTGTTATTTTCCTTATAAGTCTCGGTAGTTCTTCATACTCTTTCTAATACCAATTTTATTTTCCATACACAAACTTAATCTTAGAGCTTCCTTTGCCTGTTATATTTACTAAACCAGAATTGCAGTTGAAAGAGCTTTGCTGTGTATATTTGCTCAATGTTGTGTTTATTGTGCAGTGGTCAGATAAGCTGCTGAAGCTTGAATTCCAAGAGATGGTCATGTTCCTTCAGCACCTTCCAACTCATAACTGGAGCCATTCAGAGCTTGAGATGGTACTTTCTAGAGCTTACATGTGGCATGCCATGTTCAACAGATCACCCAGCCACTTGGCTGGCTGAAGTATCCGGTTTTTTGTTTTTGTTCAATTTTCCATTGTTAGTTTTCCTCGCCTAAATCTGCTATTGGATTCACTACTAATTGTTTCTTTTCTTCTGTATTATGATTTGTAAGATGTGTATGCTAACATATATGTTGCATTTCCTAGTTGTTGTTTTATAGTTATCACTTATCTAGTTCTTCTTCCGTTTATAACCTACTAATATACGTACCCGCGCGATGCGCGGATCGATTAAAAGAAGAAAAAAAAGAGCGAGAGAGACAATAGAAACATATGTATATATATTGCTGATTAAATTTAACGATCGAACTCAAAAGAATTAAAATAAAAAATGAATAGATGAATTTATTGGGGCCAATACTGGAACCCAAGTATGATTCAAGACCAAATGACAGTACTATTCTAAGAAAATTTCCAAGTAGCTGTGAAGCTAGCTTAGATCAATCGTACAAACCTTTTCAACTGCTGTGAAAATGTAAGAGGAAAAAGCTGATGCTCGATTTCTACCAAGAGAAAAAATTTGACATATATTTAAGAAAGAGTTATTCCTTGTCAATTTAAAAAAGAAAATGTTTCGTCTTTGATATTTGCAATAATGTAGAGGTAAGTTTTCTTACAATCTCTGCCGGCCACTGCCAATCCAGTTCGTCTTAATTAACGGAGAGTTGCTGTAAAATTTAGCTCTTTTAAGATAGCTGGTCTTGTAGGTGAAACCTTAATTTTGGCTTGAAAATGTAAGTAGCCTGCATTTTATTGTATTCCTTACGGCAATATGACTGCGACATTGCTATATTTTCGTTTCTACTTACCTATCTCTCTGTTATTGCATGCTTCATGGTGAATTAGGTAGAAACACTAAACCAAACGTATAAAGCTTTACTTGTTAACTTTTCAAATAATAATCAACTGGTTGTAAGTGAAGAATAAAGAACTAATTTATGCTTCAATTTGTCACAATGCATAACCACCAAATCAGAAAAAGCATATTCTACTTCTAAAAAAACTCATAATGGTAAATAAAGTTCCTCAAATGTATTCCTCAAGTGTTTATCCCAAATTGTCAAATATGTTTTATGGAGGATAAACTATGACTGAAAAACAATGAAGGAAAAAAGTTCTTCGAGGCTTGGTGGAATTTTGTATTTTTGACTTCCTATGGATTAGCATTAAAGTAATGCATACATTCATTCGAGTAGTTAACAACTCAGATACTGATGATGTCTTATTGGCTGATCTAGTGCTCTTGTCATACATCTTGAATGGAGGCATCATGTTATTATCGTTCACAGCTTCGGGCTTCCTATACAATAAATAAAGTAAACATTCAAAACGCTAAATATGTTAAAAAAAGTTGATTGTATCCATGCATGTACAATCATTCTGCCTTCAAACTTACATTTTAGCAAAACAAATTAAGTTCAAATAAAGACTTCCTTTTTCTACTATGATGAGAAAAAATACATCAATTGCAAAATTAATTTGCAGTTTTTATCAAAAAGTTCCATGCAAGTGAGTAAAGTATTTGTTGTGTATTAACTAAATTTTAGCATTTCATGATTTACACACAAAACACAATGTTGTGATACAAATATTAATGCAATTTATCAAATTATTTTAATACATCATATATACCTACTTACTGCTGAATATAAACCCATGAATTCTAATAATCAAGTTCTTTAGTGCATCCTTCAAAAAATCTTTGTTTGACCAGACACAAAATTTTATTCTCAAATATATCTATCCATATATATAAGTAAAATAAGTGACATCGTAAAGGAGAAATTAAAAGTTAGCGATGTATTTACCTCGCATTCCTTCTCTTCATCTACACCTTGAATAATATTGAAGTTATGGTCCTAACAAATATAAAAAATAATTTAGTTTGAAAAAAGACTTAATATATGCAATTTAACAGAAATGTGCAACTTAAATAAATTATGATGTTTGTGAGTAACGATCACATACGGTGAAGGCATATGAACGTGGAGCATGAGTATATTTCTTCATCAGTTGCTCCTCATCTATCACCTTAACAACACTGTAAACTTCATCTTGCATCTGAATATTCGAGCTTATGACGATGACCTTAAACATGAATTTTCTTTCAAGGATATTTGTTCAACTCTACGGGATAGGGAAATTTGCCAACAACGCCAGTATTTTAGAATAAATTTTGCGTTAGAATTTTTTTAAAACAAATATGAACTTAATTTAGAAAAATACCTCAAGTAATCCTTCCTTCAATTCATTTGCGAACTTGCCTATGAGAAACATAGCTTCGCGGTCCCAGAGCAACAGTGAAACAGATCCCGTACCATCCATAACTGTAACCTGAAGCTTGTACCTAAATACATGTTTGATTTGAGATATACATGTATGTTTTGATAGATTAAGAAAATAGAGTTTCTATTATTACCTACTCGCCGTTGAGTAATCTTCATTTTTACATTTTAGATTTGGCCAACAATAAATGTTTCTCATGTTATCCACCTTCTTTTGACACTTCTTGCAGTTGACATACGACCATCCTCTTTCAATTTCTAAATTTTCCATACTTGCAACAATCCAACATGAACTTTCCTGTTTAATATATTAATACAACTTGTGATATCGAAATTGAGGATAGCATATTTGTATAAAGGGGAACACATAAATTATGCATACTTTAAATTACGCATATTTCATTAATCAAAAACAAAAATGCCAACTGAGAACTGAACATATATAGCCTAATTATTGATAAATACAATTATTTCAGTTATTTACATATAACTTCCTAACTAAAGAGATTGAAGAATATAGTTAAACCGAGCAAATTATTAGATATTTAGAGTGAAGAAGCAAAACAGTTAGAACATAAAGTCAAAATAATTACAGTAATGCACATATTTAAATGGAAAAAAGTGCCATTGTTTTTTTTTTATCGTAATTGTTAAATTTCTCTACAGTTATAATTATCTCTTATAATTGTTTAACTGATAAAAAGAGGCAATTCCTAGTTTAAACTACAAAAGTTGTTCACGTTACAACAGAACTGCTACAAAAAGTATTCATATATATATATATATATATATATATATATATAAAGTCGTTAAATTTTAAAGCTAGCATACTATCTCTTTATTATTCCTTCTTAAGTAAGATACTGTTTTCAAGATCCTCTAAAAGTAAAGTCGATGATTTTCCTTCTCTACTTGCCTCCAAAAGGTACTACGTTGTCCATTTTGAGAACACTTTTAGCATGTATGCTCGCACGCTGCCTAATAAGCTTATTCTTGGAGAAATCTAGAACATGGGTGAAGGCAAAAGATATGGTCCGACTTGTTTGGTTGGTACCTTCTAATCACATTATATATCATAGGCTAATAAGAGTACACAATATATGTATCAATCTGACAACAAAAATAGTCATGTTAAACAGTTTTTTAGCTTGATTTTATCACACAACGACTTAAAGATATATGTTATTCATTGTAACAGATGCAAAAAAAAATTCAGATTTTCACATTAAAAAATAGAGAAGCAAACACATGATACATGCTTAGTATATTACTGAGAAACATATTTAAGGATACATATGTTTGGTGCACAAATGCTTCAATCAAGTTTTTGCTATTGATTATCCCATGTATACGTATATATGCAAATTTAAAAACGAATTATAAGATAATAATAGATTTTTAATACCTTTTCATCTTGTAGAACCAATTCAATCGAGAAAGTATCGTTGGAATGGTAAGAATCTGGTACTCCTCACAGACGAACAACCCAAACTTTGAACTTGCTTGATTAAATCACTGTGAATAGCCATATTTGCTGAAATCGTATGTTTTCTTGTATTTTTTATAGCAGATGGAAGATTCAAAGTTAAGAACCGACTATAAGTTGGAGAAATAGAAATCGGCATCGTGGAGTAGTTCCATTTCAATCGTGCGTTTGCATCGTGTTTTTTGGTTTTGCAGAGGATAGGGAACATGGGTTCTAAATGTGCAATTTTTTATTTTTAAATAATAATCTAAAGCAGTTTTTTGTGAAAGTTAAAGAGTAAACAATGTTTTAGAATCAGTTAATTTTTTTAAAATAAAAAAGTCAGAATTTTTGAATTAAATAAAGCTCTTTTCTTGAAAAAACAAGCTTACGGTCTTCATGGTTTAAAGTAGATGAATTTGAAGGAGCTTTTATTTCATAATTTTGAACCAGTAAATTTCTTAAGATGTACGTTTTAAAATCAGTTAATTTTCTTAAACATAAATAAATCTAAAATTTTGAATTAAATAAAGATATTTGAAAGACAACCCGTCTTCATGGTTCAAAGCTAGTCAAAAACGTATGTTTTAAAATATGCAATTTTTGATGTTTAATTTTTAAATAATAATCTAAATCAGATTTGCTTTTTAAATTTACAGATTAATAAACATATGCTTTAAAATCAATTAATTTTTTAGAAATAAAGAAATCTTTAATATTGGGGAACGTGGGTTCTAAATGTGCACTTTTTAATTTTTAAATAACAATGTATATCACATTTCCTTTTTAAATTTAAAGATTAACAAATGTAAGCTTTAAAATCAGTTAACTTTTTAAAATAAAGAAATCTGATTTATTTTTTTAAATAGTCTTCTAGCTCCTATTTTTTTTGGAGGATTGTCCTATTGTGATGATGCCACTTGGCTTAATGAGGATGCTTCTTCCTCTCTTTTAATTATAGATAGATATAGATTTTAATAAAATACATTAACTTTAACTAATAACTAATTATTACTCCTAATAACTACTTTTTGTCCTAAAAACTAACATGTGTCATTTTCTTATTCTACCACTTGTCACAATCCTATGCCAAACTTCCTTCCTTTTAATAATAAACTAGTAGTCGTACCCGCGCGATGCGCGGTCAATATTAAAAAAATATTTGTCACTTTGTTAATTTTTTGATGTTACATTTGGAATNTTAATGAACGGAGAGTTGTTGTAAAATTTAGCTCTTTCAAGATAGCTGGTCTTGTAGGTGAAACCTTAATTTTGGCTTGGAAATGTAAGTAGCCTGCATTTTATTATTTTCCTACGGCATATGACTGCGACATTAATATATTTTCATTTCTACTTATATACCTATCTCTCTGTTACTGCTTGCTTCATGGTGAATTAGGTAGAAACACTAAATCAAACATATAAAGCTTAACTTGTTAACTTTTCAAATAATAATCAGCTGGTTGTAAGTGAAGAATAAAGAACTAAATTATGATTCAATTTGTCACAATGCATGACCACCAAATTGAATATCAGAAAAAGTCTATTCTACTTCTAAAAAACTCGTAATGGTTAATAAAGTTCCTCAAATGTATTCCTATGAGTGTTTATCCCAAACTATAATATGTTTTATGGAGGATAAATTATGACTGAGAAACAATGAAGGAAAAAAGTTCTTCGAGGCTTGGTGGAATTTTATATTTTTGACTTCCTATGAAATAGCATTAAGGTAATGCATACATACATCTGAGTAGTTAACAACTCAGATACTGATGATGCCTTATTGGCTTATCTAGTCCTCTTATCATACATCTTCAATGGAGACATCATGTCATTATCATTCATAGCTTCCTACAGAATAAACAAAGTGAACATTCAAAACGCTTAATATGTTAAAAATAAATTGGTTGTATCCATGCATGTACAATCGTTTTGCCTTCAAACTTACATTCTAGCTGTCACGACCCAATTCCCAACTCGGTCGTGATGGCGCCTCTCGTGAAGACAAGGCCAGCCAACAGAACAACAACGCCTCTTTCAAAAAATTTTAAACATAAATGATTAGATAAATACAACTTAATGACAATAACAATCGATATATATACGACCCAACACAGCCCGACCGGGATATCACAAGTCACGAAGGAAGTCTGAACACGACCACAGGGTCAATAATATACAGAATAAAGCTTAGAATCAAAAGACGAAGTCCGGTGCCGCGAACGCCGGCGGTCACCTTGCTCAGCTACGATAGCAAATCCTCAACCAGCTCAAACCCGCTACCGGGTAACCAATACCTGCATCTGCACGCGAGGTGCAGGGAGTAAAGTGAGTACTCCAACTCAGTGAGTAATAAAGGTAAATAATAACTGAGCAGCAAGAAATCACGAAAGGCACTCCATCATGCTATATAGAACAGTGCTACCCTTTGAGAAAACAGTAAAACCGTGAAATCCTTTAGAAAATCTATCTGGGCTCAGTTAAAACCTCTTTTGAAAATGTCTTTTTCAACAGTTAAGTCAGCCCCTCGGGCACAACACTCCATCAACAAATAACACCAGGGTATCAGGTAAGCAGTGCAAGAAGTAGCATAGAAGCCAATGAAATGCGAGTGCTGAATGTCATGACACGTAATACAAACAGGAACTAATGCATGAGTGCAATGCAATGCATATGACCGCTGCGGCGTGCGGCCCGAGCCATCCATATTTAACGTCGACGGCGCTCACTGGGGGTGTGTACAGACTCCGGAGGGGCTCCTACAGCCCAAGCGCAATATCAAGCCATCTCGTGGCATCAACCAGGCCCTCGACCTCAAAATTAATGTAACACCGCTGCGGCGTGCAGCCCGAGCCATCCATAGTCCAGAAATGCACATGTAACACTGCTGCGGCGCACAACCCGATCCATGCTCAGTCCAGAAATGCACATAAGCCACTTGGGCAATACAACATGGTAGTTCTCAGCTCAAAACGTCAATAAAATATTGTTTCAGTTTTCAAATCTTAGAAAAACGGCTGAGTTTGCAAAAGAGTATTAAAACCTTGGACCGAGATCAAATAATATGCAAAGTAATGCGAAAACAGTGATATCAATCCCTGAAGGATTCACATAGTTGGCACGAAGCCCAAACATGACAATCAGCCCAAATTATGATGATAACAAGTAGTTTCAGTCAAATACGTAGTAATTTCATCAATCGGGACGGACCAAGTCACAATCCCCAACGGTGCTCTACCCCACGCTCGCTATCCGGTGTGCAAGTCACCTCAATACAGCACTATGATGTGCAAATCCGGGGTTTCAAACCCTCAGGATATCATTTACAATCATTACTCACCTTGAACTGGTGAAATCTCTAGCTCGCGATGCCTTTGCCCCTCAAATCGGCCTCCACGCGCGTCGAATCTAACCAAAATCAGAGCAAATACATCACAATATGCTAAGGGAACAATACCCAATCGAAAACAATCGAAAAATAGCAAAGATCTCGAAACTAGCAAAACCCGAGCCCCGGGCCCACTTCTCAAAAAATTACAAAATTCACATCATCGGATTCCTTATCTCGCCACGAGTCTAACCATACAAAAATTATCCAATTCCCATAACATTTCGACCCTCAAATCCATGATTCTATCCAAGAGGGTTTTCTATACTTTCCAACAAAATTCGCGGATTAAACACCAAAACTAGTGATAGATTCAAGTTATACAACCAAAATTGAGTTAAGAATACTTACCCCGTTGTTCTCTCCAAAAATCTCCCAAAAAATCGCCTTATCCGAGCTCCAAATCGTCAAAAATGGCAAATAGGATGAAGTTTGGACTTTATTCTGCTTCCCAGGGATNCCAATAACTAATTAGTAACCAATTATGCCATGTGGCATTTATTTAGGCTGCCACTTGGCTTAAGGAGAGGGCTTTTTCCTCTCCTTTTAATAATATATAGATAGATATATAGATTTGGGTTTTTCCCTTCTAGATATAGAGGTAAGGAAAACCAAGTCCGCAATCTTGAAAGGGTTACAGTGTATGACTTCAAATAATGTGACATTTTTGGTTTCTTTTGGGGCTCCACTCGCGCACAAGTTCCTTCTTTCATATCTTAATCAGTTTCCAGTTATTTTATTTTTCTTCCTTGTGTTCATTAGTGCTATTATTTCTCCTTTCTTGTTGTGGATATCGAATCTTCTGCAGACTGCAGTTATCCATGATTTTAAAAAAATTGCCTGTCATATTTGTAGAAAGCACAAGTTATATTCTAGTCATGATTTGGTAAACTGATGAAGAAAATGGGATTCAATGTCAAACGGAAACATGAAATCACCAGTCATATCAGAAACAAGAATCAATATAAATTGAGCCGATTTGCTTTTCTGATCTTGGCTCATTAGCTTCTCCCTAGTGATCAACTTATTAAGGTCAAATACATTCACATTTGGAAGTGATAAGTAGATGGCAGACAAGCTCCTCAGGTCTATCAATGGTTTCAAATAATAATTCCAATAAATATTCAAGTTCCATCAACTTTAAGGATCAAAACCACACTTTTCAACTAATTGAAAGTTAATTCTGGTTAGTGAAATAATACATGGACTAAAACTGATGTTAAGCAATAACAGAGGAACTAAATTTGCTATTTTCCCTTTAAAAAATTATGAAAGAAGCTAGTAGTAGTAAAATGTTGGATCAGATGAAGCCCGATATTGCAAAGTGGTTTTGCTCCTAGTGTTTGCTTCTAAGGGGTTGTTTGGTAATTATGCAAGGCTGATTGATATCCAAAGATCTAAATAAGAAAACTATAACTAATAGTACCATCATATTCTGTATTATTCAGATGTGATTGTTAATATGGAAATTGTTATAAAAAAAAAGGTACAAATATAAAAGAGTTGAAAAGAAGACAAAAGAGTAGCAAAGTGAAACATTATGGGGTAGTATCCATATAATAACTCATAATTTAGTAGTAGCAATCAAACACTCCAAGTTATAATCATTCATAAGCTATATATTATTAATTACTAGCAAAGCATTTTCTCATCACCATACCAAGCAACTTGCCAAAAGGATCACATCTCCACCTTACTCACAAAACAGTCCTCATTGAGATAATAAATAAACGCCTCCATGTACCAAGAAAACAAGTGTAATTAGTTAATACATGTGGATATTCTACTATGTTTTTGCTTTCCAATAGTTACATATCTCCGAGAGCTCCACGCAGAAGTCGTAGGTTACAATTCAGACGAGATCGAGCGACCTTCGCTTGGACTGGGAACGGGAATGGAAAAAGAAAGTAACGTCAGCTTGAGTCAATCAAAGTACAGAAATGCCATTATTTCAGACTACTCAAAACTGCAGGTAAAAGCAAATGACACGAGAAAATAAGCAACTTCAATCTAGTTTAACAAAACAACTCTCTTTTAGTTTCTGAAATTCCCAGACCTGCTCTCTTATCATTTTCATAACTCCTCTCTTTCTGATTATTCAATCCAACAGGGGCGAGCAGAGTAGGCAACATGAGTTTCTGACGATAGTTACATAGGGGATAAGGTTAGAGGTTCTTAAGACTTCAAAAGTGGGTTTGCACCATTAACACAAGGATGATGATAATTGAATTAGATGTCAAGAAAGAGCTGAAGCTTATCTAAGAAATCGGGGAGTAAATAATGCCTTTTGCTTGCCATTACATTGATAACACATCAAATACTTGGTTTGCAATCGAAACCAACATTCTTTGACATCAAGATATTAGATCTACTTATTGCATGACACTGGTTTTCTCTTCCTCTTGTCTTCACATTGGTAATTTATGCATTCTCCCTTCAAATAGTTCTCATGAAGGGGTTCAGTTTCGACTGACTTCTATTGACATTTTTAACCTTTTTTTTTTTGGGTTTGAAATGGTAAAGTTATTGACATTCTTCTTTCTTTTTCTTAAAAGGCTTATTGACATTCTTAGCATTGGCATCTGCATATCGTTTCTCTATATTAATTTTAAACTTCCACCATTTACATACTCTGCATGCTGACATAGTCACGTATCTTACTAAATAGCATCCAATCTAATCAAAATTAAAACTCTCAACTATTCCTCTCAACGCCAATTTTAGTTTGGACCTTATCCTAAGCTTCGTCTACCAGAAAAATCATGTATAAAAATAGCATTGGCCACTTAATGCTACCTCCTTCATTTGGTGATGGCATGGCTACAAATGAACGTGGACTTTAGCATGACATAGGAATAAACAAAAAGATTTTATGAAGAGGAATGAAGAAAAGATTTAAGCCACAGTGCAGAGGTCGAAGAGCATACCAGAATGACAGGGTAGCTTCCATTTCAGTACAATAATGGAGAACATATATAGCAGTAAACTATAACTCCATGCATGGAAAACTGATATTCGTTACAGGGAGTTGATCTACTTACATTGGTACTTTCAATTTCTTTTAGAAATTTCTCTGGATAGTCGATATAGTCGGCGCATTCTTTCTTTACTCTAGCCACAAGCTCTTTCTCTTCGGCCTTTTGAAGGCTCCTTATCAAAATACTCATAGTCAACTTATCTGGGAGGAATCCTGATTTCTTCATCAGTTCATACATTTCCATTGCTTTCTCTACGAGATCTACTCTAAAGTATGCCCCGATAAACTCTGTATAGGTTCTGCTGTCTGGTTGTAAGCCCTCCTTCATCAGGTCCACAAAGAGTTGTTCAGCCATTCCAATCAATTTGTTTTTGCCCAGCATCATTATCATACTATTGAACACAGATAAATCTGGTACATACCACTCCTCATTCCTGACAAAGTTGAACACCTGAACCCTGATAGTTTTCAGATAAATGCACATTTAAGAAATAAATAAGGAGAAGGATTAAGATGGGAGGAAGCCATGAGCAGATATTTTCATGATAGGCAAGAAGAGAAAACACAAAGTAGAAAGAAAGAGCTATGTATTGGTCTTTTTATCCATATCTAATATGCTTTCCTCCACAAAGTATGGGATTTTAATCAGTCTAGTCTGCATCTTCAAAATCAGAATGAAGGGTTTTAAGAGATCAAGTTGATCATGATCACATTTTAAGTTGGGGGGTGTTAAAGTCTGAATGCTAAGAACAACAAAGTGAGAAGCAAATCTTAAGCTGCCACATCTACGCATGACCATGCCCAAACAGTCAAAAACGTCAAATGAGAAGCAAATGTCAAAATGTAGAAGAGCTAAATTTCAGACATTACGTCCAGCACCCTCCCAGGCAGCCCCACCAACCCTTCAACCCGCAAAAGAAGGTTAATAGAAACGCAGATAAGTAACACTGAGTGGTTCTATAACAAGAAGACATGTTTCTCATTTATAAAAAACTAATAGTCTAGCATTACAAGAGACATATAGTCAACATCTTCGTAACCATGTCATGGAAGATATTCCTCTGCCTATTAAATTAAATGGAAAAATAACATTTCATCGTCAAAGTGTAGAGAAAATGACAAAAATGGTCCCTTATGTTTGAGGGTAGGTTCAAAATAGTCCCATAAATATGCACTACGCAGTTTTGGTCCTTTAAGTTTGTCGAAAGTTAACACTTCTAGTCTCCATCAAATATTTAACAATTTATGTTCGTTAGATTTGATGGAAAGTGTGGGGAAAAAAAACCTTAAATACCAGGAAAGTCCCATCAAATCCTAAAAATTGCACTAGACACCAAAAAGATATAAAACATTAGCCAAAATTACACACTAAAAAGCTGCACCAGACTCTAAAACTAAATCGCAGAAACTACAAAAATTGTACCTCTAAATGTGAGTTCCTGCTAATTTCCTCTTTTCGTAGTTCCCGTCAATCTAACAGATAGAGTTCGCTAAATATTTGACGGAAACTAAAAATTTTAACTTTTGGTAAACTTGAAGGACCAAAACTGTTCAGATACTTAATGGACTACTTTGAACCTACCCTCAAACTTAACACACCATTTTTGTCATTTTCTCTGAAACTGTAGGTTAAAAGCCTTCTATTTTGGTAGAGCATTGCATTCCCCCACCCAAAAAAAAAAAAAAAAAACCCACCCAAAGCTCAAATCCTCTATTTGATCATTTATAGGAAACTGACCTGCCTGAGGTTATTAATTTATGCAATCCAATTGCATTTTAAGCCATCACATAGAACTGTTGTCTCAGACAGTATGTGTTTCAAACAAATTAAACTAATGAATCGACATCATATACTAATAAAAATTGGTAGTATTCATCCCTAACAACAGAATCAATGGGTGGTTAAAGAAAGTTTCAGAAAAAAGACTGGCTTTGTACATGTTTCTCTGTAATTTATTTTGGTCTTCCAAAGTTTGAACCCCATAGATTAAAATAAAGATACACATTGGAAGCTACCAAACTTGTCTAAAACATTACAAGCTGAAGAAGAGCAAGAGCAGACATGCAATTTCAGGCTCATTGCAGAATATGCATAGCATACCGCAGCACAAGCACTAAATTGTTTCCAAAAAGAATCCAAATTCGTAAAACAAGGTCACACTAATCACCTTAAAAGACCCCATTCAAAAAGATTGAAGCCAAAGCAAAGCTAATACAACAATAAGCTTCCTTGAAAATCTTTTTACATGTTCAATTTTGTCTTTGGACATAATTACTATCTTAACTGCTTTCAAATATTCCTCATGCTTCCTAATAATACAGTTTGATTCTTAACCTATAACTCTATACCTTTTTAAAATAATGATCATGATCCTCAGTACTAACGGTCTCCTATAGATAAGAGTATAGGACTTGCTCAAAAAAGAAAAGAGAAAAAGCATCCATTTGCAGAGGCAGAGTTAGAATTTGAAGTTTATGGGTTCTGCATTCGTCGTGGAACCCACAGCTCATCTTTGTTACTGGGTTCGCAATTAAATATTTATACATATTTAATGAATTTCTTGATAAAAATACAGTATCTAAGAAAAAGTGACTGGGTTCGGCCGAACCCACACCTAGTAGGCTCGCTCCGCCCCTGTCCATTGGCATCAAGTCATAGCTTAACTATCTATATCAAAACCTTTTTGTGTACATCAAAACTATTTACTCCACCTTTCCTTTATGCTTTCTAACAGTCAAAAACTGTAATCATTAACCAAAACATGTAATAAGTCCCTCTAATATGTCTCAAACAAACCTAAGAACATACACGGAAATAGTAGCTTCATATGAGCTAGGGCGAGATGAAACAAGTTATACCTGGAGAGCCAAGTGAACCTCATTTTGCCTTTGCAGCTCAGTTAAAGTGTCCAACACGTCAGCCTTCAATAGCCTACTAAGCTTCATTTTCAAAACCTCCTCCATTTTTTCAGGTGATTTTGCTAATTTCAGAGACTGGACAGCTTGTATTGACTCTGTGGACAAAACCCTTGACCTCCACATAGGTTTTCTCGCTCCATTTCTCAAACTACACGAAGTTTTCTGCTTCCTCATTGAAAGGTTGAATTGGGTTCTTGAAAAGTGTAGAAAACCCAATTCAGAAAATTGAATTCTGAGGGAAGCCATTAAGGCGAAATTAGGTGACCCGTGAGAGTGGAGACCTTTACTTAAAAGGGAAAATATATTAAAATGTGTTTCAATTTTATTTGACTCCATATAAATTGCAGAATAGGGAATCTTGCCATAATATTCCAAATAAGTTCAAACTTGCTAAACTCAAGTCATTAATTATAGATTTATCAAAACTAGTCAAACACATATAAAAATTGAAAATTCAACTAAATAAGATTTTTTTCTCTTCAAAAATCACACGCAAAAATCCCCTTCCATAATTTTAAGCGTGATCAGCAATATTAGATGCTAGCAATGAAAAGAAATTTTATGGGTGAGATAGCAAATAAGCTGATGAAATATATATATATATATATATATATATATATATATATATAAAAGATTCCAAAAATATATACGAAAAAGGACCTTTTTCAATGGGTATGGTTGAAATTCATTGAAAACACATAGACGAGTCTTTTTAATATACAAATTTTGAGAAAGATAGGACGTGATTTGGTATCAAAATTCGCTGTTAAAATTGAGTTCAAAAAATTCTTCTGCGATACACGCATGTATCACACACACATATACATGGATATACATGTGATACACATTTGATAAAAATATGATACACATATCTTTTTTTTCCATGTTTCATCTTCTACTTCGAATTTTTAATTCAAACCACCTCAAAACTCTGCCAAATCATCCCAAAGCTGAGATTTAAACTTCTTAATACGTACCCAATCTATTCTAATAACACTACTCAAAAAAAATTAACCTTTTTTTTATTGCTACAAATAGCTAATTGGCTAATATTAGTAATATTTTATGAATTGACCATTTTTGTAATAAACTACTTATAAATGGACATAGCTGCTAGTTTCCTTTTTTTTAAAACTTATGGTCTTAAAAAATCAAAGGGTAAAAGCTTCATAGGGTTATAACATTTATATGATTACAAAAGCTTCTTATTAATGGTAAATGAGTAAAATAAAAAATTTGAAATAAATTATCTCTAATATAGATATATGTTTTTCTTTCGAAAAGAACTAATAGAAAAGTGTATCAAATAAATAAAAATGTACGGATTCACATATTTTGCTACTTTTTTGTGTCGATAAAGGCTACTAAACTGATTGCTTAGTAGCTAAATTTTATTAATAAAATAATGAAATAAAATAAAACTCCTACAAATGAAAGAAATAAGAGCTTGCAACAAGTAAAAGGTCTAGAATCAAATTGATGTAGTACATCAACTTGGTTGTACAAAATGGCCTAACTGTATAGTAAAGAAACGTGATATATGTCCAACAGTGGCGGAACCACATTGAAGCAAGGGATGTTAAGCGACAGCCCTTCGCCGGAAAATTATATTATTTTATCAGATAAATTTTTTTATTTTATGTATATTTACTATACGTTGATTCCTCTTAACTTTTCGATGTATCTAATTATTTATATTTTGATACCCCTTAATGAAAATTTTGGATCCGCCACCGATGTCCAATGTAGCCCATGTTGAAACTTGTCTTCCACTGTGTCCGTGGTATTTGCCCCTAATAAAGTCCCAATGTAATAACATGATGATCAAACAAAACGTCCAAACAGTCCTTTGTGTATCTTGTCTATAGCAGTGTATTTCCAACAAGTATCAGTCATGAAAAGCTTCATCAGTGATCCCGATAAGTGAAATATATAATATCTAGAAGCAGAGTTAGATCCAGAATTTAAATTTTATGGGTTCAACTTTTAAGTGTTTTAGTATTGAACCCATTACATTTTTAGAGTCATGGGTTCATATCTATTATTATGCAATTTTAATGAATTTTTACATATAAATTTTTACTCAAAGCACCAAAAGTTATGGATTCAATTGAATCCGTTGGTAATACAATACATCCGCCCCTGTCCAGAATTGGGTTACACTATGTCCAGGTGATAGCCATTTTTGCAATCGATTCTGCCCTTCTTTGGAATTCACAATGCAGCAGTCCATGATCGACTTTTCTAGTATGTCAGGGCATTACAGGGCTAGTATAGCAATGACTTGGACCAACTTGGTAATAAAAATGATCTTTTTTGGTATGATAGGGCATTACACGTGCTTTTATAGTAGAACTTTTGGGTTTGGCAGTTTGTGTAACTTGATTGACGTGGAGAGACTCAATTTCAATGGCTTGATTATTGTGTAAGTGAGTTTCTAAAAGCTTGAGATGGTTTTACTATGACTTTAAAGTCAATGTTGCCTATATGCTAAGAGAGATTGTTGCATGATGGTGGTTGACTCATGGGTTGAGCTAAGTTGTATGCTTCTAGGCGATAAAATGTGTATGAGGAGGACTATCCTACTTATGACTTGGAGTTGATAATGTGATTGTTGTACTTACATTATTACAAAATGCCTATTATTTAGCGGCAATAAGGTAATTGTCGCTAATAGATTCTTTAAGCTAAAATATTAGTGGCATATGACCATTAGCGAGTAAAAGATATTCTTTAGCGACAATAATAAAAAATTGCCACTAAAAATCACTAACTGAAATTAATTTTTTATTACTTTAACTTTTCCTCCGTACAAAATAAAATAAAATCTTTCCCTTCAATTTTTTGTATAGGAATTAAGTATTCTCTCCCATTAGAAACAATACGACTTCTGCCAAAAGAGAAAAAAATAAAAGAAAACAAAACCTATACCCTTTCGAGCAACGTTGTTGGTTAACAAAATCACTGCGCCCTGCGACAGTCTTTGGCCTGCCACAACTCCGATGATCTTCTTCCCAAATATGAGGTAACTTTCTCTTCTTCCCCAGGTTAATTCATGTCACGACCCAAATTTTCCTCTGTTGGGTGTCGTGATGTCACTTAGTCTTAGGGACTAGGTAAGCCTAATAACTTCTGAAAATAATAATAAAATAAATAAAGATTTACAATTCCAAATTAGAATCTCTATACAAGTCTTACAATCCCAAAACCGGTAGTACAATTCATAAGCTCTACAGAGTTTCTGCTAGAAAACCTCTTATACAACTGTTTCGAAATAAGGATAAATAGTACAATCCAAAACTAGAAGGTGACTCCGAAGCCTGCGAACGCAGCAGTAGGTTTACCTTGAGTCTCCACGGCGATAATCCGCACAGCTAGCTAACGATCAACTGACTTCGAAATACCTGGATCTGTACAAAATTGTGTAAAATATAGTATGAGTACACCGCAGTGGTACTCAGTAAGTATCAAGATTAACCTCAGTGGAGTAGTGAAGAGGAACAGTCAAGATACCTACTGGACTAAATAATCTGGACAAGTATAAGCATAGAAACAACAGAGTATGATATCTATATAAAAACTACGCATAATGACAAAATAATATGGTAATTGCAGTAAGAAAAGGAAAACAACAACTAACAGCAGAACACCGAAATAATGACACAGTAGAATGAGCGGAACACAGTTTAAATTCGGTGATCATAGATAAAGGAAAGGCATGTAGCAACTCGACAAACACGACCGCTTTCACACCAGGTTTTAGCCAATGACCTTCATGGGGTACCGAACCTCAGAATATTCACAATTCACAGGTCTCAATTCCGGAACCCTAAGCATTTGGCATCCTGTGCCCATAGAGCCATTCCACGAAGAAGGCAAATAAGCAAGGGTATGCATCAATACTCAACAATATTGAGATCCATCCTTTAACCGATAGGGGTGATTAACTACGTGCATGCTTGTGCAAGTACCCTAACATAGTTCATTCCAGCTAGTAAGTATAGAGTAAATGGACAGCGCGTAAAAATACTTTCCCACAATTTCCCACAAGATAAAACTCACACAGGTAAGTGCGCCACTACACAAATATCAACAACAGAATGCACCCAGGCCAAATCACAAGTCATCACAAATCAATCCCTGACATAGCTCACCTTGTCTCGCCACGTGTGCAATAATAACATAAATGCCCGCCTTGTCGCCATACGTGCATAATAATATTTTCACCTTGTCTCGCCACATGCGCAACCCACATATATATAGCCCGCCTTGTCACGACGCATATGCACATATCAATAGTAATAATAGCACGGGAAAAACCTCGTGCAACACAACCCCAACCGCATGGCAGAAACCTCGTGCACCACAATAACAACCGCATGGCGGAAACCTCGTGCATCACAATAACAAGTACAATAGCAACAATGACAACACCACAAGAGTACGGCAAGGAAACTAACTCAAGGCTTTTGATCACAAAGAAACAATAGAACTAGTTCACAATGAATGAACACAATAGAGAGTAATAGACATAATAAGAATAACTCAACATGAGAGAAATAATATGTAACAACGATCCCACAAGGTACAGTTCAACAATAAGGAGATAACACGAGTCAAATAATTCGAAATAAAGACAAGTGAACTGTATATAGGAAATCTAAATTTCTTTTAAGGTTGAGCAATTTCGAAAGAGATACAACAATTCAAATAAGGGTAAATGGCATAACGATAATCAAAACCTCAATTAAGGATGAACAATTACAGGGGAGGTAATTTTACTTTCAATTAAGGGAAGCGACTAGGAAAGGATAGCATGGCAATAGAAGAGGTAACAACTTCAGTTAAGTCACATAAGAGTCAAATAAGCAATAAGAGTGGATCATGAAGTAATTAATTCCAATTAAACGCGTAGAGGTGAAAACTAGTAAATGGGATCTCAATCATAGCAAAACAACTTCATATCTAGTGAACATAAAGACCTAAGAGCCCTAAAAGGTCAACTTTCCACAAATAAGCCCAAGCACGTACTCGTCACCTCATGTACACGAACTTTACATGATACAATTAGCATAGAAGACTCAAAATCCTAAGGGGTAGTTCCCCCACACAAGGTTAGGCAAGATACTTACCTCAAAGAAGACAGACAAATACTCTAAAATGAACTTCTCGGGTGAAATGATCTCCGGACGGCTCAAATCTAGCCAAAATAACTTCAAAGCATAAATAAAACTCATAAGAAACTATTCCGGATCATAAAGCCTCAATCTTTATCAAAAACTAAAATCAACCCAAAAGTCGACCCCCAGGCCCGCACCTCGGAACTCGACAAATTTCACAAAATCCGAACACCCATTCCGATGCTAGTTCAACCATACTAAAATTATTAAATTCCAATACTATTTGGTCCTTCAAGTCATCAATTTACATTTTGAAAGTTTTCTTCAAGATTCCCATTTTTCCTCAACCCAAAACACTAATTAAATGATAAAAATTAAGATAAATTATGGAATATAATAAATTCTAGGAGAAGAACACTTACCCAATCGATTTGCTTGAAAAACCGACGAAGAATCGATCAAAACCGAGCTCTAGAACTCCAAAAAATGTTAAAAATGGCAAACCCTCAGAATAGAGTACTATTTATTCTGCCTAGGTGCTAAAACATCGTGAACGCAGAAGACAGATCGCGTTCGCGAAGAAGAAAAATGAAGGCTGCCAAGATGTGCTTCGCGAACGTGACAGATCGCTCACGAACGCGGAGAGGAAAATGAAGGCTGCCCAGTTTGTACTACGCAAAAGCGACAACACGCTCGCGAATGCGGAGAGGAAAAATTGGTCACCCAGGTCTACTACGCGAACGCGAGAGGTAGAACACGAACGTGAAGAATGGAGTGGCAGAACTTCGCGAATGCGAGTAGAAGATTGCGAATGTCTCATCCTCCAAAATAACACTACGCGAACGCGAAGACAAGGACGCGATGAAAGAAACCAGATGACATAACACATCAGTCCAAAAATAGAAGGAAATGGCCCGTAGCCCATTCGAAATACACCCGAGGCTCCCGGGACCCCGTCTAACCACACCAACGAGTTCCATAACCTAAATGGACTCGCTCGAGATCTTAAATCACATCAAACAACGTCGAAACTACGAATCGCACCACGAATCGAGCTTATGAACTTTCAAATCTTCCAACTTCTAAAATCCACGCCGAAACCTATCAAATCAACCCGGAATGACGCCAAATTTTGCAGACAAGTCCCAAATGACATAACGGAGCTTTTACAACTCTCGGAATCGCATTGACCCCGATATCACCAAAGTCAATTATTGGTCAAACTTCTCCATCTTCCAAACTTCTACTTTTCCAACTTTCGCCGAAATGATTCAAATTACCCTACGAACCTTCAAATCCAAATCCAGACGCACACCTAAGTCCCAAAATCATCATACGAAGCTGCTGAAATCATCCAAAACCTATTCCAGAGCCGTTTACACAAAAGTCAAATTCCGGTCAACCTTACCGCTTAAGCTTCCAAAGCTAGGATCCTTCTTCCAATTTGACTCTGAATCTTCCGGTTGAACTCGGCCACACCCGCTCGTCATAACACGCAATACAAAGCTTCTCAAGGCCTTATACCGCCGAATGTGACTTAAATTCTCAAAATGACCTACCGGGTCGTTACAATTCCTTTTTTACCCAGCAGGTTGCTAGCAATCAATTTGCAATTGATTTTGCGAACGTTACTGCTCGATTATGCTCAATTATCCCTGTCAATCTTCTCTCTCTCATCTGTCTTCAACTTCTCTTTTCGTGTAGGTTTCAAGATTGCTGTAGAAATCATTATTCTCCTTCATTTTATTGTCTTTATTGGTAAAAAGTTCTGCTTACTAGGTACCGATTTGTGATTCTTGATATCCAACTATGGCATTTTGGGACTTGTGAAAGTATAACTTTTTTTTTTGTGTGTTTGCTGAATCGCTTGTGATATCCGGCTGTTGTTAGATTGATAGTCGATTGATTGAATTGATTCCTCCTCTGCTCCTCTATTATTTTATGAATTAGGAATTTTATCGCTCGCGCGATTATTAATCACATCAATGTATATCTTGAATTAAATTTAGTTGAGATATAATAGATGGTTTTTAAGTATATATGCATAAGCAAGTTTGAGTATCTCTGTTAGGTACACAATGGTACTCTGAGAAAAACACAGAGCAAACAATACTATCTAAGCTTATTCTCCATCGAACCATCCACTCAAGACTCCAAAAACCATCAATAAAGGCAAACATGTGATTTACAATTTGAATATAAATAGATATAGTTATTCAAAAAATCTGTCAATAGAGGCAAATATGTAAGTTATTTGTTTCATTAGATGCAAACGTTCACCATGGATAATGAACATCAGCAAGGCTTACTTGTTTCATTAGATGGTAAAAACCACTACTGATAATGCTCATCCGTAAGGACACGACTTTCGGAGATGACTTGGGAGTGACATTTCTCGCCTTCTTATTCTTTCCCCCGGCCGCGGAGGAACGTCTCCGGCAGGGACTCCATAAAGAAACACTTGTACCCGAAGCAGGCCCGGAGATACCTGTTCGAGTAAGTGCATGGCCACATCAGCAGGATCAGACAAAAATCCCCCTCGGGTATCACAATCGAGCATGCGGGTAGACCTGATTTCAGAAAAAAGGGAGAAGGAATCAATCAATTTTCTTACATAAAAAACAGACACGAGATGAGTCTAAGTTACCATGATTTTTGGCCTACCACCCGTATTTGAGGGCCAGTTCTTTCCACGTGCGGGTTTCGAGCGTTGTGACGTCCAATATTTTCTGGACCCACTGATCCAAACCTTCAACCCTAGATGGAACCTAACGAGTTGCTGAAACAGCCGAAGGATGGAGGATCGATACGGATATGAAAAAATTCTAATGAAAGAAACATCTAATAAAGAGCTTATGAGTGCGGTTCCATGACCTCGGAAAGGATGAAGCCATTGCCGGAATGATATTATTGGTGGCAACTGCAACGAACAACTCTATCCACCCGCGGTTGTTGTCATCATCCATGCTTGATAATAGAGCATGGTGGCTGCGTTTGCTGAAGTTTATCATTTTCCAGCGGAAGACTTTGGGGGAATGGAGATCCATCATATGAGCTAAAGATAACTCATCTCCCATCTCCTGGCACAAACGCCGAATACAAGCAATCGTCCTTCACACAGAAGGACTTACTTATGCCAAACCCATCTGGTAGCGGAGGCTTAATCGCAATAACGGAATCAAGCTCTCCGCTCAAAGAAAACGCTCCCAAAGTAAAGGGATACGTGTAAAAATATATGAAACCCTCCTTGGGAAGGGTTACTCATTCTGTTAGATCAGGAGCAACAATGTCCAAATTATGACAGTGACAATCTTCCTTCACAGCAGAAATACTGGAAGGACGGATGGAAGAAGGGTATCTGCCAACGGCCCACGTGCGAGGGTTAATCGAAGGGAATTTTTCTTCGAAGCCTTTTATTGTAACAAGACTTCTAGGGATGAAGGAACACACCGTTGGAGGAGCAGCGTCCTCGACTTTGCTCTTGCTCTTTGAAGAGCTGGTGTTCTTTGAAGAAGAAGCCGTTATATTTTATGGATGAAGGAACAACTTTTCCATTTGAAGGGAGTTAAAGAAAGGTTGAAGGACAATAAAGAAGATTTTAGAAATCTTGGAAAGTTATGGAGTACGAGTGAAGAAGATTGATGCGTATAAGTAAAAGTTTAGGCGGCTAAATTCATGGCCATGATTACCTCGATAACCGGCAAAAGTTATGCTGAATCGTGGAATAACGCGTGTTCGGGGCATTAAAAGCGGAGAGACGTGGGTCTAATCAACCGTCAGAAGCCTTTAAGAAGGAATCATAATAATTCCCGCCAAAAGAGTGTTTCTACCGACTTTCCGGTGACACAAAGCTATGTCACCGGAAAACAAGGGGACTATTTGTATAGGGTAAAATATGCTATGTCAGGTGGCCGCTTAAAAGAATGACACGTGGAATCGAAGACAATTATCCCGTTTAGTACGGGGAGGAATGGCACTCATAAAGAAGCAATAAATATCCTCCGCTCGGTGGCATTAATGAAGAATATTTCACAGCTTTGAGTGCGCTTCCCGTTACAAAGAATTTATCATTTATGCTCACCTTTATACCTTCATCAATGGCCCTCATAATTAACATTAAAAAAGGGCACGATCCTAGGACCTTGTTTCCTAGACGTAGCTACAAATAGTGAGCTCTGTTATCATTGTAAAGGGAGGAATTTTTTGGCAAACTGATACTATAATCAATTCAAAGCTCTATACAACTTTATCTTCTCACTTTTTGTTCTTATTACTGTTGCGCCCGAAGGCCTCGTTACCAGAATCATTATTTCTGTTTTTTCGTCTTCTTATCAAGGCTAAGTGTTACACATTTCTTCAATTATTTCATTATTTCAGGATCGAATTAATTCACTTGTCTAGAAATCACCTATAAATTCAACAATACCGTTTTACGGGTAAACAATAGCGAGCATTAAATCTAATTAACCGATAAAAGTATTTACATTGGTGATTTTGTTGACTTTTAGAATTAATTTTTGTATGAATACATGAAGTTTATTCATCTATTATTACCAATTTAGTAAAAAAAATTAAATCAACAAAGTATTATGTAAAAAGAATTTCAACATCGACGCTATAAGAAGGGGAGAGTGATTATTTTCTAAAGTTAGTGAGTAATTTGATTGTGTAAAACAAAATTAGAGGAGGAAAATGGTCTTTATCCTTCTTAAGCAAATTAACCCACGCCCCAGGGCTTTCCCAAGCACCCAACCCCACCCATCATTCAATCTATCCCTCGTTAACTAACAGCTCCAGAAAAACACCCTTTTTCTATTTTTAGTAACCAAACTCTTAATAAAAATCTTCTACTACTAACGAAAAGGGTTACGCCACCCATTTTCTCTTCCCCTAAGACTACTTTCCAAAAATAGCACTCTCTGAAGTCTGAACCCCCCCACCCCCACCAAACCTTAACCTCATCCCCCCTAAAAGCTGGTCCCTCTTTTTAATCTCCCCATCTTCCTTGGAATTCGCTCTT
Source organism: Nicotiana attenuata (assembly GCF_001879085.1). Lineage (NCBI taxonomy): Eukaryota > Viridiplantae > Streptophyta > Magnoliopsida > Solanales > Solanaceae > Nicotiana > Nicotiana attenuata. The sequence continues at coordinate 4,067,897 of NC_031997.1, read as the reverse complement.
TTGTTTGGAGTAGTAACAGCAGCTTTGCTTTGTTGTCAACACGTACAAGCTGAGTTCCAAAATCAAAGTCGGTTCTATTTGATATTTCATAATATACCCTCCTAGTAATTTCCCAAACTTAGGGTTTGGGATTTCCCCCCAATATATAATACGTGTGGGTGAGTTGTGTGTGATTCTGCCCTTGCTTTGGGCTTTCGGTGAGTTTTTGTTTGATTTGTTGATTGATTGGTGCTTTCTTGGAATTTTCTTCAAGAAAGTTTGCTCTTTTGTCCGCTCTTCTGTGAAGTTCTGGACCCTAAGGGCATTGCTCAAAAAGCTGCTCTTTGTTTATACCCTTTTGATAGAAGAGAATATATTTTACATCTTAGTTTCTTTACTTGTAATTTGGTGTATAAATAGTCTGCCATGTAAATTACTATTTATGCGGAGAATAAAGATTATTTATATGTGGATAATTGCAGGTTTCTTAAGTTGTTGGATTGTGGATTTGGGAGGAATAAGATGATCTTGATTTTCAGATATTGGATTCTGGGTATGCCAATAGTAGAAGACTGTAATAGCTTGAGTTATTTGAGCGTTCTCTAGCATTTGGTTAATTAATTGGAGAATTTTTTCGTTATTCTCCTTTAAAATGGAAAGGGGAGTTGGTTTTTGGGCCTCTCCGAGAAGTCAAATGGAGGGTGTTGTCTCGTTTGATGCTGGTGCGAGGTCTTCAAATGTAGATGATTCATTCAACAATGTTATGGAGATTATGAATCTTGATGCTTACACTGGATGGTGCACTAGCCCTAGTGCAGCAGAGCAGATGTTTGCCTCTTATGCAGCATCTTCGCAAATTAATTCCGTGTCTCAAAGTTATGCACCGTTTGAAGGATTGAGTTACACAGAACAAAATACTGGAACATTTCCTCCAATGGATGCCAATATGGTGGGAAGTACTGATTGTGGAGGAGAGAAAATGATGTTCGGGCAAAATGATGAGCAGTTGCATTTTGTGGTAGATTCAACTGATGGTGGCGGCTTGGTAGCTAAAAGAAGTAAAAATTCAAGCCAGCAGGCTAATGATGCTGATATTAGCAACTCTATGATCGTAAGGTCACCTTCTCAACCACTTGCTGAGAGAATGCTTAGGGCGTTGGCAATGTTTAAAGAGTCATCTGGTGCGGGGATTTTGGCTCAAGTTTGGATTCCAATGAAGAATAAGGATCAGTATGTCTTGAGCACGTGTGAACAGCCATATCTTCTTGATCAGGCACTTTCCGGCTATCGAGAGGTCTCTAGGAAGTTCACGTTTGATGCAGAAACAAAACCAGGATCGATTCCAGGTCTTCCTGGTCGGGTGTTTAGTTCAAGAATTCCAGAGTGGACGTCAAATGTTCTGTACTACAAGGAGGCTGAGTATTTACGTGTACAATATGCTGTAAGCCATGAAGTTCGTGGATCTATTGCTTTACCTGTCTTTGAGGATGATGCATATGAAACTCCATGTTGTGCAGTACTGGAACTCGTAACAATGAAGGAGAAACCAAATTTTGATTTGGAAATGGATCATGTTTGCCGTGCTCTCCAGGTTCCCTCCTCTTTTCTTGCAGATCTTTTCCCTTGTTTTTTTTTGGTTTGGGTGGGGGGGGGGGGTTACTTTCCTTTCTTTGAGTCATGAACCCTTTTGTATTGTAGCTTTGAAGTAATTTATGTTTGGTTCAATCTATACTTCTAGTTGCAAATTGTCTTTTACAGTTCTTTCAAAAGAGAGAAAAATATGAGTGAAAAATAGTAGATTTTTGTTTTGAGTATGTTTTGTTCAAATGCGATATAATAAAAAGAAAATATGAGTGAAAAATTAGTAAAAGTTATTTTGTAGCATATTTATGATATTAAAGCTCTTATTTTGAAGGTTTGAACAATTTATTGTGTTGCTTACTTGCTTTACTATTTCTTGATGCTAAGCATGGCTTTCTATTTTTAATCAAAAAAGGAGGGTGGGGAGTTTTGTTCATGGTTTATTTAGCTCGTCAATCTTTGTACCTTGCTTAGAACAAGGAAGTAATATTTCTTGCGCACGTCACGTGTTCGAACCCTACCGCAAACACAAACCTGGTATTGAAGTGGAGAAGGGTTGATTGGTGGGCCCATTATCCATCGATTTTTGTGCCACTGGCCCTTGGGGTTTCGCGGTTATCAAAAAAAGAAGAAAGGAAGTAATATTTGGTTTTTCGTTTAATTATATATTTTCCAATTATAAACGGTTCAAGATCTTAATACAGTATGTGATATTCTTTCTTTGTTGAATTTTAGTAACAGTAATTTCTTCAGAATTGCATTCTATTTCCACTTACAGGTCTTAAGTATCACCTATAAGCAAAGAGATAATACCAACTTGCTTGTCACTTATTCTTTTGTATATCATGATAAATATGGGATTTTTTCCCCCCATTTATTGCCCTTGCCCGGTACCCACGGACCTCTAAAAAGGGAAAAAGGAGAATAAAACCAAACCAGGCAACTTTATGAGTAACTTGCTTGGTTGTTTTATGATACTATAGTATTACATCCAAGGGTGTGGCCTAGTGGTCAATGAAGTGGGTTGAGAACCGTCTCAGGTTCAAATCCTAGCGGAGGCAAAAACACTAGGTGGTTTTTTCCCATATTGGTGGATAAAGATACCTGGTACTTGCTGATGGTGGGAATAGTAGGTATCCTTTGGAATTAGTCGAGGTGCCTGCTTCTGCCTGCTGTTCCGGACACCACGGTTATTAAAAAAATATGATACTATGGTGTTCTTGTTTCAACTTTATCTCAACCAAAATAAATTATTTTATACTTTTTTCTAGTACATATGCTTTTTGGCTGATAATCTATCAGATATCAAAAGTTTATGCTAAAATCATCTCAGAAAACATTGAGACAGTATATAAGTAAGTCAGTAAAAAAAAGTTACAAAATTGAGACAATTGCTATGATATGATGTCACAAGATGCGCTTTTTCTGCATTTATATTGTTCTTGCTTTATCCTCTTGAGCTCGTGTTCTTGTATATCTCTAGTTTTGCGGTAAAAGATGGTCTAACCTGTAGTTTGTGCTCGTCTGCAGGTTGTGAATTTAAGGAGTATTGCACCTCCTCGACTTCATTCTCAGGTATACTCAAAATGTTAATTGCACGTGTTGCATACCAATCATGTTTATTTATTTACTTGTTTCATTCTTTCTTATTTTAGTTCTTTTCTAATCAGTTATCAGACCTTTTAACCACCTTTTCTAGATATAATTTGTGTTTCCTCATCTTGCAGAGTCTCTCAAAGAATCAAAGAGCTGCTTTAGCTGAGATAACAGATGTTCTGCGAGCAGTTTGCCATGCGCATAAGCTGCCTCTTGCTCTGACGTGGATTCCCTGTAGTATCACTGAAGGAGAAGGAGATGAAAGCATAAGAGTCCTTGCTAGAGGATGTAATGCAAGTTCAAATGAAAAATGTGTGTTATGCGCTGAGGATACAGCTTGTTATGTGAGTGACAAGGAAATGCAGGGATTCGTACATGCTTGTATGGAACATTATCTTGAGTTAGGTGAAGGTATTGTTGGGAAAGCTCTTCAATCTAACCACCCCTTCTTCTACCCTGATGTGAAGGAGTACCATATAAGCGAGTACCCACTTGTTCATCATGCACGAAAGTTTGGTCTAAATGCTGCTGTGGCTATAAGATTACGTAGTACATTCACCGGAAATGACGATTACATATTGGAGTTCTTTCTTCCTATCAGTATGAAGGGAAGTACCGAGCAACAGCTTCTCTTGAATAACCTTTCAGGTACCATGCAAAGAATCTGCAGAAGTTTGAGAACAGTATCAGATGCAGAATTGGTTGGACAAGGTGCTACGTTTGGATTACAAGATGGATTTGCTCCCAATTTACCACCGATTACATTGTCTAGAAGGAACTCTCAGCACTCGTTAGACAGCAATTCAAATTCTGCGAGTGTGGCTCCTTTAGGCGTATCTGATTCAAAGAATGCTGGAATACAAGCTGATGGTTCTCGCGAACAGGTATATCACGCAATTTTCTTACTAGCAATATTTTATCGAGTCTACATCCAACTAGTTATTTTAGTTGAGTATTCAATTTCAATCGGCTTTGGTATAATGTGATCTAGGTGAGCACATTTGATATGCTCCACATTCATACTGCACTTTTGAGCATACTCTTTCTTTGACACTTGTTCTATGTGTTCCCTAACAACCTGTGTTCAATCTGTTTTTGGTTTATTTTCTTAAATCATCTATACTGAAGTTTTTTTTGCAACTCTTATTGTAGACAATGATTGGATCAAGAAGACAGATGGAGAAAAAACGAAGTACAGCAGAAAAACATGTTAGCTTAAGTGTTCTTCAGCAGTACTTCTCTGGAAGCCTGAAGGATGCTGCAAAAAGCATTGGTGGTAAGCATATTTCTGTCAAGTATATCAGTCCCACTAATTTGCAAGTATACTGGATACCTGTAAATCATTACTTTATTTGTTGCTGTGAATAGTTCCTCCTCCCATTGGGTGTTAATTTCTGATTCAACAGTTCGTTGAGAAAAATTATCTATTAACTTTACGAAGATTTCATCCTTAGTCCAAATGCAGGATTAAGTGTAAACACAGTCAATGCTACTGAATATCTTTCCCCCCTATTTGTCTTCGAACATGAATTTGGGCCTCTTCCTCGCCCATTCAAGACCCTTCTCTAATAAGTAGGACATGCTATTTCTGCTGACTGTTTGTATATTGTCTGGAATTTTATGTAACTGCTTCATTTAAGTGACAACTTCTGCATAACATGAAGGAGAACAAAAAGAAGGCAGAAGAAAGCTGAATCCTCAATAATTGGTTAGCAGAAACGGATTTTGGGGATCCATTGCAGTATGCGCTATAGTACATTGAATTTCTCACTATCCTGGCATAGGTTGGATTTATCCAATTTTGTCCATGAGCATAAGTGTATTCCAGCAGTTGTATTGTGGGTTATATGGAGAAAAATAAATGCTCGAAGCATTGAAAGACAAGGTCAATGTAGTTAATCTTAAACTCAAATATACATACCTGCTTAGTTTCAGTTGGGTTGACTTCCTTGGTTCTTACATACTGTAAAGTTCTTTCTTTTGTGGATGTACTTTTGCCTCAAGATTTCCTCAATGCTATTATGTTTTACATCAATATTATCTCTTTGTTATTATGTTACCATCTGCAAAAAAAATATCATCTCTTTGTTGCTCATTCGAATTGGTAAGTACAAATGAGAGTTGTGAAGTATTTGTTTTTTTGTGAAATTCTTTAGTGTGTGCAGAGACGTTACAGTTTAAAAGGATGAGCAGGAATGTAAAGTAAAAAGTATATTGGCTTTTCTTTGAAGTTGAAAGCATAATTTAATAGCCTTGCAAAAGGTGGTCTTTTAAGTTCATTGTTTTGTGTATTTTGTAGTGTGTCCAACTACCTTGAAAAGAATATGTCGACAACATGGGATATCAAGATGGCCATCCCGGAAGATAAACAAAGTCAATCGGTCTTTGAAAAAGATACAAACAGTGCTTGAATCTGTCCAAGGAGTAGAAGGGGGATTGAAGTTTGATCCAGCCACTGGAGGTCTCGTTCCTGCTAGCTCTATCATCCAAGATTTTGATGCACAGCAAAGCATATTTTTTCCCTGCAAAGATGTCTCTGTCAAAAATCCTAGTTCTGTTTTCCAGGACGCTGTGTCTGTACCCTCAACTTCAGGCGTTGACAAAGAAAACTCTATGGTGAAAATGGAAGAGGACTCTTATGTTGATGGGAACCAGCTCGGCCAATCAAATCATATCAATACTAGCTCTTTCAAGGGAGGAAATAAGTCAAGTATACCAGTGTCTGGATTTTGTTATGAACCCAAATTGGCAGCATTAGATGCAATGTCATCTAGACCTGCTAATCAGACGATGCCATTAACTAATTCTAGAAATGCATCATTGGGCTCTTTCTATACAAAAGAAGGATGCGGGAGGTGGGGGTTGGACAATGATACGTTGGACAATCTTGAGTGTCATTTCACTTCTCGGTGCTCATATTCGAAAGCTGCTGGAGGTGATGGTGACACTAAGATGAAAGGAGATAATGAAATGGATGGTGATGGTGGGGTCATTGAACATAACCAAGCCAGTTCTTCAGCGATGACAGATCCATCCAGTGGGTCTGAGTCAATGATGAACGGCAGTTCATCAAGCTCCCGCAGTCGTGGTGCACGGAAGCATTCTAAAGTTGAGGCAAACTTTGGCGATAGTGGGTCAACAATTACTGTGAAAGCCACTTACAAAGAAGATACAACCCGATTTAAGTTTGAGCCTTCAGCAGGGTGCTTCCAACTTTATGAGGAGGTTGCGAAGAGGTTTAAACTGCAGACTGGGACATTCCAACTCAAGTATCTTGATGATGAGGAGGAATGGGTGATGTTGGTAAATGATGCAGATTTGCATGAGTGTCTTGAGGTACTGGATTTTGTTGGTGGCCGCACTATCAAGTTTCTTGTCCGCGATACACCTTATGCTATGGGTAGCTCAGGCAGCAGTAACTGCTTTTTGGCTAGTGGCTCCTAGTACTGTAGCCGCATGCTGGTCAGAAAGCTTCAATCAGCATCTGGTACTCTATATATCCGAGTATGAGGGTTTCTAGTTTACACATGGATCCCTTATAGGTTTGGTTTTGGAAGAGCTTTTTCATTCTACCTTTCAATTTTCCTACAGTTGATATGCATTGTCAACAATCCTTGGACTGCTAAATCTATGTGGCTGAAGTCTACTTGACAGTCTCGAAGATAGTTGCTGTGCTTATTCCTAGCAGAGATCCAAAGAAGAAAACCAAGAGCATAAGAAGATGCACCAGTAGAAGCGTAGTAGGTGGAAATCATTTGTTGTCTGTTTTCTCTTACGTTACATGTGAGATAGATGGCACATCTTTGTATAAATCACAAATGAGTTAAAAGGCACTGTCTCAAGTGCCTTACTACTTTGTAAATATGTTAGTTTAAGTATGTTCTTTTAGGGAATAGTCAAAGCAATAAGTTGTACAATATCCTTTTAGCAATAAGTTGTACAATATCTTTTGAATAAGAAAATGTAAGATATCCTCTTCTAGTGTTTGTCTGTCTCTCTTTCTTTTGTAAAATTAATTGATATTTGCCTAGATACTTGTAATAAAGTAACTGCTGTTCTTAAAAATGGTACAGTATAACCATTTATAATTTGAATAGAAGGAAACTGTATTTTACTTGGTGGTGATGGCCCATGCTAGTATGGTCCAATATTGTAAAAATTGGATTGAATATTGGGATTTTTTTTTAACTATACCATATATGAAACTTTATTATCAAAAATGTGCATTGTTTGTTAATTACCCGCCCAGTCCACGTTTTGCCTACAAATTTTGTACCGTTCGACTATTAGGCATTAAAAGGGCAGAATATTCCCTAAAATTAAGGAGAGAATCTGGGTGTTAATTGATTCTACATTAAATTCAATTTTTAAAAAGGAAAAGGAGATTTCTCATTTGCGTATTTTTCTCCAGAACTACAATTCAAATTCTCGAAAAAAAAAAGAACGAACAATTCAAATTTTCGAGTTTCAACAACTCAAAGTTGAAAAAATCTGTTCTTCGTCGTTTCTTCTATCACGGGAGGTTTGAGAGACTTCAATACCAAGTTCCGTTGCAGCAGGATTAGGGGTGTTTGAGGATCCTGATCCACCACCCTCTACATATACCCTTATCTTCTACTGATCCTCCCACCGCAACTGATCAACCCCTTCAATATCTTCAAGGCTAAGATCAAAATGAAGTCAATGACAATAACTTAAAGCTTGTAAAGAACAACAAAAATGAGAAGAAAAAAATAACAGCAATAGGTCTTCTTAGTTTTATGATATTATCTACAAATTTACTACATATATCTACAATTTGACTACAATTTCTTTATTTGTGCAGGAAATAAAAAATTCTAATATACAGTGTCTCCAGATTGTAGATAAATTGTAGGCAAATTGTAGTTTACTTATAGTTTGTAGTTAATTTGTAGATAAAATGTAGATATATTGTAGATACTATATTTTTAATATTGTAATTTTTTTTTCTCTGTGTTTGTTTTGAAAATGTAGGTGAGGGCTTCAACAGATCATATACATACTGTGTTGGATGGTGTGAAGCGGTACATTGTGTGTCTAGAAAACAAGAAATGTAATTGTGGCCAATTCCAACTTGAAGAACTTCCATGTGTAAATTGTTTTCAGATTGTAGTTATAATGTAGGTTAAATGTAGTTAATTTGTAGTTTTTGTAAAATTTTGCAGACAATTTGCAGATTAATTGTGGATGTCACATTTCTACAATTGGCTCTTCATCTACAAAATTTGTACAAAAAACTACAAATAAAAGCTGCCAAAATAGCAATTCATAACATTCCAATCAAGAAATATGAGAAGAAGTTTAGAAGTGATTTATTATCACGTCTTTTTCCATTAATTGGATCGACACTAACATATCGCCCATGCTGTTTTATGACACTTGATGGCCATGATGGTGATGCCTGCAATCTTGATGGCCACGATGGTGATGCCTGCAACCTTTCGACCAGGTGACGTCGAAACGGAATTCAAACAAATCATTTTCCAGAAAGAGGGAATTTTGTTGGTTACAGAAGAGGAAAAAATGGTAAAAAAGATAGTGGGGTAATGGGTAAAAAACGTGGGTGAAGGGGTGTGAGGGGTANGGAGAGAGAAACGTGAGATATATGGATACCTTTAATTAAGGAGTAAAAATAACCCATTAATTAGATATGGATACCTTTAATTAAGGAGTAAAAACAGCCCATTAATTAGACCCTTATAGGATTGGTAATTTAGTATACGGGTTTGTAATTAAATCAAACCTTAAACATTGAGGGTAATAAGGTTTTATATGTGGTATAAGAATGTAAAAATCCCCTTATTATTTCTGATCTCATTTGCTTTGACGTGTAACTATACAAAGAAAAGACGTAAAAATAGCACGGTCTAGTCAGTTTTCGGACTAGTCATTCAAAAATAGCCAGCGTTTACCAAGTCAATGAAAAATAGCTACTATTTTGCTGCAACAAAGACCGGTCCAGCATAATATACTGGAGTTCGGTGCACCTGTGTATGAACTTCCAGCATATTATGTTGGAACTCCAACACACGAAAAGTTCCAGCATAATATACTGGAGATTCGAGCACTTGTGTATGAACTTTCAGCATATTATATTGGACCGATATACTTTGCTGGAACTCCAGTATATTATGCTGGAGTTCTAGTGTACTTATGCGGGAACTCCATCATATTATGCTGGAGTTCCAGCATACTTATCCTGGAACTACAGTATAATATGCTGGAGTTCAAGTATATTTATGCTGGAACTCCAGCATAATATACTGGCGTATTTTTCGTGTTTTGAACAGTGTTTTCGCTCAGATTTATCTTTACATGAAAAGTGGCTAAATTTCGATTACTTTTAAAACTGGGCTATTTTTGAACGACCACTTATAAATCTGGCTATTTTTGAATTTCTCCCGGAAAAGACGGTAGTCCAATGCATAGAATCCATCTACTTGTGCCATCTTTAGAAAAAATCTCTGAAACCTTAGCTCGTAGAATTTCTATTATATCTTATAGTTAAAGACTTAAAGTTGTATAAGCAATCGCCACACCAAAAAAGACCCCATAGCTCCGTATATAGTTAGGTCTAAAATAGCATAGAAAGGCGGGATTCCAAAGTGATGTGAAGTGGACCTCACATTCTATCATACTGATCTTATTCGTAGAATTGGGTGGGAATTAGAGACATATAAAAAAAGATTTTTGCATCAAAATAATCAATCTCTTCCCATGTTTAATTTAGAAGTTCAGAAGAAATAATCTATCAATATTTTGACCTTGTAAATATAATTGATAGGAATTAAAGAATCCTTTTATCTTGGATTACCTTTCCTTAAATTGGATGATTTACTAAAAGATAGTGTTTGTTGCTCCTTGATCATTAACACAAAATAAGAAAGACGAAATCTCTGAAAAATGATGGGAAGTTCATTTTTGCTTTGAGCTTCGAGAATCTTAATGTGCAGTCAATAACTTATCAAAAAGAATCTTCATGTGCAGTCACCATGTACATCTTTTCAAATGTTAAATTAGCTAATAATATAATATTTTACCCTAAAAAATGGATAACAATTGAATTTATATGCGGTTTAAGGATATGTGGATTAATTCAATATAAGTGATCTATAACATTAGATTAAGCAAATAAAAGACGTGATAAATGGCAAAACTAATGATAAGAGTGAGTCTGAGCTCGGTTAAAGGCTTAATAGGGAACCTGCCTTCGGTTCTGAGCTTGCACTTATGAAGAACTTTATGAACAAAAATAAGAACTTTGAATAACCTTTAGAAACAGAAAGAACAGAAGTATATTGCCTTGGTATACGTGTTATACTGTCCCTAATGAAGAATACGTTTCCTCTTTATATAATAGGGAGTTTTACCCTAAGTACAATTCTAAGAAAGGTAAAAATCATCCTCTTTGCTAATCACTCATTTTCTGCTGATATGGGTCGAGATTCACGCCGTGATATCCGGTTGGGCACGGACATCACGACCCTTTGTTAGTCGTGTACGATTGTTTGGTAATGCTCTCCAAAGTTTTGGGACCGAAACTGGAGGACGAGGTCTCCGAGGGCAGGTGTTTTGCTCGAGCCCTAATACGAGGGGCTCCTTGCTCTGATTCCGATTCCTTACAATCACGTTCCTACTCCATTTTTCTCATCGGAAAATCGGGGTGCTCAGTTGGCTCGATTTTACCCGTATACAGATAGTCCCCTCGTTTCTCATAGAGTAGGCTTGCCGAAATGATGGGAAACGACAGATTTTCTCCGGTTCCTTTCTTCGCACATTACGACGGGGGAGCCTAAACGTCCCATCAATCGCATCATTCTGACTTCGGATACGTTCGCTCATTGTCTGGTTGCCTCGAATGTGAAGCGTCGGCTGTTTCCCAATAAAATCTTCCTCCCTTTGTTCTTTTTCCACTTTTCGACTAAATTATTTCCTTCGAGCTTTCCATCCATCGTCAAACCTTCTTCAAACCTTCATATTTTCATCCTCGTTCTTCAATTTTCATAGTGATTTCCAGATTTTTACCCAAATCTTCTTTAAATCTTCATACTCTGTTCTTCATGTTCAAAACCTGTTTTCCCAAACTTTGCATTCTTTCTTCAAATTTTCAAACCTCCCCCATATAACAATGGCCAAAACATCAAAATCCGTTCCTCAACAAGTTACCCCTTCATCTTCTCAAATGGTCGCCGGTATTGAGGTGCTTGACCGTAAAGTAGTCGCTCTCGAAACGGCTTCCCTCGATATGGTTGTTAACGAACCGGACCCCGAGCCTCCCTTTAAAGCATTCATCCCGGGGGATGGTCAATTGTAGACGACTTTAAAGTCGAGAATCCCTCACGCAAACATGACCGAGGCGAGGGAGTCTCGAGGTACATATGCTTCGTAAATGAAGACGTTCTTCCCATAGTTCGAAAGGACTGCAATTAGGAGGGCAAGGATGTAGTAGTCCCCAGGCCCGAAGACGCCGTTACTACCCATGTCGAGGGGTACTTAAGTGTTTATACTTACCCCTTTACATTGGGCCTGGTGGACCCAGTCGTTCTAAACTTTTGCAAGAGGTATGAGGTGTACCTCGGGCAAATCCATCCATCGCTATGAAGGATCGTGATCCTCCTCCGATACTTTGTGAAAAAGATTGAGTCTCGTCGGTTCACGATCGACCACCTACTTTGATTATATAGTCCCTGAATATTTCGAGGGGGACCGATCAAGCTTGCTCGCCAGGCCAGCAAGGCCTTCGAGTATCGATGAAGATCGAGACTGGGGCTGGCAGGGACGATTCGTTCGAGTGAAAACCAAGGATTTGATCCCCCTCGAATAAATTCCATTCCTTGAGAAGTGGAATGCGTCTCGTAAGTACAATCTCTGTTCAAACGTCAAATTTCTTTTTCTTCAGTCCCTTTCTTCTCATTTATGCTTGTGGTTGTGCAGCTGTCGCGCGTGTTCCGAATGCGGTTCCCCGGCTAAAGGAATGGACGAGGGCATCTGTACCCAGATGTCGTACTTTGAGCGCACTTGGCACGGACTCTCGAAGGGCCGATTGGAGGCCCATTCTCTTTGCAAGGTCTTTCCCCCAATAGGTAACATCAAACTTTCCTATTTGCATCATACTTATTCTTCTTCCTCTCTTTTCCCTTTGTAGGTCTGCCTAAGACCACCAAACTTAATCCTTTATAAGGGGACGAGGACGTGTCCTTGTCTGTTGATCCCTCCATTTCGGGACATCTCGGGGCTACAACGGGGGAAAAGAAGAAGAGAAAGAGGAAAGCTTTGGGCTCCCCGAGTTCCGTAGTGAAGACAAAAAAGAGATTGGCTCGTACGCCAAAAAAAAAGCTCTGGTTCCCGAGCACCGGACTCGGCTTCGATTCTTCGGCTCAGGGATGAGCCCGAAGAAGAAGATATTTTAGTGGCCCATGGGTCGATCTCTCCAGGGAAGCAGAAAACAACCAAGGGGGAGATGTTGGAGGCCGATCTCCCTCAGAACCGGGGTCTTAGCCCCCGGGACGCCGTCTCTGCTCCGAAGGAAGCTCCTGATATAATCGAGATTTTAGGGTCGCCCTCCTACACGGAGTCCATGCTCGAGGAGGCCCGAGCAGGAAAGGAAGGGTCTACCTCAGTTACCCACATTTTAATAGATGAAACAAACTAATCATAGAAGTTATATTTACCACAATCCAAAAGATCAGTAAGGCTCTTCTGACTTTGCTTTTTATCTTTGATATATCAAGAACTACAAAAAATTACCGATAGGAATAGGAATCTTGGTCATGTTCTAAACTGCAAAAAAAAAAAAAAATCATTTATTTTTCATATTTTCTTACATTTTTCGCTCTTACATGTGCTTGTCTTGTTGCCAAAAGTATTACTTTATTCACTCTTATCTCCACTTGTGCCATCTTTAGAAAAAAATCTCTGAAACCTTAGCTCGTAGAATTTCTAGTAAATCTTCTAGTTAAAGTTGTATAAGCAATCCCCACACAAAAAAAGACCCCATAGCTCCGTAGTTAGGTCTAAAATAGCATAGAAAAGCGGATTCCAAAGTGATTTGAAGTGGACCTCACTTTCTATCATACTGATATTGTTCGTAGAATTGGATGGGAATTAGAGACACATCAAAAAAAGATTTTTGCATCAAAATAATCAATCCCTTCGCATGTTTAATTTAGAAGCTCAGAAGAAATGATCTATCAATATTTTGACGTTGTAAATATAATTTATAGGAATTTAAGAATCCTTTACCTTGGATTACCTTTCCTTAAATTAGACGATTTACTAAAAGATAGTATTTGTTGCTCTTGATCACTAACACAAAATAAGAAAAACGAAATTTGGAGGAAAAGCTGATGAAGGATCTTGAAAACAACAAACTGGTAAGTTCTTTTTTGCTTTGAGGTTCAAAATCTTAATGTGTAGTCAATAACTTATCAAAAAGAATCTTCATATGCAGTCACCATGTACAACTTTTCAGATGTTACATTAGCCAATTATATAATCAAATTCATATTTACAATCACGTCAACACTTTTCCAACAATTAAATCAATTACTACATTTCAGGGCAGTTGTAGTTTAACTATTCCAATTCAATTGAAATAAGGAAAAGAATATTGTACAAATTGATATTGTAACGACCCGATCATTCGTTTTGAGCATTAGAATTCCATTAGTTGGTTTGAGACTTTGAGTAGCTTCATATTATGTATAATTAATTGCATGTATGGTTGGTTTCATTTTTCGAGCGGTTCGGGGTTGATTTGGAAGAATGATTCTCGTTTTAGAAGCTTTAAGTTGGAAGAGTTGACCAATGTTTGATGATCACGCCCAACTATGCCTTATAAAAAGGACAATGCGGTCGCTACAAATATAATCCGGTTTACAAGTCCGGAGTCGAATCCCACAGAGAGTTAACCTATCAACTGCTACCTTCAGACCCACCAAGTCTTCAGAACCAGCTTCTCAAATATTCAAATTCTCAGTTGAGTGTTCTTTACTAACTAACTTGCAAGTAACTAAAATGCTATAACTAAATAAAAAGGGTTGTGAACAATTATGAGAAAAAGCTAAGGCAATAATTTCCCCTATTGGTGGAATCCCTTCTGTTTATGCTCATACAAATTTACCCACACACCTCTATCAATCATGAACACTAATCTTACCGCAAATCTCTCCCGAGTAATCACAGTAATCTACTATTGCACTCTCCCGAGATACACTAGCTTGCTTTATTTAGCACAATTCAATTTAGATCGCACCCAAGGCTTCGTTATTCCTAATCCCGCCTTTAAACCCGCAATTATAGATTCCTCTAATAATCTAGGAGTGGTGTTGTTCAACAATACCCTAAATATGCACTCTTTTCCAAGTTATGCACACTAAATAGGCACAGCTAATTGAGGATCCTGTCAATTAACTACAACGAACACGAAGTTGAACAAATAAAGATTAAACTAGCAATTTGTATTCACATAAACAAGAAGTTCATCACCCAATAGGTTCCATCAAAGCCTTAGACAAGAAATTTAGCTACTCATAGATATGGGAGAATAAACTAAACTTGAATTCATCATAAAATCAAAAGAAAAGAAGAAAGATGTTTAGAGTACTTTCTCACAATTGTTCTCCTTGCTAAGAAACCTAAGAAATCAATACATGCCTCTCTTGGGCGAAGTCTAGCGTTTTAAATAGGGTTTAGGTCTAAAAATCCCGTGTTTTACACTTTGGTCCCCGAAGTTTCTGTGCCCACCGCGGTTCTACCGCGATCGCGGTAGAACCGCGGTAAAATGCCCTCGCGGATCTTCAATTATTCAGAGACTGTCTTCCACCGCGGTTTCACCGCGGTCGCGGTAGAACCGCGGTGGAACTTGTACCCGAGCATTTTGGGCTGTTTTGAATGGGTCACTTGGGAAATTCAACAATTAGCCTTTTTTTCATCAATAGTTGACTCCAAAACTGCTCCTTAGCCTTCTTTACACCTATATCACCTGCAAATCATGAAAAGTACTAATAAAAGCATTTTGTTGTCATTTTTCCACATTAAAAGTTCACAAGAAGGTGATTATTTGGTGCGTGATTGTAGTCGAATTCACCTATTATCAACACCCCACACTTAAACCTTTGCTCGTCCTCGAGCAAACTAAACCACACTTCTATACCTAACTGTGCGATGTATTGCCCCAATTTATGTCACACCTGATATTATCAAAGACCGACCTAAGCAGTGCACAATCATAACTCAAAAGCAGACTCTCATGCCATGGCACACTTGCACTCACTCTAATTACTCTAACTGAAATGAAGATTCACTTTTTCTTCCTGAGTCACATGCCCTCACATAAACAAGATTTGAGAGTAGTTCCACACACATAAAATTCAACAACAAGGAACCATATATAGAAAGAATTCGCTCACTCTCAGCAAAGAGCATTCACATGCCACACAGATACACCATAAGCTTGCCCCTAGTGTAATACTCCACTAATCGAATCATTCAGTCAAAGATCAAGAGGTCTTTATAGGTTGTAATGTAGGCTAAGGGACGGGTAGGACATATTTGGATATAGTGACTAACCTCCCTAAGCACTTTTAATACACACTTCCTTTTATTTTGCTTTCATGATCAACCCACTTGTTTCTCCACATTTTGTTTCACTTGCGCCACCCCACTTCTCGTTTGGTACAACTGGCTACTTTTCTTTTTCTCTTTTCTCTCTTTTTTTTTTTTAGATTTATTGTACTGCCAGTTCACCAATCAGACCTTCATTCTTGATTTTCCCCCTTTTTTTTTCTATCTCCCCACCCCACACTTTGACTTTTGTATATACTTTAGTGCTTCAAGTGCTTCTAGGAGGTAAAAGTTCAATTAGCGTATTTAAACACCACATTTTAGATCATTATAGGGTTATCAAAGAAAAGGCTTCAGGCTCAAAGGGGTTAACTATGGTAATATGCACAGGTGGATTTTCAAGTATAAAAGGTTAAACAAAGAAATGCCTCAATCATCTCTAAAACCAAACGACTTCTATTTCGCTTTGCAAACACACAGGGCAAGTTCTAGGTATCATATGCAAACATTAGATGCAAGTAACAGCTCACACACACTTAGCATGTAACTCATTCCGAATCAGTTCATCAACACAATCATGCGAGTGTTCAAGCAAGACAAGATGTGCAAAATTAAGGCATATATTATGAGTCCACAAACAAGCTTAGATGTCACACACTCAAGTTCTTTTCTATACAAGCGTACACATTTGGGGTTACATTCTGACCTTCACCCATTTATTCTTAAACTTCAAAAAGAAAAATCTACCTAACCCGGTTCAAGAAAAACCCTTGGAAAAGAACCGTGGTCAAAAGAAAAACCAAGGGGGAGGTACTACACTACCTAAAAGAAGAAAATAAAATAAAATAAAAATCCTACATGGACTACTTCCCTCAAGAGTACTGTCCAAGTGGTCCGTCCTCAGGAAGAGTCCTCTTAAATTTTTTTTTCTTTTTTTTTAGATTCGACTATGACCCTCAAGAGACCTGTCGACAAGTGTCCGTCGTTGGGCCAAGTCAGTTACTTCTAATGTGAGTACAGTCAATTATACAACAACATCAATCTAATGTTACAACATACTCAATGTCTATATACACTACAATACAATACCAGAGCAAGTCTCCCACCCCACACTTAAAATTATGGCATGTCCCCATGTCATCAGAATACAGTAAAGAACAGAAGGGTGAGAAAACTTCCCTGAAGTTAATCTGAGTCGGAGACGGTACTAGGATCGACATGGAAGGCCCGTCCCAATGCACGCAGCCAAGCCATAAACTAGCTCTCAGATCTAGCTTGCCTCTGTGACATGGCGTCCAGCCGTGTGTGTAGACCATCCACCGAGGTGCGAAGATCCGCGACCTCGTCCTCCAAGGAGCGCAACATAGGCCGGGAGGACTGTGAGCGAGATAGGTCTGCTCCAGAATGAGAGCGCCAAGAGGGACCAGCACTGTCTACAGACCGCCTAGATGGTGCCATAGGGACCGGATCGTCCTCCTCCTCATCAATCTCAATGGTAGTGCGGGTGCCCCTGCCCACTCTGATACCGGAAGCTTTGAAAGCTGCTTTTGGGGGCAAGTCACCATCAGCAGGGTTGGTAGGGGTGTTCCCCAGCAAGCATAGTGTGGTTACCAAGGAAGGGAAGTAGAATCCCTTAGACAGCAGCGGTCCCCGTAAGACCAATTCATCGCCAATTATCCGTGCTGCATTGAAATCTTTCCCTATCACAAAGCACCAAGTCAACAGTGCCCTGTTGAAGTTCACGTCCGTTGAGTTGCTGGACGGTAGGAACCTACTACAGATAACCGTCAACCAACACTTAGCTAGGTGAGTGAAGGATTAGAGTTGAGGGTTATATCTTCCTTTAGCCAAATAGGTCGCCCCTCCGTGCAAAGCACATTTGTCATGACCTCCCATGTCACCCCGGGCCTGTCATGATAGTAGTCAACATCGCTGGTGAATGGAGGCAACCTCAACACCCGGCGAACTGTTGGAATCTGAGCACTGACCACCGTACCCCGCACAATCAACTCCCTACCCAAATTCAATGGGCAGTTTGCATAAAATTCACGAACCAACATCTTGTTGACAGGTGCAGGGTCAGCAAAGAGGAACTCCATTTCCCGCCTCCGGATCTCTTCATACATCTCCACTTTTTCAACTCGGAGGGCAGCCCGATCAATCGGGATTTCCTGAATGAACATTTTATTAGCTTTGGCACGAAAGTCATCCTCAGCCTGTTCCGATTGGAATCTAGATTCATCATAAGCAGGTCGGTGGGAAGGACCGCCAGAGCGCCTGTGCCTTTTGGGAGCCATTAATCCTGAAAACAGTTAACAAACCATCATCCTATTGCATGAGCTAATGCCATTAAGGTGGTTACTCAGACTTCACCACCCAATGACAGCAGCTAGAACAACCCTGCAACAGCTCCACCTTTTCAGTACCACATCCAGCAACAGACACCCCACACTTATTCCAGTCAATATTACCCCCAATATACAACACCACCAAAAGACCAACACCATTCTCCAACAATGAGCACCTATGCTAACAAAACTACAACACAATTATCATCTAAACCAACAATTCACCATACAACAACAACCATCCTGTACAACATCCCAATCCTAAGTTGGGCTTAGCACACCCCCACAATATACAACATCGTGCCATCATTCATGGGTAACACATGACCCAATACCAATATACACCATAAAACTAGTTTAGGTCTCCAAACCACCAAAACAATTTCACAATTATATTATAATGGAGACCCCAACTAATGTGGCACCAACAACCCTCCAAACATTAACTACAACAACAATAACCATAGTAATCATAAAAGAAAGCAAAACTAGACTAATCCTAACTAGGGTTTAACTATAATTACAAAATTAACAAATTACACTACTTAGGAAATAAAGAAATAGAGAGAGAGGAGAAGAACTTACTTGAGTTGAAGAGAGGAGAAAAATGGAGTAGTGGGTTGGGGATGAAGGGTGTTGAAGAAGAAGAAGAAGAAGAAGAAGAAGAAGAAGAAGAAGAAGAAGAAGAAGAAGAAGAGAGAGTTTTTGTGAAGGGAGAGAGAAGGAAAGAAGAAAANGTTAACCTATCAACTGCTACCTTCAGACCCACCAAGTCTTCAGAACCAGCTTCTCAAATATTCAAATTCTCAGTTGAGTGTTCTTTACTAACTAACTTGCAAGTAACTAAAATGCTATAACTAAATAAAAAGGGTTGTGAACAATTATGAGAAAAAGCTAAGGCAATAATTTCCCCTATTGGTGGAATCCCTTCTGTTTATGCTCATACAAATTTACCCACACACCTCTATCAATCATGAACACTAATCTTACCGCAAATCTCTCCCGAGTAATCACAGTAATCTACTATTGCACTCTCCCGAGATACACTAGCTTGCTTTATTTAGCACAATTCAATTTAGATCGCACCCAAGGCTTCGTTATTCCTAATCCCGCCTTTAAACCCGCAATTATAGATTCCTCTAATAATCTAGGAGTGGTGTTGTTCAACAATACCCTAAATATGCACTCTTTTCCAAGTTATGCACACTAAATAGGCACAACTAATTGAGGATCCTGTCAATTAACTACAACGAACACGAAGTTGAACAAATAAAGATTAAACTAGCAATTTGTATTCACATAAACAAGAAGTTCATCACCCAATAGGTTCCATCAAAGCCTTAGACAAGAAATTTAGCTACTCATAGATATGGGAGAATAAACTAAACTTGAATTCATCATAAAATCAAAAGAAAAGAAGAAAGATGTTTAGAGTACTTTCTCACAATTGTTCTCCTTGCTAAGAAACCTAAAAAATCAATACATGCCTCTCTTGGGCGAAGTCTAGTGTTTAAAAATAGGGTTTAGGTCTAAAAATCCCGTGTTTTACACTTTGGTCCCCGAAGTTTCTGTGCCCACCGCGGTTCTAGTTTCACCGCGATCGCGGTAGAACCGCGGTGGAACCTGTACCCGGGCAATTTGGCCTGTTTTGAATGGGTCACTTGGGAAATGCAACAATTAGCCTTTTTTTCATCAATAGTTGACTCCAAAACTGCTCCTTAGCCTTCCTTACACCTATATCACCTGCAAATCATGAAAAGTACTAATAAAAGCATTTTGTTGTCATTTTTCCACATTAAAAGTTCACAAGAAGGTGATTATTTGGTGCGTGATTATAGTCAAATTCACCTATTATCATTTGACTTTTGGGTAAACGTACTCAGAATCAGGTTTTGATTGTTCGTATAAATTTGTATGATGATTTTGGACTTGTACGTATGTTCGGATTTGGTTTCGGAGGTTCCTAGAAAAATTCGACACTATTTGTCGAAAGTTGGCAATTTGAAGAACTTAAGAGTTTATAAGTTTGACCAAGAATTGACTTTGATGTTGTTCCGAGACTTTGGATAGGTCTATATAGTTGACTTAAACTTGTGTGCAAGGTTTGAAAATAATCCGAAGTGTTTAAGTGTGATTCAGACACTCTTTGAAAGAATGAAGATTTAACAGCTTATGAGAAATTCTATTAGGTTTGAGCCTCGATTCATTGTTGTGATGTTCCCATGGGTATTTTGAGGCTTTGGATAAGTTTGTATGATATATTTGTACTTTTTGGTATGTTTGGATGGGATCCCGAGGGTCTCGGGTGTATTTTGGAACATTGGTTGAGAAACTAGTTAAGTTAATGATTTGAAGTTTGACCATGGTCAATATCGGATCAAGATGACCTCTTTCGGTGTTTTGAATGCGCGGGCAGGTTCGTAGCATGTTTTATGATTGAAATGCGTATATTTGTGTTCGAGAGGTTCCGAATGAGTTTTGGATGCTAAAACGAACATTTTCGTACTGCTTGTTTTTTGGTGTAAATAACTACAAAAATGCCATTGAAATTTTTAGATTTCTTTTAAAACTTCAAAACGTTATATCTCCCTTATTTTAAGGTCAAATTGGGTGATTCAAGAGGCTATCGTGGCTGTAATCTCGCAAGAATTGTGTTGGGTTAATCAAATATGAGTTTCGGGATCATCTAGCACCTAAATCGAGTTAGGACAGCTGCTGTATTTTTTTCTTATTTCAGAATTAGTTACTTTTTCTCACAAGGTTTTGGATCTCGGTTTTGGGCGATTTTGAAAGGGACTTTTACTACTTGGATTGGGGTAAGTATTTTTGACTCGTATTTGTTATTATTCATGATTTCAACCTCAATTTTAGTGTTTGATTACTAATTTGAATTGGAAAAATTGGGGATTTAGTAAAAACTTTCTAAAACATATATTGATGATTTGAATGCAGATTGAGGTCAGAATTGAATGATTTTAGTTTGATTGGACTTGTATCGGAATAGGTATTCGGAATTGTGAGTTTTGTTGGGTTCCGAGGTGCGGGCCCGAGGTTGACTTTTTGGTTTTCATTAAAGATCGAAGCTTTGTTATCCTGAATTATTTTCTATGGATTTTATTTATGATATTAAATTATTTTGGCTATATTCGAGCCGTCCAGAGGTTGTTTCAAACGGTACGAGCTTCTTAGAGTATTGATTTAGCTTCTTTGAGGTAAGAATCTTGCCTAACTTTGTGTGGAGGAACTATCCCTTAGGTTTCGGGTTGATTGTAGTGTTAACGAGAGGTTAGAGGTTTGGAGACAGACTTTGGATTCTAAATGTTTCAAGTTGAGCAGGACCAATACAGAATACGTGGAGTGCAAGTTCAGTGGCGCGACTCAGGAAGAGGACGAAGATGCGAGGCTTGAGTCACAAGTCATTCGTATGAGAGAAAGTTTCAAGTACCTTGGGTGTATTATTTAAGGGAACTGAGAGATTGATGAGGATGTCACTCACCGTATTAGGGCAGGGTGGATAAAATGGAGGCTCGCTTCTGATGTTTTCTATGATAAGAATGTTCCACCAAAACTTAAAGGTAAGTTCTATAGAGCGTGGTTAGACCGACTATGCTGTATGGGACAGAGTGTTGGCCGGTCAAGACATGCCATGTCCTAAAGATGAAGGTGGCGGAGATGAGGATGTTGAAGTGGATGTGTAGGCATACCACGTTAGATAAAATTAGTAATAAAGTTATTAGGGACAAGGCGGGTGTGGCCCTTGTGGAGGACACGATGCAGGAGGCAAGACTTAGATGGTTCGGGCTTGTGAAGAGGCGAGGCACTGATGCTCTGGTGAGGAGGTGTGAGAGGCTGGCATGGGAGGGTCAACAAAGAGGTAGAGGCAGGCCGAAAAAGTATTGGGGAGAGGTGATTAGACAGGATATGGCGTTACTCCAGCTCACCGAGGACATGACCATGGATAGGAAGGTGTGGAGGTTGATAATTAAGCTAAAGGGTTAGGTGGTCGAGTGTTGTCCTTGTTTGTAGTAGTAGCTTTAATACACCACTTGGTGTCTTCAGTGTTTTTGTTTTTGTTTTTGTACTCCTAGTCTCCTATTACTACTTGCTGTTGTCTTGTGTTTCAGTTTTCTGATTGCATTACCTTTTACTAGGTATGTATTTTCTGCTTTGGTTGTCAGATCGGTTTTCTTGTTATTTCCCCTCCCCTCTCCCCTCCCTGAGCCGAGGATCTTCCGGAAATAGCCTCTCTGCCTTTTAAAGGCAGGGGTAAGGTTTGCATACACCCCTAGACCCTACTTGTGGGAATACACTGGATATGTTGTCGTTGTTGTTGTTGTTGTTGTTATTGTTGTTGTTGTTGTTGTGTTATTTGAATTATGTGAAAGATATGTAAGCGAGGTGACAAGTGCGCACTCGAGCTTATATGTGGAAATTAAACGGTTTAGACTCTTAGGCTTCTTTCATATATTTATTTGAAATTGTTAGCACATGTTATATCTTTTATTTATCATGCTTACTATCACATGCTTTATTTGAAGTTGTTAGCACATGTCATATCCTTTACTTGTCAAGTTGGCTCCCATATGCTTTATTTAAAGTTGTTACCTCTTATATTGTAATGTGATCTCCTTATTTATTGAGTTATTCTTAATTGATATTGTTGTTACATGATATCCTTTCGTTGTCAGGTTATTCTCATGCATTTAGAAGTAGTTGCTAGTTCATGCTATCTCTTTCATTGTTAGCTTATTTCACACAGTATAATTCGAAGTTTGTCATTTCACAGAAATACCTTAATTATTGAGTTTATACTTATTCAATTAATTGAAGTTGAAGTTATTAAAAGTCATTGACCCGTTGTAGTTGAAGTTGTTTTTTAATGGGGTAAATTTCATTGTTGAGTTACTTTCCCCATTCATTTTGTTGCTATTGAGATTTGTACACATCGTGTTTGAGCCATGGGCTATGTGTTGTAGTGATATTTGTATTGTTATTTTGGAAAGGTTGTGGCCTATGGGCACTAGTGGTACGAGTTAATATGTCTTGTTATTGTGATGTTAGCACATGTGAATTTGTTGTGTGGATTGATTATTGTTATGCGGAGCATAAGAGTGACATATCACTGTTGTTATGCGGAGCATTAATGATATGATATAATTACGTATTTTAGTCGATTATTACACTCTAATTTACTGCACTTCAGTTGAGTTTGCGCTTTAATCGCTAGTGTTTTGCACTAATTGTCTGTTTTATGCCTTGTAGGAGTGATTCCGATCTATATAGATGTTATGGAATGAATTCAAGTGATTTGGAGCTTTGAAGTCTGAGTAAAAGCCCAAGGAATTAAGGCGGGATCGTGTTCAGGGATCAAAGTTGAAAGTTAAGAACAAACGAAGACTCGAGTAGGCATATTGCACAATGTCTAGTAAAATAGACATAACTCTTTGCTCCAAACTCCATTTGGGCTATATAATATATGGTTGGAAATCTAACTTAAAGGGATACAACTTTCATATTTTACATTTTTCCAAATCCAAAGGTAACAGGGTGAAAAACGTGGTCGAAACCGCAACAGCGGATCTGGACGCAGACTGAGGCAGTGCACTGGGAAAGTACCGCGCCCGAACCGCGACCGCGACCGCGAGCGTCCAGACTTGAAAAATTGTCCTTTTTCGTGTGGGAGAAGGTATAATTGTTTGGGCCCGACCCTACTTGGTATATATACATGGAAAAATGGTATTTTGAGGAGGTTGGACACGCTTTTGACACAGATTCGACCCAAGGAGGCAGAGACACAATAGGAGCAAGGCGGGGAATTCTTCTATGAGTTTTTCCTTCCTCTTCCTATTTTTTCATTGTTGGTTATGACTTTTAGTATTTTAGTTTTACATACTATTATGAATAGCTAATTTGTTAAATAGGGTTTTGATGGAACCTTTTGTAAGATAAATTCTTGTTATGTTTTTATATAATTGAGCCGTTGGATTTCTCTACTTGTTCAACTACATGTTTATTGTTGTTGATTGAATGACTATCGATTGACTGTGCCTATTTATTATGTGTTGCTTGAGAAAGGATACATATTTAGGTAGTTGTTGAACAACGTCACTCCTAACGTATGTGAGAAATCAATACATTGGGTTTAAAGGTAGGTTTAGAATAGCAAAGCCTTGATGTGGTCATAATGAACGGTTTGATAAAGCCAACGAGCGTAGTTCGAGAGAATATGTATAGTAAATTGTTGTAGTTTCTCGAGAGAGAATTACGACACCTAAGGTGCTCATGATCAGTAGAGAATACATCGGCAAAATTGTAGGGAACATAGCTAGAAGGATTCCGACAATTGGGGAAATCATAACTCTAGACCTCCTTAATTTAGTCTCCAACCCTTTGTCTCGTTAGTTGATAATTTTACCGTTTTGTAGTATTTGCTAGTTAATTAGTTAGAAATATAAATCTCAATCTTTATAATTAGAAAATTGTTCAAACTTGTCTTCTTAGTGATATTAAACAGATATAGCTAAGCCTTAGTTCTCTGTGAGATTCGACTCCGGACTTATAGACCAGATTATTTTGTAATGACCGCTTATCCTTTTAAGGACTAGAGTTGGGCGTGATCAAGCATAAGGGTGGCATCTCACCGTCGTTGATTGTGCAGAGTGATACAGGTGGCTATTGTGTTATTGTCCGGGAGGAGCGATAAAGGTGGTTATTATGCAGAGTGATACAGGTGGCCATCGGAGTGATATGTTTGACTAATGATATTGTCAGGGCGGAGTGATACGGGTTTCTATCGGAGTGATAAGGGTGTCTATTGTGTTAATGTCCAGGAAGAATTATAAGGGTGGCTATTATGATGTTATAACTACGGAGAGATAAAGGTGGCTATGTCAAGGATGATATGTGATGGACTGGGGGCATTATGTTGGTAACATTCGTGTGATGGTGTGATTTTTCCTTGTTTATATCACGCACTTTACGTGACTTATTGCATTACTTTCATTGAGCTACTCGATGTCTTTGATATTACTTGTTAATTTGAACTGTGATAGTATACTCGCACAATCATACACCGTAACATGCCACTTATACCACTTCAGGAGTATAAAACTTGACATTCATTGATCATGCCTATGTATTCTTGTATTATCTGCTTCCATTTTGATAGTGAGTACAACTGACCACATGTACTCAATAAGTAACAGAACTAACCTGGGGCTGAAAGCAGTGACGAGATCAGAAGAGGACAGTCAGAATCCAATATAACGACAACACAAATATAATGTGACAATAACAATAAATAACTCAAAGGAATTATCCTAATCGGCTCGTTCAATTCATATTACAAAAATCTAGACATGCTTTCAGGTTCAACAATTAAAGCCCAACACTCATAGGAGCATGTCAATTACAACTAGTATGAGGAATAGTACATCTCTATGCCTACATGTCAAATATGCATGTCAAATGAATGATTTCACAGTGTTATCCCCAAGTTCTCTCACTCTTAGAATACTCAACCCGTCTATCTCAAATGTCCACTCATCACACACACAAAATCTCAGCACTGTACGGGTGCTTGGCATCAATGCCCCCGACTTAAGCACGTGTATATATCACTGTGTCTGCGCTCACTGCTGGTATGTCAAACTCCGGAGGGGAGGATCCTACCCAAGCGCTAATCAAAAGACAATAAGGCCTGTTGTGACATGCAACCCGATACACATAATAATAATAATAGTAAAGCCAATATGGTCTGCTGCGGCGTGCAACCCGATCCACAATAACACTCTCAAAATGGCTCTAAGGCCCAGCTCAATCATCATTCTCTCAAGTCTCAAGGGCTTGCAATCTTATACCACTCATCCCAACAATGATAACATGCGTTATAACAATGAATAATGAGCAGAGACTGAGATATGATATGCAAATGAAGAATCATGACTGAGTGTAAAATTACAGTTAAAGCGAATAACTCAAAACAATTGAAATAGCCTCATTAGGTCTCAACCGAATAGGCACATAGCCTAAACATGATTTCTAACATGAATCACAGCTCAATTATTGTAACAAGTAGGGATTACATGGATAACAAAAGACTTGATAGCAACACAGTATAAGATTCAACCCGGATCATGATTACCATGGTGCACGCCCACACGCCCGTCACCTAGAATGTGTGTCACCCCAACATAAATAACATGTTTTCGAGGGATAATTACCCTCAATTTCAAGTTAAGAAATGTTACTTACCTCAAAGCGCGTAATTCAATGCTCCAACATGCCCTAGCCTCACGAATCGGCCTTCGAATGACTCGAATATAGTCATAAATGACTTAATACCATCAATAATAGCCGCATGAATTAATCTCAAATGATAAAGCTAAAGTCTTTAGTCAAAAATGGAAAGTGAACCCAAAAGTCAACCCCGGACTTGCATCTCGGAACCCGACAAAATTCACATATTCCGGACACCCATTCAATTTCGAGTTCAACCATACCAAAATCATCCAACTCCAACCACAAATCGACCCTCAAACCCTCAAATCTCACTCTCCAACAACATAGTTTATAATCCCCAAATTTCACTTCAAAATCACATAAACTAGGTGTAATAATCAATACTTATAAATAAAGATGATGAATCTTCACTTACCTCCTCAATTATAGCAAAATGTCTCTCACAAATTGCCTCCTACCGAGCTCCAAAATCCAAAATGAGTACAAAATGACCAAAAATTCGTTTAGTACACTGCCCCAGCGATGTCGCACCTACGACCTCTTAACCGCATCTGGGTTCCGCAGGTGCGATCCAAAAGTCACATCTACGATCCACACAGCCTCCAGACCTTTCGCTTTTGCAGATAAAGTTCCACTTCTGCGAGTTCGCATCTGCGGACACCAACCACATCTGTGGTCTCTGAGGCCCTCAGCCTCTTCCGCATCTGCAGCTCCCCATCCGCATCTGCAACCACTGCCCTGCCAAGCTTAACTCCAATTCTGCAATGCATCCACCGCTTTTGTAGCTTTGTACCTGTGGTCATAATCTCGCAGGTGCAATCGCACCAACACCTGAAGCATCAGTATTTCCTTAAGTCCAAACATCAAGCCGATTTCGATCCGAATAACATCCGAGGCCCCCGGGACACCATCCAAACATACCAACAAGTCCTAAAAATGATACAAACTTAGTCAAGACCCAAATCACATCAAAAAACATCAAAATCACGAATCACACCCCTATGCAAGCCTAATGAAACTAATAGACTTCCAACTTCAACCGATGCCGAACCATATCAAATCAACTTTGAATGATCTCAAATTTTTCACACTAGTCCCTAATGACACAACTGACCTATTCCAACTCCCAAAACTAAAATCTGAACCCGGTATCTACAAAGTCAACTCTTGGTCAAACCTCTCAACCTTCCAAACCTTCAACTTTCCATCTTTTGTCAAAAATATGGAAACCAAACCGAAACCGGTATCTACAAAGTCAACTCTTGGTCAAACCTCTCAACCTTCCAAACCTTCAACTTTCCATCTTTCGTGAAAAAGCCTCAAACCAACCTACGGACCTCCAAATCAATATCCATACATACGTCTAAGTCAAAATACCATGCGAAGCTATTGGAACCATCAAAACTCCATTCCGGAGTCATCTACACAGAAGTCAAACTTCTGTCAACTCTTCCAACTTAAGCTTCCAACCTTGGGACTAAGAGTCCTAATTCACTCTGAAACCTTACCGAAACTAATCCAACAACCCTGAAAAGCCACATAACTACTAATGAACATAGAAGAAGCGATAAATAGGGGAACATGGCTATAATACACAAAATGACCGGCTGGGTCGTTATATTCTCCCCCTCTTAAATAAACGTTCATCCTCGAACGGGTCTAGAGTCGTACCTGGAGTCTCAAATAGGTATGGATAACTGATCCACATCTCCTGCTCGGTCTCCTAAGTAGCCCACTCAATTGGCCGGCCTCTCTACTGAACCTTCACCGAAGCTATATTATTTGATCTCAACTTTCGAACCCGCCGATCCAAAATGGCCACCGGCTCCACATCATAAGTCAAATCCCATTTTAGCTACACCGTGCTGAAGTCCAAAACATGTGACGGGTCACCATAATACTAACAAATCATAGAAACATGAAACACTGGGTGAACACCCGATAGACTAGGTGGAAATGCAAGCTTGTAGGCCACCTCTCTAACTCTCTCAAGCACCTCAAAGGAACCAATATACCGAGGGATTAACTTGCCCTTCTTCCCAAACCTCATCACACCATTCATGGGTAAAACTCTGAGTAAAACCTTCTTACCCACCATAAATGCAACATCACGAGCCTTCCTATCAGCATAACTCTTCTGTATGGACTGCACCGTACGAAGCCGTTCGTGAATCACCTTGACCTTCTCCATAGCATCACGGACCAAATAAGTTCTCAACAACATATCCTCCCCAAACTCAAACCGACCAACCAGAGAATGACATCTCCTTCCATACAAGGCCTCATAAAGAGCCATCTGGATACTCGACTAAATGTTGTTATCGTAGGCGAACTCTGCTAATGGAAGAAACTGATGCCATGATCCCCCAAAATCCATAACACAGGCACATAGCATATTTCCCAAGATCTAAATAGTGTGCTCGGATTTCTCATCCGTGTGAGGATGGAATGATGTACTTAACTTAACCCGGGTGCTCAACTCTCGCTGTATTGCTCTCCAAAACTGCAAGGTGAACTGCGTGCCTCAGTCAGAAATGATTTCAAGTGGATAATCTCCCGGATGTAAATCTGAGCCAACCGCTCTATAGGATAGGAAGTCACCATCGAAATGAAGTGTGCAGACTTAGTCAACCGGCCCACAATAATCCAAACAACATCATATTTCTACAAAGTCCATGGGAGCCCGACAACAAAATCTATGGTAATATGCTCCCACTTCCACTCTGGTATCTCCAATCTCTGAATCAACCCTCCTGGTTTTTGATGCTCATACTTCACCTGTTTATAATTCAAACACTGAGAGACACAAGCAATGATATCTTTCTTCATTCTCCGCCACCAATTGTGTGAAGTCACAGTACATCTTCTTGACACCAGGGCGAATGGAATAGCGCGAGCTGTGAGCCTTCTCAAGGATAAAATCTCTCAACCCTTCAAAATTTGGAACACAAATCCAACCTCGAAGCCACATAACACCATCATCACCAATCACAACCTACTTAGCACCACCCCGCTGCATCGTATCCTTCAATACCAACAAGTGAAGATCATTAAATTGGCGAGCCTTGATACGCTCCAACAACGATGACTGAGCCACAACACAAGCAAGAACCCGACTAGGCTCCGGGATATCAAATCTCACAAACTGACTGGTGTCGCACCCCCTTTTCCCTCCTTGCATCGGGAGAATCGGGTTAATGACATTTTGGGTATAAGACAACTCGTTCCTTTTGGGAACTGGGTTTTGCATTTGAAGAGTCACCACCTAATGATTTATGGTGCATAGAACACCTACAAGGTTTATTTCCAAGTTTGCTTGATAACCAGAGATAGGGTAAGGGCTTGAAATTATCCTTAGGGGAAGGTGTTAAGCACCCCTCAAGATCCACTAGTGTGGTTCCCGGCCAGATAGTTCTTTGTGAATTTGGTGCAACTAACATATAAAAGACAAGGCTCAAATAAGAGGGGATTTTAATACACAATGGTTTGAAAGTAAACAAAGTTTGAAAGAACAATTATTAAAAAGGCTGATTTTGAAAAAAATTTATAATGCTTTAAAAGAAATAAAAAAGGGAAGAGGGGGTCCTAGGTTTATTTATAATATGGATCACATCAATGCAATACCCGGTAACCACTCCTCAAAAGAGGGGATACACGTGGTATTAGCGCACCGATCATCATATCCATATCTACCCTTCCCACCCTGTTAAGGTAATAAAGCGCGAATTGGTCTCGACCACTATTGCATGCTATTACCCGCCCCATTCCTATTAGTCCCAGAGGCACTTAGGACTACTATTCCTAAAAGGGACGGATATTAGGCTGACTTGGAGTTTCAAAGGTGAAAAATCTAAGGCGACATACAAGAACATATAAGACAGCACAATAACAGGGGAAGCATATAAACAATGAAGGCTCATATGTACCTCTTCAAACAAAGCAATCAAATAGCATGAATCAAACAACAAGCAAGTCTGACTCTAAAAAAAGGTACTTAAGGAAAGGAGATTATTGTTGTTGAAGCAGACATAGTCTATTACATGACTCAGTTAGGAAACACGAATCAGGCCTGTCGGCCTGCCTGTTGGGTTAGCAATTAACAATTAACAAAGGCGAGTTCAGTTTTATTATTGTTATTACCTAAGGCTTGCCTAAGCGTTTAGGGGAGATCTTAGGAACATGGTATCTATTGCTGATTCTGAATGTGACAAAGCAGTACTGACTAAAAACGAATGGTTTGAGATCCTATAGGCATGCTTGTTAAGCCGCGCTGAATTAAGGGATTAGGTTATTTAAAAAAAAACTGGTTCAAAATAGACTAATTTTAATTAGCCTAATTCCAGATTCTGCAGACGATACTATTGCTGATTTTAACCCCTATAGGCACGATATCTAGTTGAATGATTTTAACCCCTATAGGCATGATATCTAATCGAATGATTTTAGCCCTATAGACATGATATCTAATCGAAAAATGGGAACAGGCAGAATTTTTACTTGGAGGATTCCTATAGACATGATATATAAGATTATTAATGAATTTAACATTATGGACATGATGCCAGATCATAACCAATTGGACCCTAAGATCATGATATCTAAATGGTGACAAACATGCAGAATTTTAGATAATTCCTATAGGCAGGTTATCTAGATGTGAAGTTGAACATGCAAGTTAGTCCTATAGACATGGTTTCTAAATGCAGATTGAACATGCAGAATTGAAAGCAGTCCAATAGGAATATTTTCTACCCTTGAGCATGCATAATTACCCATCCCGTTTCCACTAGCCAACCCCGAGTGTTTATTACAAATTATTACGAACAAGAAATACTGAATCAAAATATAAAAAAAAATTTACAACCAGAGGAAACCTGATTCTTGGTTCCTCCTTGAGCTATGGAATAAACTGCCTTAAGATGCCATGTTTCAAAGCCTTTCTCAGACCTGGGTGTGTCAGAGTTCCCTAAGAGTCTCAAAGGACCCCGGGCAGTGCTTACACCCAGATTCATAGAACCAGATAGAGATGAGTGCAGTGTGGAAGGGCCAACCCTTATGTGTCCAAGTTTAGAGGAAGCTCATGGGTCCCAAGGCAAGGCTCACACAAGAGGGGCAGAACTTAAGTCTAAGAATATGGTGGAATGTGCAGGAATAGAGTTTTTAAACTGAGGGGAGAAAGGAGAGGGGTAAAGGGTGGTAGGAAAACAGTAATAGTAAAGCACAGAGCTAATAATTTCATACAAAAGGGGGGTCAGGGGTTGGGAATCCATTGCAAAGAGCCTATGTACTTAGGCGGGGATCAGCTTTTGGACAATGCATAACAATAGAAGGTGATGGCATGCCTTTAAACCAATCAGAACACACAACATCTAGAGGAGACATGGAGGTTATGATCCTAGGGGGATCAGGTTTGGGTCAGGCACATCAATGTTCAAATGTTGTCATGCCCCAAACCAACCACAGATACCAAACACATTGGGGATGGGGATTTAGGATTCATAAGCCATAATAAGTAATTGACAGAAGCATTAATTCAGAACAGAAAGGGCAGATTACAGCATGCTTAATAATGGAACTTTGTTAAATACAAACAGGAGACAAACAAGGATGAAAGAAACAGTAAAGAAACATGTTGTTGTTGATGTGGAAAATTAGTTAGAACACACCAGTAAAGATGAAAATGCAGAGAAAAATAAGCAAGCTTCCCACAGCCTAGCCTTGGCTTTCAGCCGGCTAGGTAAGGCAGCAATACAAGTAGCAACAGAGAAAAGAGAGAGATTTTTAGTGAAGTGTGTGTCTGAACTCAAGTGTTTTATGCCTTGTGTTCGTGTGTTTGAAAGAAGAGAAGGTGGATATTTATAGTTTTGAAAACATGTGAGGAATAAGGCAATAAATAAAGTTCAATGCAAATATGGAAGTAATCAGCAATCAGAATCAATCAACCAGGCGTTTTCCCTTTAATTGAGGAATCACTTATTTAACGGGGCTAACAGGTTCAAAAGAAGGAAAGAAAATCAGTTTGCAGGCAGACTGGTTATTACCATAAAAGAAAGTAGTACAACATTAAGTACACAATCGAGTCCAAGTACAAAGATACACTTGTTTTGGGGAAAAAGATTCAACAAGGCAATAATAAGGAAAGGTATCAATTACTTTAAACAGACGAGTAAAATTAGAGTTCACAAAAAGAGAAGTTTTGAAATCAGTCCCGAAATTGAGCATCAATCAAAGAAGGAACCTCAACATATAAATAGAATGCACAAATAAAAGAAATGCGAGGCCAAACTATTGGCAAAAGAATCAACATGCAATAGTAGTACAAAGTCAGTAGATAACAAATATTCAAAGCATGATAGTCGAGTAGGACAGGTCTCATTGAATCAGTAGCAAAGAAAATAGAGTGTCAGGAGCATGAAAGGGTCTCCCAGCATAGTCGAGTTTCAAAGATAGTAAGAACCAGAATCAGAGGAATCATATAAGGGAGAGAGATGCAGAAACAAGGAACTTCAAATCAAGTCAGGCATTCAAACGAGCAGTTGCAACTCAAAGACATAGGTTTTCTTTAACAATATTCAAGCTTAAAAGATGATAAACAAATAAGTTGAACAAGTAGCTTAGAAACTCGAATAGACCCAAAAGAAATTAGGGGTTTTCAACATCGGTCGAGTTTAAAGATGATGAACAAATAGATTACACAAATACTTAGCAAACAACTTCAGAAACTCGAATCCAAAAGAAATTAGGATTTTCAACATCAATCGAGTTTAAAGATGATAAACAAATAAATCAGACAATATTTAGCAAACAGTCTTAGAAACTCGAATGAACCCAACGAAATTAGGGTTTTCAACACCAATTGAGTCTAGAGATGATAAACAAGTAAATCAAACAAACACTAACAAATAGCCTCAGAAACCCCAAAAGAAATTAGGGTTTTTATCATGATAAACTTAGAAAAGATTTTGAAAAGAAGAACTTGAAGGAAAACCTTAATCGGAAAAGATGAAAAGTCTTTTTTTTTTGAAAGCAAAATCAAAGAGACCTCGAGAAGGCATTTAAAAACTCATAGCAAGCATGGATCTAAAGTGAACCTGAAAGGAGTCGAAAAGATCTTAGAGATTACGGTTTCAGAAGAACCCCAAGTGACGAGGAAGGCCTTGAAAGCCATCGATCTAAATAGGAGAGTCAAAGGTCTGACTCGAATGGCCATGGATGGCCGGAGAAAGGTCAGAGACGACCGGGGAACAGTCATTGAGCAAAGACTGGACCAAGCCCCTTTAGAATCTGGTTCTAAGACCACAGAAACAAATTACGTAGAAGCCCTGGGAGGCTGATACAAGTGTTAGATGATCCTGGAGAGCCATGGATTGGGGTAGATTAAGGCGGCGGCGGCTAGGGTTTGATGTTCTTGTAGAGAGGATTTGAGAGAGGAGGGGGATCCAGAGGCGGCATATGGTGGGAAATGATAGGGTTTAGGGGGGCCGTTTAGGATTAATTTAGGTAAGGACGATTTTTGGCTGTTGATATGAGTGATCAACAGCTTGGATTGAACGGGTAAAGGGGCGATTTTATGAGACTGGGTTTGGGTCGGTTTAAATCGAAATTGGGTCGGGGTTTAATAGGAATTGGGCCAGGGTAATTGGGATTCAAATTGGGGTCCAATTTAGGCTACAATCGAAATAAAATGGGGCTAACATTTAAATAGCCAATTTTCCTATTTGATTTATAACAAAAATAATAAAATAATTTCTAGAAATAAATTAATGGTACTAAAATGATTAATAGTACATAATTAATTATTTAAAAATACCAGACCTAATTTTGTGAATATAAAACACAGTTAAATCTAAAAAAAGGGCTAATATTGCAATTATACAATTTTAGCCTTAAAAATACTAGATAATTTTGTAAAAATATGAAAGAAATCCCTTAACTATATTTTAGCATAAACATAAAGATCCAATTAATAAATCATAAAAACTAATAATTTTAGAAATAATTATTGGATTGTTAAAAATAGGGGGATAAATTGATAAAAAATAAAAATAAAATCTTTTAAATTAAGGAAAAATAGGGAAACACTTGGATATGTTTATATATGCATACATATGCTATTTTGAAAGTACTTCGCATGTAAAATATACATAGGGAAAATTTGGGTATCAACAGCTGCCCCTCTTTACCCGGGAAGGATGAAAGAGTTGTTGGGTAAAGATATGATCGCCAAATTTTGATCGAACGAAACAGTTTGAAGAAGATAGGCCGTGCCCTGGCTTCTGAGCCGCCTACATATCCCTGGTCTTACAGGAATCAGGCCAAATTTAGTTCAGGATCCGTTGGCGGAGTATGCCGAGAGGTATTTTCCAAGAACGGACGCAGTGTTTCGGTCAGGGTGAGTGAAAGGCTTATGGGAGCAGTCAGGTTTGATGTGGCTGCGGGCACTGGAGGGGAAACACTCCTGCCAGGACGGCTGTTCCTTGCCGGTTTACCTACAAATAAGTAATACAAGCATATATTGTGCGTAAATTTAGACATGATGCAAATTCCCGTCGGACCATGAATGTTGTCTTCGGACGGTTATGATGACGTCTTNTGAATAACGATATGCAAAAGATTAGAAGAAATTTTTAGGCCATGACATGGTGTTCTCGGGCTATGAAGATGGTGCCTCTGAACGATGACGCCTTTGGATGAGTTGGCGATATTTCAGCCCATGAAGGATGCAGTAGCATTTGGCGATTTTTCAGCCGTACAAATGTAGTATGTGGCGATCTTTCAGCCGTGCAAATGCAGTATGAGGCGATCTTTCAGCCGTGTAATGTGGCGATCTTTCAGCCATGCAATGTAGTATGTGGCGATCTTTCAGCCGTGCAATGTAGTATGTGGCGATCTTTCAGCCGTGCAATGCAGTATGTGGCAATCTTTCAGCCGTGCAATGCAGTATGTGGCGATCTTTCAGCCGTGCAAATGCGATATGAGGCGATCTTTCAGCCGTGCAATGCAGTATGTGGCGATCTTTCAACCGTGCAAATGTGGCGATCTTTCAGCCGTGCAAATGCAGCATGTGGCGATCTTTCAGCCGTGCAATGCAGTATGTGGCGATCTTTCAGCCGTGCAATGCAGTATGTGGCGATCTTTCAGCCGTGCAATGCGGTATGTGGAAATCATTCAGCCGTGCAAATGTAGTATGAGGTGATCTTTCAGCCGTGCAATGTAGTATGTGGAGATCTTTCAGCCGTGCAGATGTAGTATGAGGCGATCTTTCAGCCGTGCAATGCAGTATGAGGCGATCTTTCAGCCGTGCAAATGCAGCATGTGGAGATCTTTCAGCCGTGCAAATGCAGTATGTGGCGATCTTTCAGTCGTGTAAATGTAGTATGAGGCGATCTTTCAGACGTGCAATGCAGTATGAGGCGATCTTTCAGCCATGCAATGTAGTATGTGGCGATCATTCAGCCGTGCAGATGTAGTTAGAGGTAGAGCTTAACCTCGGAAGGCAGAATGGTAGCCTTATGCAAGTTGGAAGGCAGAATAGTAGTCTTATGCAATACAAATGCAGATAGAGGTAGAGCTTAACCTCGGAAGGCAGAATAGTAACCTTATGCAAGTTGGAAGGCAAAATAGTAGCCTTATGCAATGCAAATGCAGATAGAGGTAGAGCTTAACCTCGGAAGGCAGAATAGTAGCCTTATGCAAGTTGGAAGGCATAATAGTAGCCTTATGCAATGCAAATGCAGATAGAGGTAGAGCTTAACCTCGGAAGGCAAAATAGTTTCCTTATGCAAGTTGGAAGGCAGAATAGTAGCCTTATGTAATGCAAATGCAGATAGAGGTAGAGCTTAACCTCAGAAGGCAGAATGGTAGCCTTATGCAAGTTGGAAGGCAGAATAGTAGCCTTGTGCAATGCAAATGCAGATAGAGGTAGAGCTTAACCTCGGAGACAACGTTTAGTCTCGGAAGGCAGAATGGTAGCCTTATGCAATGCAAATGCAGATAGAGGTAGAGCTTAACCTCGGAAGGCAGAATGGTAGCCTTATGCAAGTTGGAAGGCAGAATAGTAGCCTTGTGCAATGCAAATGTAGATAGAGGTAGAGCTTAACCTCGGAAGGCAGAACGGTAGCCTTATGCAGGTTGGAAGGCAGAATAGTAGCCTTATGCAATGCAAATGAAGACAGAGGTAGAGCTTAACCTCCGAAGGCAGAATGGTAGCCATATGCAAGAAATAAAATAATAAATGGCAGTAGAGTATCTTAGCTGATAGCAAATTGCGGCCTGGCGATTATTGGGAGCATTGTAACGCATGGAACATTATGGGTGCGTGCTGATAGTAGATGTCAGTAAGTGCAATGGTTCGGAGAATGGTATCTTTGAACAAATGTTCGTTATATGGACGTACAATGCGTTTAATGATTTCGTAATCCTGATGTCTGAATCCAAAGAAAAATCGTGAGTTTTGTAAAGGGGAAGGTTAGTTCGCATCCCCGCCGGCTTTGCTTGACTTGTTCTGCTTTGATCTGGTGATACCGTCTATATCGTTGGGGTAGCGTTGCTAAACAAAGCAGTTTTGATAATAAACATGCATGATTTTGTAAGAGTATAACATAAATATATAATTAAAATAGTTTTTAGAAGAACCAACGACTATGATGCAGTTCGAGACATTGCAACCCCTCATGCTACGGAATTTTGAGGGTTCCCCTCAAAATTCTGCCCCAGTTTGATGGGTTGACGTTTCTGATTGCTGCTCGTGCGATGATCGGCTGAAATTACTTCGAAATTTTTGAGGTTCCTCCTCAAAATTCTGTCCCAGTTTCCAATTTCGGGGGGGGGGGGGGGAGGGGGGAGGGGAGATGAAAATTTTATTGAATTGTGACCGAACCCATAAGGATGCCTACGTATCCCCTCTTAAATGGGAATTAGGTCAGGTGTAGTTCAATTTACATCATATAGGGAAAATATAAAGATTATACATAGTAATGCTTGACTGCATCTGAATTAATCGGCTTTGGACAGATCTCTCCGTCCATTTCTGCAAGTATGAGGGCTCTTCCTGTCAAAACCCGGTGAACCATGTAAGGACCCTGCCAATTGGGAGAGAACTTCTTTTTGGCCTCGTCTTGATATGAAAATTTTTTCTTTAATACCAGCTGCCCTGGCGTGAACTGTCTGGGCTTGACTCTCTTGTTGAAGGCTCTGGACATTCTGTTCTGATAAAGTTGGCCATGACACATTGCTTTCATTCTTTTCCCATCTATAAGAGCTAGCTGCTCGTAACGACTCTTCACCCATTCTGCATCGTCGAGCTCAGCTTCCTATATGATCCTTAAGGAAGGAATATCTACTTCGGCGGGAATGACGGCTTCTGTACCATAAACCAACATATAGGGGGTTGCCCCAATTGATGTGAGGACCGTGGTGCGATACCCTAATAGAGCAAATGATAACTTCTCCTGCCACTGTTTATGCTTCTCTACTATTTTCCTCAATATCTTCTTGATATTCTTGTTGGTGGCTTTCACAACTCCATTCATTTGAGGCCTGTAGGCTGTAGAATTCTCTTGCCTGCTCTTGAAGGTTTCACACATAGCTTTCATCAGGTCGCTGTTGAGGTTGGAGCCATTATCAGTAATAATTGACTTCGCAATCCCGAATCGGCAAACAATGCGGTCGCGGACAAAGTCTGCCACGGCCTTCTTAGTCACTGCTATGTAAGATACTGCTTCGACCCACTTGGTAAAGTAGTCAATTGCCACTAGGATGAACCTGTGTCCGTTGGAAACGGCAGGCTCAATTGGTCCAATAACGTCCATTCACCAAGCGGTGAATGGCCATGGTGAGCTTGATGTGTTGAGCTCGCTCGGGGTACCTTTATCATGTCTGCATGTATTTGACAGCGGTGGCATTTCCGGACATACTGGATGCAGTCTATTTCCATAGTTATCCAAAAATAACCAGCCTGGAGTATTTTCTTTGCTAAGACAAAACCGTTCATATGTGGACCACAGGTCCCAACATGAATTTCCTCTAGCAGCTTGGATGCTTCCTTTGCGTCGACACACCTCAGTAGTCCCAAATCAGGAGTCCTCCTATACAGGATTCCTCCGCCGTGAAAGAAGTTGTTGGACAATCTCCGAAGTGTGCGTTTCTGAGTATGATTGGAAAGCTCCGGGTACTCTCCTTTTGCCAAATATTCCTGGATATCGTGAAACCAAGGTTTCCGTCTGCTTCCTCTTCAACATGGGCATAGAAGCTGGCTGATCATGAATCTTTACTGGGATGGGATCAATGAAATTCTTGTCTGGATGCTGTATCATAGATGACAGGGTAGCCAATGCATCGGCGAACTCATTCTGGATTATGGGAACATGCTGGAACTCCGTCCTCATGAACCTCTTTCTTAATTCCTGTACATGATGCAAATAGAGGAGTATCTTGGAGTTCTTTGTTGCCCATTCCTCACGCACCTAATGTATGAGTAAATCTGAATCTCCAATCACTAACAGCTCTTGCACGTTCATGTCAATGGCCTTCTTGAGCCCTAAGATGCAGGCTTCATACTCAGCCATATTGTTGGTGCAGGGGAACCTGAGTTTGGCAGACACTGGATAATGCTGACCGGTTTCTGACACCAAGACTGCTCCTATGCCAACTCCTTTGAAGTTTGCTGCTCCATCGAAGAACATTCTCCAACCATCATAGGATTCTGCAATGTCTTCTCCTATGAATAATAACTCTTCATCGGGAAAAATATGTTTTCAAAGGTTCATATTCTCCATCCACGGGGTTTTCAGTAAGGTGGTCTGCCAATGCTTGTCCTTTGATCGCCTTCTGAGTTACGTACACAATATCGAATTCACTCAGCAGGATTTGCCACTTGGCTAGCTTGCCAGTGGGCATGGGCTTCTGGAAGATGTACTTTAAATGATCCATCCTTGATATGAGATACGTGGTGTAGGCACAGAAGTAATGTCTCAGCTTCTGAACTACCCAAGTCAAAGCACAGCAGGTGCGTTCCAAAAGAGAATACCGGGCTTCGTAGGGAGTGAACTTCTTGCTGATTTAGTAAATGGCTTGTTCCTCTCTCCCCGTTTTATCATGCTGCCCAAAATGCAACCGAAGGCTCCATCTAGTACTGCGATGTAGAGTAAGAGGGGTCTACCTGGCTCGGGCGGGACCAAGACTGGTGGTGTTGACAAGTATTCCTTGATTCTATCGAAGGCCTTCTGGCAGTCATTGGTCCATTTGGTAGCGGCGTCCTTCTTCAACATCTTAAAGATTGGCTCATAGATAACCGTGGACTGGGTTATGAACCGGCTGATATAGTTAAGTCTCCCCAAGAAACTCATCACGTCCTTCTTATTCTTTGGCGGTGGAAGTTCCTGAGTGGCTTTGACCTTTGATGGATCCAATTCTATTCCTCGGCGGCTCACAATGAACCCAAGCAACTTCCCGGCTGGAACCCCAAATGCACACTTTGCGGGATTCAGTTTCAAGTTGTACCTTCGTAATCTGTTCAAGAACTTCCTCAAATCTTCCATGTGATCAGTGGCCTTCTTGGACTTGCCAATGACATCATCCACATATACCTCAATTTCTTTGTGTATCATATTGTGGAAAATGGTAGTCATGGCCCTCATGTAGGTGGCCCCTGCATTCTTCAGGCCGAACGACATCATTTTGTAACAATACATTCCCCACAGCGTAATGAAAGCCGTTTTCTCAGCATCTTCCTCATCTATCCATATCTGATGATAACCGGCAAAGCAATCCACGAATGACTGTGACTCGTGCTTGGCGCAATTGTCGAACATGATGTGTATATTTGGCAAGGGGAAGTCGTCTTTTGGATTGGCCCGGTTGAGATCCCGGTAGTCGACACAGACTCTTACCTTCCCGTCCTTCTTTGGTAATGGTACAATGTTGGCTAACCATGTCGCATATTCTACTACCCTGAGAACCTTAGCTTTGACTTGCTTAGTGACTTCTTCTTTGATTTTCCAACTCATATATGGCTTGAACTTTCTGAGCTTCTGCTTTACCGGCGGACATGTCAGATCAGTTGGCAGTTTATGGACCACAATAGATGTACTTAGACCAGTCATGTCATCATATGACCAGGCGAATATGTCCTCATATTCCTTCTGAAATTCTGTGTATTCTCTCTTTTCTTGACGGCGACAAGTGAACACTGATTCGTGTTTCCTCTGCATCTCCCAAGTTAACAATTTCTGTCTCGTCCAGGTTTGGACTTAGGTTTGTTTTCAAATTTCTCAACTTCTTTGACGATCTCCTCTGGTATGTCATCTTCTTTTGAGTCAATGTCTATTTGCTGTGTTGTCTCATTGCATGTCACAGTCATTGGTTCATCAAGATAAGTAATAGTAATGCTGTGCAGGTGAAGTAATGAGAGAAAATAATAAGGTGTTGATTCATAAGAAAAGTCGAAATGCTTTGATAAATTCCATAACTGTTTTGAACATTGAAGATCTTATTGCGGAAATCAAAAATGTGAAAAGAAAGATTATCTAGTAAAATAAAAATAGTGCATGATGCTTGTTTAGCCTTGCTATCCCGAGGCTCGTCGGGCTCTGGTGGTCCTGATGGTCCAATTGTTGAGGTATGCTCCTCTACTCACAGCTTGTATGGAAGGACCTTCCTCCCCCCCCTCGAAAACAACACAGTAGTCCATGTCATTGTCTTCTAAGAACAAGTTCTTCACCGCAACAAGTGCTTCCTCTTCGTCTGTCCCATAAACAATGTCAGCTTGTTGGAAAGTCTGCTCCAAAGGCGATATCGGCTGTTCCAGTAGATAGTAAGGACCACGCCGTGGTGGAGACCAGTTGTTAAATTCTTCCCAAGTGTACTCGTATCCCAGACCGAAGGCAGTGCCGCGCTTCTTGAGCTTTATGGGTTTAGCAATCCCCTGGAGGTTCTTGCCGAGCCCCTTGCTCGGTTCGTACCCACTCCAATTCAATATACTCTCGATCTTGTTGTCCCACCATTTATCCTTGTTTACAGCATTGACTCGCTCGATGTGGTGGTAGGTCTCTCCACCTAACTTTCTTCTTCCCCCTATTGCTAGAACGTCTGACGACTATATATAGGATTGCTGCCGTCACTATGAATGATCACTTCCTGGTGATTCCATTCAAATTTTACGGCCTGATGCAGTATTGAAGCCACAGTTCCCGCAGAATGAATCGAAGGGCGCCCTAACAACAGGTTGTAGGATGCTGGCACATCTATCACTTGAAAGTCAACCTCGAACCAAGTCGGTCCCATCTGCAGACACAGGCTAATCTCACCGATGGTGGACCTCTGAGACCCATCAAAAACTTTCACATTTATTGCTCCTTCTTTTATCTCGTGCAATCCTTCACCCAGCTTCTTGAGTGTTATCAATGGACATATATTAAGGCTGGAACCCCCATCAATCAGGATCCTAGCGATGAAGTAGTCTTCATATTGCACGGTGATATGCAATGCTTTGTTATGACCCAATCCTTCAGGCGGCAGCTCGTCCTCATAGAAGGTGATTTTATGGCTTTCCAACACTTGTCCCACCATATTGGCCATTTCTCCACCAGTGATGTTACTTGGCACGTATGCCTCACTCAGCACCTTTAACAGAGCATTTTTGTGTGTCTTGGAGTTCTGCAACAAAGAGAGGATAGATATCTGCGCTGGTGTTTTGTTTAGCTGGTCAATGACTGAATACTCCTTGGCTTGTATCTTCCTCCAAAGGTCATCTGAACCTGTTTCAATGATGAGCGGCCGGTTGGAAGCTTGCTTACTTGACTCAGCTAAGTGCTCCGGGGTATAGACTCTTCCAGTCCTTGTCATACCCTGTACTTTAATAGTCTCTTCGAACCTGACTTTGCCTTTCCTCCTAGCCTCGACCGTATAATCCCAAGGAATAGCTTTTGTATGGAATGACAGCATGGTGGTCATCGCCACTGGAATTGGTGCGGCTACCTATACTTTAAATGGGACATGTTCCTTGGGTGGTAAAATTGTAACCTCAAACGGTGCCGGTGTTTTGGCTGATGGCGCTGCCTCAAACTCAAGAGGGATAGACACATCTACCTCCATGACCTCAGACGGTTGAATCTGGACTATAATGGGGTTGAGAGTAACTGCTGGCTTCTTTGGATCATCGCCTTCCACGATCAACTCGATGGATCCTCGGGATCCCTATCATCTTCTATTTCAATCATGTGAACACCCCCGCCCTTGTGATCTGGTAAGGGGCTGTTGCGAACATTCGGAGCGGCTTCCTTGGATACAATGAAATTGTTATCAATTAAGGACTGTATCTTGTCCTTTAGAGAGCGACATTCGTTGATGGTGTGTCCCTTCATGCCAGAATGGTATGCACAAGATTTGTTTGGGTTAACCCATTGAGAAGGGTTCTCAGGGGTTGAAGCAGGGATGGGGGTGACGTAACTGGTAGTTTTGAGTCTCTCGTATAGCTTATCAATGGGTTCGGCAATGGCTGTGTATTATTTTGGAGGCCTCCGATCAAAATTAGGTCGGGGCCTGGGAAAGTTTTGGCGTGCGGGGGGTGATTGGTAATGAGATGGTTGGGCATTGTAGGCTTGGTAGACATGTGCGGGTTGAGAATATCTGGGCGAGGTAGGCTGATATGTGGGAGGTGGAGGTGACTGATAAGTTGGTGCTGGGGCTTGGTAGGAAGGTGCTTGGTAGTTTGGAGCTGGCTGATATGTGGG
Source organism: Nicotiana attenuata (assembly GCF_001879085.1). Lineage (NCBI taxonomy): Eukaryota > Viridiplantae > Streptophyta > Magnoliopsida > Solanales > Solanaceae > Nicotiana > Nicotiana attenuata. Next base: position 4,024,837 of record NC_031997.1, on the reverse strand, counting down.
TGGAGGTATAGGGCAGGTTTGGTATTTGAGGGGAGACTTGGTCCTTTGTGCAACCATTACGGCCCCCACGTCTCTCTTCTTAGACACACCACCAGACTGCAAGGCCTTATTTATGGCTTGCAAGGACTCGAAATTTGTAACCATGTCGCTTTTGATACCTTCTTCAATTCGTTCCCCCAGCTTGAAGATATCGGAAAACTTTTGATTTTCAATCAACATTAGCCGTTCATAATACTGCGGGTCCTGGGCCCGGACAAAGAATTTGTTCATCTGTTCCTCCTCTAAGGCAGGTCTGACATTAGACGCTTCGGACCTCCAGCGAGTGGCATACTCGTGAAACGTTTCTGTAGGTTTCTTCTTCAGATTCTGAATATAGAATACATCCGGTGCATTTTCTGTGTTAAACCTGAACCTTTCTATGAAATCAGAGGCCATACCTACCCAACTTGACCATTTGTTAGGATCCTGGCTGATGTACCAGGATAGTGCATCTCCTTTCAGACTCCTCATGAATAGTTTCATGCAGATCCTTTCGTCCTTTCCTACCTAGACCAGCTTGTCGCAGTATGTTCTCAGATGGACCATTGGATCACCTGTACTGTCAAACATCTCGAACTTGGAAGGTTTGTACCCCTCTGGCAGTTCAACATCTGGTTGTATGTAGAGATCCTCATAGTTAAACCCTTCAATACCCTTACTTCCTTCGACACCTTGGATTCGGTTAGTTAGTTTCTTATGTTCTTCAGCCAAATTTCTGATGAGTAGATCCTTTTCCTCGGTCTCAGGGGTGCAAGATATAGGTTGGGTGGAGAGTGGTACAGTCTCCACATAAATGGGATTGTTGTGGTGGCCGAGTGTGTGGGTTTGGAAGTGGTCATTTGTGGAGTTTTGTGGTTCGGGGATGAGTAATGGATCGTTGTTTGGAGTGTGGCAAGTGTTTCATTGGTTTTTTGTTGGAATAGTGGGATGATTTGGTTGCTTTTGTGGAGGTGTGAGATTTTGGCCATTGGGGAAGATGGTGTCTGGGGTGCTGAGGGAGAAGGATAGGTTGGCCAAATTCCGAACCTGATCAAGTTCTTCTTGAAACTTCAACAATTTCTGCTCGAGTTGTGACACATTTTCATTGGGAACCCGAATATTGTCACACCTCCTTTTTTACACACCACCCCGAAGGATAGTATATAAGGGAGTTTTCCCACTTTAAGTGACATTATTCGAAATGGGATTATTTATTTATCAGAGTCGCCACTTGGGATAGTTTATTTGGTGTCCCAAGTCAGCAGTTTATTTTAAATCCCAAATCGAGGAAAATTTCGACTTTCCATATGAAGTATGCGAACCAAAAATTCTGACTAAGGAATTCTGTTAACCCGGGGAAGGTGTTAGGCACCCCCGGATTCCGTGGTTCTAGCATGGTCGCTTAAACTATCATAATTGGCCTATTATCTGATTTTAATACATGTTCCAACCTATGATGCAATTTTAAGTTATTTACCGCTTTTAATTAATTTTTAAGGAAGATTGAACGTCGTTTAACACATGTCTTTGGATCGCGTCACATGAAATGCACCCGCAATCCGGAACACATTTTATTCAACGTTTTAGGATTTGGATTTGGGTCACATGAAATGCACACCCGAGTATAGGAAGGTAATATTATTAAAGGACGCACCTAAAGCAACTAACGCATAGTTAACTTTGCGGGAGGCCATGGGAAATTCGCTAAATGGCACGTCCCGAGTTCTAAGTATTTTAATGGAAGTAATTAAAGAGGGCCACACAATTTGTGATTTTCTTTGGCACGGCGCACCTCGATTTCAGTTTTTAAAGGATATTCGACTAAAGCTTGAAGGGCCATGGACTATTGTGTTATCTAAGATGGCCCTCCTAAAATTATTCTAAGGGTCCTACTAATTGACTAAGGTCATAAGGATTGGGTTCAAGAGCTAAATATGGGTTGTGGATTTTAAGGTCCAGTTGCCCGACACAATACATTGACGTTTATAAAGGAAAGGCCATTTTTTCAACAAACAACAATCACAAACAGACTCCATACATGAAACCCAAGGCCAAACGAATTAATGCTGAAGCTGGGCAGTACATAAGCAAAGTTGAGGCCCAAATCTAATTCAAACATATTAACAAGAAATGAATTCAATTCAACCCCAAACAAACTGGTAATCCAATTGGCAATAGACTGCCCATTTGGGCCCAATATGAGCCCAATCAATTGTAGAACATAGGGGCTGATGGACCAAGGATGGAGTCCACACGACTGGTGCTGGGACTCAAGATCGAGTTCTTGCAAGGGAAGGGAGTGCCATGTAAAAGACTAAAATTGATACTATAGGGGGTGTGTACATATCTAATTAACCCTTCTGATTTACTAACTATTAGTAAGACCATTTAGAACTTCAAGCTTAAACAAGTACCAAATAATCATGCTCGACTCAAATTTAACAACTATTTTAAAAGCAGATGATGAATATTATTTAAGGCTATCTGAATTGGGATTTCAAACTAAATGGCATTGTTAATCCTCACATCTCATAATTCGAATTTCAAACAGAATAATACATTCAGGAACTCAGGACTAATTAAACCCTATTTAATCTCTCTTATTCCTGGAAACCTGACAATTTAATAACACATCCATGACCAAACCATACAGCTGTACAGGATCAAATTCAGCATGCTATTGGAGGATAAGTTCAGTAAATAAGAATCAAATGTATCTAACACCCAATCGTCTATAGTCCAATTATCACAAACAATAGAATGTCTAGATCATATAATTCTCACATTCCAATGGAGCTTAAATCCAGCACCTGAACAGTCATGCTTGCAAGTAAATTAAAGATACACACAAATATGCTGGGCAACTAGACCAAAATAAAACAAAATTTAACAGGGGAAAATGTGTAGCAATTCATCATTTCTTCAAGCTTGGTCACATATTTCTGATTCAACTTCACACATCATTTAAAGGCCTAGGAAATACCTGGAAATCAGAACAAAATAAGAAAATTGGAGGTCAGCTAAATAGCAGCAGCGTGACAGAATCAGTTCCCAAGCAATACCAAACAGATCCAATTCAAATTTTGAGGAATATGATGCAGCAATCCAAAGAGTAAGACTCAATAGAACAATGAATCTAGCTGAATCTAACACCAAACTTTGATGAACAAGTTTAAACCACCTCTCAAACAATTGAATCCAAATAGTTTCAGAAATTGGAAGGGAATTAGAACTACTGAAAACTTAATGAAAACAGTAGCTTTTGCTGGACTTCTAAGCTATTTTTTTGTGTTGATTTTCAAGATTTTTTGATCTAAAATCTGTGTATTTTAGCTCTCAAATTCTGCAGGCTCTCTATCTCTCAGAATTTTTGATCTCTAAAACTCTAGGCTCTCGAAAATTTAGGCTCTCAGATCTTTTTTGGCTCTAAAATCTCTCCTGGCTCTCAAAAACTGACTTGCAAGGCAAGGATGGCATGCCTTTATAGGCAAGAAATTAGGGCAGTCCTAAGGTTTTGATTTTTGCCCTTCAGCCCCTTTTCAATTCTTGTTTTTAGCTTAGAAATTCCTCACTTAGTGACTTGTTACTCAAGTTAAAGCCCGAAAAACTGAAATTCAACAAAAACCCCCTACCAGAAGCTTCCTATTCTGTTATGCTAAAGATTCCCCTATCCAGATTGCCTATGCTACCCCTAATTATCCCTGTATTTACTTCAGCCTATTCAGTGGGCTATGGGTCAATTTCTTATACAACCAACCCACAACTGGACTTAAAGGTACGTACCTTGAGCCCAAAAACAATCAAACCCAAAAATCTGGATTAAAATGAAAGCAAGAAGAACAAATGCAATTGAGCAAAATTTTTCATGAAGTTTAATTAACGTAACTAACAATTAATAAACTAACGCTAAATTACTAACATGTTACTGACCCTAATTAATTAAAAAAAACAAAAACTAATCTGCAAAGTTCTGAAACTGGGCAAGCAAAGGAGCCAATCGAAAATAGTAAGCAAATGACAGGGGAAGAACAAAACAAAAGAAAGATAAAGAAAAATTCAACAAAAGGAGTAGAAGGAATACCTACAGTAGCTCAAACACATGGAGAAAAGAATCCGAATCTTCAATTTCCATGGATTTTTGGTTGACTACGACATTAATCGTGTGTTCTTGAAAAGAACACACAAATAAGATCACAATCGACCTAAATCTTAAAACACAACTGGAGCCCGAAACTTTTGAAATTAGGATTCAATTCTCTGATCTAAAATTCGAAGGGTTTAGGGGGCTTTTGAGAGCAATTGAACATAGATTAATGGAGAAGAGGTGGTAAGGGTTCAAGGGTGTGATTTTGGGGTGGATTGGGGCTACGCCGCCACCGGAGGAAATAAGGGCGGCGCTAGGGTTTGGATTTTCGATTTGAAATTCGAACAATTGGGGTTCGATTTGATGGAAGGTGAACGGGGAATTGGAAAGAGGAGGGTGAGGAGATGCTCAGGTGTAAATCTGGGGTGGTTTGGGGACTCGCCGCCACCGTGGGCGATTTCCGGCGGCGGTGAACGTTGGTCTTAGGGCGACGTTACAGGAGAGGGTTTGGAGACGAGGAAGGGTGGGGGGGGGGGAACGTTTGGACATATAAATATTAATGACAACCTAGCTTCCCAGCCGTTCGATCAAGAAACCTCGACGGCTGGGATTTGTTCTAAACGATACGACGTCGTTTTGGTATGAACTGGAGACGGACCGGGTGGGGAAATGGTTTTGGGCCTGGATCAGGGGTAATTTTGACGGGTTTTTGGGGCTTTGATTTGGGCTGGTGAATTA
>NC_031997.1:4014489-4015544 GCF_001879085.1 Nicotiana attenuata | reverse complement strand
TGCACCTGACACTGATGACACTTCCGAACAAAACTGAAACAGTCTTTTTCCATGGTTATCCAGTAGTAGCCTGCTCGGAGGATTTTCTTTGCCAAAACGTACCCGTTCATGTGGGGTCCACACACTCCTGTGTGTACTTCATGCATGATCCTTCCGGCCTCTTCAGTGTCAACACATCTTAGCAAGTTGAGATCTGGGGTCCTTTTGTACAAGACATCACCACTTAAAAAGAAACCACTCACATGCCGCCTAATGGTTCTCTTTTGGTCTCTGCTGGCTTGCTCGGGGTATTCTTGTGTTTTCAGAAACCTTTTGATGTCATGGTACCATGGCTGGGTGTTTGGTTCTGCCTCAACCGTATTACAGTAACCATGCCTTTCCTTGATTTGGATTTCCAAAGGATCAATGTGGGCATTGCCTGGGTAAGGCAACATCGAGACCAGAGTGGCGAGTGCATCAGCTAGTTCATTGTGACAACGAGGGATGTACCTGAACTCTATTGACTTGAACCGCTTGCTAAGATCTTCCACATGTTGCCGATAGAGAATAAGCTTAATATCTCGGGTTTCCCATTCTCCCTGGGCTTGCCGAATAATCAGATCTGAGTCTCCCATAATCAACAACTCTTCTACATCTTGGTCGATTGCCATGTTCATACCCATGATGCAGGCTTCGTACTCAGCAGTGTTGTTTGTGCAGAAAAATCGAAGCCTGGCTGTGGCTGGATAGTGCTGACTAGTGGGTGAGATCAAGATTGCCCCAATTCCCACACCTTTTGCGTTTACCACTCCGTCAAAAAACATCTTCCAAGCAGTAGTATCCTCGGATATTGCCTCGACTGAGTTTACCTCTTTATCTGGGAAGTAAGTGTTCAAAGGTTGGTACTCATCATCAATCGGGTTTTCAGCCAAATGATCTGCCAACGCCTGGGCTTTCATTGCCGTGCGAGTGACATAGACTATGTCAAATTCAGTGAGTAGAATCTGCCATTTTGCTAATCTCCCTGTGTGGGGTCATTGGGTTTTCCCGGGAAATTACTGTATTTTCAAAAGGGT
>NC_031997.1:3981699-4013895 GCF_001879085.1 Nicotiana attenuata | reverse complement strand
TGGAAAATCGGTGGTCATGGCCCTCATGAGGTTGCCCTAGCATTCTTCAAACCAAACGGCATGACTCTGTAACAGTATGTACCCCAAGGTGTGGTAAAAGCTGTTTTCTCGGCATCTTCTTCATCCATCAACACTTGGTGATATCCTGCGTAACAATCCACGAAGGACTGTATCTCATGCTTGGCACAGTTATCAACAAGGATGTGGATGTTTGGCAAGGGGAAGTTATCTTTGGGACTTGCCTTGTTTAAATCTCTGTAATCCACACACACCCGGGTCTTCCCGTCTTTCTTTGGAACTGGGACTACATTAGCCAGCCATGTGGTGTACCTAACCACTCGGATTACCCCTGCTTTCAACTGTTCCGTGACCTCTTCTTTGATTTTGTCACTGATGTCAGTTTTAAACTTTCTTTGCTTTTGCTGTACAAGGGGATAATCGGGGTAAGTCGGCAACTTGTGAACCACCAAATCGACACTCAGTCCTGGAATGTCATCGTACGACCAAGCAAACACATCTTTGAACTCGAATAGAAGTTGGATTATTGCATCCTGGGTTTTCCCGTCTGTGTGAATGCTTATCTTGGTTTCCCTGATTTATTCGGAATCACCCAAGTTAACCGACTCAGTATCATTTAAGTTTGGCTTAGGTTTATTCTCAAATTGTTCCAATTCTCGATTTATTTCCCTAAAAGCCTCTACTTCATCGTATTCCGGTTCTTGGTTCATTATTTCATATTTAGACAACGTGTTTGGATCTGGACATGAAGTCCGCAAGCATGTCATGTTATTTAAAGCCACATTATAAGAACTGGAAGAAGAAATAAAAGAGAAAAAATGGCAACATCAGAAAGAATAAAGAAAGATCAATGATGAAATATTGATTTCATTTCTTGGAATTTAAAGATAACAGGGTTTACATGTGGAAATTAAAAGCAAGAAACTAAAGAAAACATCCGAGTTACACCCTGGAATAACTCGCAATGCAGAAAAAATGGCAGGACAGGTCTACCGGGACTCCCGCCTGATTGGGAATGGCGTAGCCTTCCAATTCTGCAGCTTGGCGTTTGGTCCCATATACAGCACCTCAGAAGTGCTTGGGCCCTCCCCTGCCTGGACCATGTGGGTTTCATATAGTATCTTCCTCATTGCCCCACAGATCTCTTCAATCTCTTCGGCCGTAAAGGCCTCATCCTCCTCCTCTTAATTGTATTTCGGCTTGACAAATGTTCTGTACAGATGTGGCACTGGCTGTGGCAAAACCCATCCATCATTCTTTCTGTCGTCTGCCCATTTTATATCAGCTGGTGTGGGTCTGAAGCCGACTCCGAAGAACTTCTCAGTGGCAGGCAAGGTAATGGGTTTAGCTATTCCTTGCAGAGATTTCCCAAGACCCTTCCCCGGTTTGAAGCCATGTCGGATCATTTTTTTAGCCACCATGATTGAGGCATTGGAAAGGAAGGGTTGGGGGCAAGGGTTTCCCTCTTCATACTGGTCCGCCACCACAACTTCAAAGACCTGGTAAACTATGTGCTCACTGCCTTCTCTCGCTTCAAGACATAGGACTGATGGGTCCCGATAAATTGATTGTCCATCCTTCCCGTGGACCACGATCTCTTGATCCTCATGCTCGAATTTTACCATTTGATGAAGAGTGGAAGGTACAGCCCCTGCTGCATGGATCCATGGCCTTCCCAAAAGAAGGTTGTAGAAGGTGTCCATGTCTAGAACCTGGAAGGTTACTTCAAAGTCTACTGGGCTGATGGTCAGAATTAGATCGATTTCTCCAATCATGTCCCTTTTTATACCATCGAAGGATCGTAGGTAGACATTGTTGGGTCGGATTCTTTCGATCCCGATTTCCATGTGCTGTAGAGTTGAGAGCGGGCATATGTCCACCCCAGAGCCTCCATCCACCATAACCCTTTTCACGTAGTACCCTTCGCATTTGACTATTAGGTGCAGGGCTTTGTTATGTGCGGCCCCTTCTGGGGGCAAGTCATTTTTGCTGAAGCAGATCTGGTTAATTGTGAAAAATCTTTCTACCATTCTCTCCAACTGCTCTACAGAAGTCTCGACAGGCACATATGCTTCGTTGAGGGTTTTTATCAATACCTTCTGATGTTCGGGAGATTTCATCAACAAAGATAGCAAGGAGACTTGTTCAGGAAACTTTCGAAGCTGGTCAACCACTTCATAATCTGCCATCTTCATTTTTTGAAAGAAAGCTTCCGCCTCGTCGACACTCACAGGTTTTTTAGCTGGGAAACGCTTCCTGGTGGCGTTGTTCACTTCTTCCAAATTGGAGTACTTTTCCACAGGGTATTTTGTTGAACCTCTCCTGAGATTTCCTTGCCCTTATACGTCACCACTGTTTTATGGTAGTTCCAAGGCACCGCGGTAGGATCAGTCATGGGCCTCTGTGGCGCGCGGCCAATAACCATGGGCTCACTCAGCCTTGGTGGATTAGTTGGGCCCCACACCACATAAGCTCCCTTGGGCATGTACATTTGGGTCGCCTTGTTCAGTTCAAATCTCCTGGGAGGACTCTAAGTCATCTGTTCTTCCTTGCGGCCCCGAGGGACATAGAGAACAACATCTTTGGGAGGCGTTGCCCCATTTTCAACTTCAATCTTCTTCTCCGACTTTGTAGGGGTAGTTTGGTTCTTTTTCTCCCCTTTGTCTTGTTTTAGGGCAGCTTTTGGTTTCTTCTCTACATCAGCAATGGCGATTATGGCCTTCAATGCAAGGTCAAATTCCTTATCCTCACAAATCATTCCGATTACTGGTCCGTTGTTGTGGGCTGGCAGTGGGTGATTGGTCACATTGGGGACATCCTCATCCCTTAGCACTATCTTCCCCTGTTCTATCAAGTTCTCCACTGCTCTCTTCAAGGTCCAGCAATCGTCCGTGTGGTGCCCTTCCGCCCCTGAGTGATAGGCACATCTGGCACCAGCTCTGTAAGCGGGTAATGCCGGGTTTTGCCTTGTTTGAGGAATTGGCTGTAGCAGACCCATTTGGACAAGATTTGGAAACAAGCTGGAGTAGGATTCACTGATTAGTGTAAAAGTTTGCCTCCTGGGTGGCTCACGGGGAGGGAAGTTGTTTTGTGGAGGACGGGGATTGTAGTGGTTTTGGTGAGGAGGCTGGTTTCTTGGAAATGGAGCTTGATTTCTGTTGGCTTGTTGCTGAGGCCGGACAAAAGGTTGAGCATTCATGACCGCGTACGGCGGAGGAGCATATGCCATGTCCTGGTGGGGGTAATAATGCTGAGGGGTTCTTTCTGGGAACATGGATCTAGGAGCACGGTGTCTTCTTGTACCCGATGCCGCCATGGATGTTTCTTCTTTCTTCTTACCCTTTGCCACTCCTCCAGACCCGCCTTGAATGGCTTGTGAAGTTGCTCTAATAGCGGATTGGCTCAGAATTCTACCTGTTTTCAATCCATTTTCCACCATTTCACTGATTTTGATAGCTTTCGCGAACGGTTTACCCATAGCTGACATCATATTTTTGAAATAATCATCTTGCTGAGCTTGAAGGAACACTGTGACCATTTCGACCTCGTCCATTGGAGGCTTTACTCTAGATGCTTGCTCACGTCATTTGATTGCGTACTCCCTAAAGCTCTCCGAAGACTTCTTTTTCAAGTTTGCCAATGAGTTTCTGTCTGGAGCAATGTCTATATTGTACTGGAATTGTCTGACAAAGTCTCTAGCGAGGTCGTCCCAGATGTACCAGCGAGAGATATCCTGATCCATGTACCACTCGGAGGCGATACCAACCAGACTTTTTCTAAAATAAGCCATGAGTAACTCTTCTTTTCCTCCAGCTCCTCGCAACTGATTGCAATATTTCTTAAGATGAGCGATAGGATCACCATGTCCATCGTACTTTTCAAACTTTGGAGTTTTGAATCCCGGAGGTAGGTGCACATGAGGGAACATGCATAAATCAGTATAGGACACACCTTTCTGCCCACTCAGACCCTGTATGTTCTTGAAGCTCTGCTCCAAGATTCTCATCCTCTTTGCAATTTCTTCCTGTTCGGGAGTTTTGGGAGTCCTTTCCTGTCCCGCAGTGAACTCAAATTGAGGCGGCTGAGGATAAGTATATGTGGGAAACTGAGGAGGCTCCATTTGGAAGGTGGGTGTTTGAAATGTAAAGGATGAAGGATCAAAAGTGGGCCTAGGCAGTGCAGGCTGTGTTGTGGCTGAGCATGGGGGAGCGATGAAGATATTGGAGGCCGCACCGGACATGAACACCTGGGGGCGAACCTCAGAAGGTGTTCCCACGAAATAAGCTGATATGGTGGGCTGTCCCAGTGGAGTGTTTGAATGATTGATTGGAACATTAGAAGTACCCCTGATCTAGGAAACAGTTCGGGGAATCCTGGGATAGCACTCGGCGGCTCTCTTCCATTCGCCCAAGCATCCCACATTTCCATGACTTGAAGACGTAAGACCCTGTTCTCTTCAGCCGTTGCAGATTCCGAGGTCGTGATGCCCGAGATTGGGCTATCATTTGCGATGGGAACTGTTGGCAAAGTCATTTCTGAAGACATACCGATACTCCCTTTTGATCTAGTAAAGTATGGATGTGAAGCCAGGTTACCACGAAAAATCAAACACCGTTTCTATAAGACCTGGACTGGAAGTGACAGCGGCAAACGGTTAGTTTGAGACAAATAACAGATAGGTAATCGCACGTTGGGGTATGATGCAGCTATACAGTTAAATGGGTTTCTACATATTTTGCAACGGTTGCATGCTTCATCCCGGCTTTACTTATTTTCTCCATTTTCTTCCTTCCAATTTAACTCTTCCCTTTTCATCTCTCTTTTTGTTTTTCTTTTCTTTTCTTCTCTTGCCCTTTTTCTCTCATTTTTCAATGCCTCATTTTTTCACTTTTTTTTTCTTTCTTTTGGTTATGGTCGAATCATATGGAGATTGCCTACGTATCATGACCCCGCATGAATCAGACCGAGCGTAGTTCTGGAAGATTGAGCATTGAGTAAACTAACTCTCTTTTTTATAGAACTCAGACCATGGAGCTTTAAGGCAAAAGAAAAATTTTTTGATTGACTTTTTTTCTTTTGGAGTTTTCTAAAAAAAATGCTTTTAAAGAAGAAAGGGATTTTTTTTTTGAATTTTTGATTTTGATTTTGATTTTATTTTTGAAAGAAAGACTTCTAAAAATTTCTTTTCTTTTGATTGGAACTTTGGGAATTTCAAAAGAAAATATTTTTTGTTTGACTTTTCATTTGTTTTCTCTTTTTCTAAAGAAGAAAGAAAATATTCTTGGATTTTGGAAGTTTCCTCTTAATTTTTGAAAGAGGGACTTTTAAGAAATTTTTTTGGATTTCTGAGTTTTTATTTATTTACTAAAGCACCTCTAAAGAAAAGCAAAAATATTTTTGAACTTCAATTTTTCAAAATTTTATGGACATTTACAAAAGAAAGACATCTAAAGAGTATTTTTGGAATTTTTTGTTTCTCATTTTTTTGGATTTGTTTTAAACAAATACTTCAAAATAAAGGAAACCCGTATTTTGAATTTTGATTGTTATTGATTTTTCTTTTTATTTCATGAAAAACATTAGAGAGAAGGAAACCATTTTTATTTTGAGTTTAAAAACTATTTTCTTTTTTTTTTTGAATTTTCTAAAGAAAGTTTTTTAATGAAGGAACTATGAAGGAAACCATTTTTTTGAGTTTGAAAACTATTTTTTTCTTGAATTTTCTAAAGAAAGATTTTTAATGAAGGAACTAAAGTAAAATATTTTTGGATTTTTGAATATTGGGGTCGGAATCGATGAGGTTTGCCTACGTATCTCACATCCGGTGAGAATCAGACCCGCATAGTTCGGTCAGATTTGATAAAACTAATATTTTTTGAAAACAAAAACCTTTCTTTTCTTTTATCCGGCAGAGTTTCAGTACTATTTAGGTATTGGTTTTTTCAAAACAGGTGATTGCCCTCACTTAACCCTAACATTGCTATTCTCTTTTTCAACTCTCTCCCATTATTTACAAGCCGGTCAACATGCAAAGACAGCAAATAAATGCACAAGTAGCAAGTAAGATGCATCAGGATGGTCTTTTCATTTCAGGTCACCTGTCCTAGACGGACCCAACCCCTGTGTTGAATCCCCTAAGTCAAATGCACGTGATGCAAACAAACGTTCCTACTAGGGATCCGGCATGGGGCTTTGTTATACTAGGTTTAAAACCTGGGTTTATTGTTCTAGACCTGGCTTACCCGAGCGGACAACTTGAGCCGATGGGGGGCAACGTACCGGGGATACAGAAGCTCCGCCGGCTTAGCAACTTGTCCGAACCTCGTTCTAAATGGGATAAGACTCTAAACAGAAGAGAAGTCACACGAAGTGCACCCTTCTCCATGATGTAAAAGACTCAGAGAGAGGAAGGGTTTCGTAGCAGCTTATATATACAATTCAACAAATATTAAAGCAGTAAAGCATTTAGCACATTTAGCATGAAACATGTCGAAAAATCAGATAATAGATAAAGCCAATCATAACAACTACTCTAAGCTCGAATTCTTGAATCCTGAACCGAAATTCTGGGTTCGCATCCCCAGCAGAGTCGCCAGAGCTGTCACACCTCCTTTTTTACACACCACCCCGAAGGATAGTATATAAAGAAGTTTTTCCACTTTAAGTGACATTATTCGAAACGGGATTATTTATTTATCAGAGTCGCCACTTGGGATAGTTTATTTGGTGTCCCAAGTCACCGGTTTATTTTAAATCCCAAATCGAGAAAAATTTTGACTTTCCATGTGAAGTCTGCGAACCAGAAATTCTGACAAAGGAATTCTGTTAACCCGGGGGAAGGTGTTAGGCACCCCCGGAATCCGTGGTTCTAGCACGGTCGCTTAAAGTATCATAATTGGTCTATTATCTGATTTTAATACATGTTCCAACCTATGATGCAATTTTAAGTTATTTACCGCTTTTAAATAATTTTTAAGGAAGATTGAACGTCGTTTAAAACATGTCTTTGGATCGCGTCACATGAAATGCACCCGCAATCTGAAACACATTTTATTCAACGTTTTAGGATTTGGATTTGGGTCACATGAAATGCATACCCGAGTTTAGAAAGGTAATATTATTAAAGGACGCGCCTAAAGCAACTAACGCGTTGTTAACTTTGCGGGAGGCCATGGAAAATTTGCTAAATGGCACGTCCCGAGTTCTAAGTATTTTAATGGAAGTAATTAAAGAGGGCCAGGCAATTTATGATTTTCTTTGGCGCGGAGCACCTCGATTTCTTTTTTTAAAGGATATTCGACTAAAGCTTGAAGGGCCATGGACTATTGTGTTATCTAAGATGGCCCTCCTAAAATTATTCTAAGGGTCCTACTAATTGACTAAGGTCATAAGGATTGGCTTCAAGAGCTAAATATGGGCTGTGGATTTTAAGGTCCAGTTGCCCGACACAATACATTAACGTTCATAAAGGTTATCAAAAGACATTTGTTCAACAAACAACAATCACAAACGGGCTCCATACATGAAACCCAAGGCCGGGCGAATTAATGCTGAAGCTGGGCAGTACATAAGCAAAGTTGAGGCCTAAATCTAATTCAAAACATATTAACAACAAATGAATTCAATTCAACCCCAAACAAACTGGTAATCCAATTGGCAATAGACTGCCCATTTGGGCCCAATATGAGCCCAATCAATTGCAGAACACAGGGGCTGATGGACCAAGGATGGAGTCCACACGATTGGTGCTGGGACTCAAGATCGAGTCCCTGCAAGGGAAGGGAGTGCCATGTAAAAGACTAAAATTGATACTATAGGGGGTGTGTACATATATAATTAACCCTTCTAATTTACTAACTATTAGTAAGACCATTTAAAACTTCAAGCTTAAACAAGTACCAAATAATCATGCTCGACTCAAATTTAACAACTATTTTAAAAGCAGATGATGAATATTATTTAAGGCTATCTGAATTACGATTTCAAACTAAATGGCATTGTTAATCCTCACATCTCATAATTCGAATTTCAAAAAGAATAATACATTCAGGAACTCAGGACTAATTAAACCCCATTTAATCTCTCTTATTCCTGGAAACCTATGACAATTTACAAACACATCCATGACCAAACCGTACAGCTGTACATGATCAAATTCAGCATGCTATTGGAGGATAAGTTCAGTAAATCAGAATCAAATGTATCTAAGACCCATTCGTCTATAGTCCAATTATCACAAACAATAGAATGTCTAGATCATATAATTTTCACATTCCAATGGAGCTTAAATCCAGCACCTGAACACTCATGCTTGCAAGTAAATTACAGATACACACAAATATGCAGGGCAACTAAACCAAAATAAAAAAAAATTTAACAGGGGAAAATGTGTAGCAATTCATCATTTCTTCAAGCTTGGTCACATATTTCTGATTCAACTTCACACATCATTTAAAGGCCTAGGAAATACCTGAAAATCAGAACAAAATAAGTAAACCGGAGGTCAGCTAAACAACAACAGCGTGACAGAATCAGTTCCCAAGCAATACCAAACAGATCCAATTCAAATTTTGAGGAATATGATTCAGCAATCCAAAGAGTAAGACTCAATCGAACAGTGAATCTAGCTGAATCTAACACCAAATTTTGATGAACAAGTTTAAACCACCTCTCAAACAGCTGAATCCAAATAGTTTCAGAAATTGGAAGGGAATTAGAACTACTGAAAACTTAATGAAAACAATAGCTTTTGCTGGATTTCTAAGCTAATTTTTTGTGTGTTGATTTTCAGGATTTTTTGATCTAAAATCTATGTATTTTAGCTCTCAAATTCTGCAGGCTCTCTATCTATCAGAATTTTTGATCTCTAAAACTCTAGGCTCTCAAAAATTTAGGCTCTCAGATCTTTTTTGGCTCTAAAATCTCTCCTGGCTCTCAAAAACTGACTTGTAAGGCAAGGATGGCATGCCTTTATAGGCAAGAAATTAGGGCAGGCCTAAGGTTTTGATTTTTGCCCTTCAGCCCATTTTCAATTCTTGTTTTTAGCTTAGAAATCCCTCACTTAGTTACTTGTTACTCAAGTTAAAGCCTGAAAAGCTGAAATTCAACAAAAACCCCCCAATAGAAGCTTCCTATTCTGTTATGCTAAAGATTCCCCTATCCAGATTGCCTATGCTACCCCTAATTATCCCTGTATATACTTCAGCCTATTCAGTGGGCTATGTGTCAATTTCTTATACAACCAACCCACAACTGGACTTAAAGGTACGTACCTTGAGCCCAAACGCAATCAAACCCAAAAATCTGGATTAAAATGAAAGCAAGAAGAACAGATGCAATTGAGCAAAATTTTTCATGAAGTTTAATTAACGTAACTATCAATTAATAAACTAACGCTAAATTACTAACATGTTACTGACCCTAATTAATTAAAAAAAACAAAAACTAATATGCAAAGTTTTGAAACTAGGCAAGCAAAGGAGCCAAACGAAAATAGTAAGCAAATGACTGGGGAAGAACAAAACAAAAGAAAGATAAAGAAAAATTCAACAAAAGGAGCAGAAGGAATACCTATAGTAGCTCAAGCACATGGAGAAAGGAATCCGAATCTTCAATTTCCATGGATTTTTTGTTGACTACGACATTAATCGTGTGTTCTTGAAAAGAACACACGAATAAGATCACAATCAACCTAAATCTTAAAACACAACTGGAGCCCGGAACTTTTGAAATTAGGGTTCAGTTCTCTGATAAAAAATTCGAAGGGTTTGGGGGATTTTGAGAGAAATTGAACATAGATTAACGGAGAGGAGGTGGTAAAGGTTCAAGGGTGTGATTTTGGGGTGGATTGGGGCTGCGCCGCCACCGGAGGAAACAAGGGCGACGCTAGGGTTTGGATTTTCGATTTGAAATTCGAATAATTGGGGTTCGATTTGATGGAAGGTGAACGGGAATTTGGAAAGAGGGGGGTGAGGAGATGCTCAGGTGTAAATCTGGGATGGTTTGGGGACTCGCCGCCGCCGTGGGCGATTTTCGGCGGCGGTGGTCTTAGGGCGACGTTACAGGAGAGGGTTTGGAGAGGGGGGGGGGGAACGTTTGGACATATATATATTAATGACAACCTAGCTTCCCAGCGATTCGATCAAGAAACCTCGACGGCTGGGATTTGTTCTAAACGATACGGCGTCGTTTTGGTATGAACTGGAGACGGACCGGGTGGAGAAATGGTTTTGGGCCTGGATCAGGGGTAATTTGTACGGGTTTTTGGGGCTTTGATTTGGGCTGGTGAATTAAATCAGAGATTGGCCCAAAATTTGGGTCTTTAAAAATAAGAGACTCAATTTCTTTTGATTTTCTTTTCTTTTTCTATTCAAATTAAAACTAAAAGTCTAAATTAACTCTAAAAAACTAAATTAACCTACCCAATTATATTAAGATCTAATTAATAATCAACACAATTAATTAAAATACCAATTTAAAGAAAACTAATAAAATTCAAAGCTAAAATTTAAACAAATCAATTTTTTGTGATTTTTGTATTTTTTG
The DNA here is from genome assembly GCF_001879085.1 of Nicotiana attenuata. NCBI lineage: Eukaryota > Viridiplantae > Streptophyta > Magnoliopsida > Solanales > Solanaceae > Nicotiana > Nicotiana attenuata. The sequence goes on along the minus strand of NC_031997.1, from coordinate 4,003,332 downwards.
TAAAACCCTAATTACTAGTTAATCTAAAAATGTAAAATTAAATCCTAGATGCAAATGCAATGTGTATTTTTGTATTTTTATGAATTATGTTAAATTAAAAATGCACACAGAAAAATAAAAATAAACACGAAAATTAGGCAATTAATTCCTAAAAATCAAATAATTAAAAGAAAAATCCTAAATCTAAGAATTCTGTAGGAGCAAATCATGCGAGGCAAAAATCACGTGCTCACAGCTGCCCCTCTTTGCTTGGAGACACGAAGGGTTTTCGGGCAAAGATAAATGAGCGATTATGAGGGATTTTTGCCCGCTTGGCACTCCACGATTAGCATTTTTTTGAAAAGAGTCTGACCGAACCTTGCTTTAGAGGTTGCCTACATATCCTTGGCTATAAAGGAATCAGGTCAGTGTAGTTCTGGAAGTTTTGGTAGCTAGGACTACCGGGAGCTGTGATTTCACTGCTGATGCTGCTGCTACTGCATGCTGACCTCCTTATTACACCAAAAAGGAAAATCAAAGCTAAGCTAGCTATGCCTATCAACTACGGGTTACAAGATTCCTATATATAAATCTCTTGAAGCTTGATCTTGAGTCTTAGCTGTTTTTGCTGTGGACCCCGATCTGAATCTCGATGCTCGCAAGCTGTAGGTGCTGGTTCTTTCTTCAGCATTGAATCAAAGCAGGACATGTGAAGCTTGTGACTTCGATCAAATTTTGAACAGTTTGCGTCCTTCTCCATTTCAAATACTTTGAATTCACTTCTTTTTTGTTCTTTTCTTCTTTTTCTTTATTCTGGATTGAGACTCATTCTTTTGGTCATCTCGAATCCTGTGCCTTGAGGTAAAACCTATTCGGACAGCAAAACAAACAAACGAACAAAATTTTTCTGCCCCAGTTTTACTAGGAAAATTTCGTGAGTTATTTGTGACAAAAGACTGAACTCGTTCTCTTTTTTTTTGCCCGAATAAAACAAGAATTGTATCTATCTAGGATGGAAAGATTAGGGAATGGAGCCCTATATCTAAAATGTCAACTCAGGGATTGGAGCCCTAATGTTGGAAAAAGGCGACTAGGGAATGGAGGCCCTATGTCTAAAAAGGCTCAACTCAGGGAATGGAGCCCTAATGTTGGCAATAGGTGACTAAGGAATGGAGCCCTATGTCTAAAAGGCTCAACTCAGGGATTGGAGCCCTAATGTTGGCAAAATGCGACTAGGGAACGGAGGCCCTATGTCTAAAACGGCACAACTCAGGGATTGGAGCCCTAATGTTGGCAAAAGGCGACTAGGGAATGGAGGCCCTATGTCTAAAAAGGCACAACTCAGGGATTGGATCCCTAATGTTGGCAAAAGGCGACCAGGGAATGGAGGCCCTATGTCTAAAAAGGCACAACTCAGGGATTGGAGCCCTAATGTTGGCAAAAGGCGACTAGGGAATGGAGGCCCTATGTCTAAAAAGGCACAACTCAGGGATTGGAGCCCTAATGTTGGCAAAAGGCGACCAGGGAATGGAGGCCCTATGTCTAAAAAGGCACAACTCAGGGATTGGAGCCCTAATGTTTGCAAAAGGCGACTAGGGAATGGAGGCCCNNNTATATATATATATATATATATATATATATATATATATATATATATAATACAACAGAAGTGCAGGGGGGTGGGGTGACATTTGGACATATAAATATTATTGGACCCTAGCTTCCCAGCCGTTAGATCATCAAACCTCGACGGCTGGGATTAATTCTAAATCAAACGGGGTCGTTTTGGGGGGTAAGGGGCTGGACCGGTTTACAGGTGGGTTTGGGCTTGGGTATTTTGGTGGGTTTGGACGGGTAAGGGCTTTTAAACTTGGGCTGGGGTATTAAAATCAGAAACTGGCCCAACTTTAAACCTTTTCTTTTATTTTCTTTTTTCTTCTATCTTTTCTTTTCTTTTCAAAATTAAAAACAAAACTAAAATTAAACCTAAAAAAACTAAATTAATCTATCAAGTTATATTATTAATAATCAACACCATTAATTAAATACCAATTTAAAGGAAAACTAAACAAAGTTCAAAGCTAAAATTAAGCAAAGCAAATCAATTTTTTTGTGATTTTTGTATTTTTGTAAAACCCTAATTACTAGTTAATCTAAAAATATAAAATTAAATCCTAGATGCAAATACAATGCATATTTTTTTGTATTTTTATGAATTATGTTAAATTAAAAATGCACACAGAGAAATACAAATAAACACGAAAATTATGCAATTAATTCCTAAAAATTAAATAATTAAAAGAAAAATCCTAAATCTAAGAATTCTGTAGGAGCAAATCATGCGAGGAAAAAATCATGTGCTCAAAAATATCATGGCTATCAATGGCGTCTGCTGTTGTGATCTCCTTTCTGACGTTCAAATCTCCCATTCTGCCATTGTTCTTGTTCTTAACAGGACTTGGAGGAGGAGTGGGTGGAGGGACCTTGGATCTTGTGGAATAAGATGATGTTGCCAGAGTGTACGAACTAACCTTTGGGGAGGGGAATAACAAAACAAAAATAAAACAAAAAAGGTAACCAAGTTAGCGAGAATCATAAAAAATGTTGTAGTATTTAAACACTTAGTGCAGGAATATAAAGTGTCCTAATTTGGGAGCCTCGTTGTGCCCGAGGTAGGTCTAGCGACAAGTTGATTTGGAGAACTTAGGATGCTAATTGCCTCATTTCATTGATAAAAAATAGACGAATCCCAGATTGAAACTAAATAAACAGGAAATGAAAAATCACTAATGGCCATCGGCCTTATTACACTTTATAAAGTGAAAAGAAAATTTCCTATCTACTTGGTCCCAGAAGGACCTTCCCCAGATTCGGCATCCCTGGCTCCATCGAACAACTTTCCCAACTCACGAAGTCCCAGCAATAGGTAGGCCCTGGCTAGGTGCCCGCCTTTGGTTCCTTCAACATTTTGATAATCTTCAACCCTTTTCATGCTGTTAGGTTGAATCTCCAAGAGGGATGGTAGATTTTCCAGATATTTTCGGACGAGAGTTTGATCACTAGAGTGAAGATCTTTCAACCAGCTTAGCAACCTTGGATGGATGTTGGTGACCATGCCGAATCTGGGGACTTCGTGCCTCATATTTCTGCAAGGCAAATAAGGTTAGGCCCTTACCCCACCAGACTCGACTATTTAATACCAACAATTAGCATGACGCATTTTAGTTCTCCAAATAAATGCACAGAACATGGTGATGTCCGTTTGGGTTTAGGGAAACCCAGTGGACTTTGGACAAGGCTATCTTAAAGAATCATTATGTGGACAACATAACTGACCCGACTAGGTTTGACCATGATGCATGCACAGTTTGAACAGAGTAAGGTTTCTATAGGGTTTTAGACTGGTACCCTTGAGCGGGCAACTCAAGGGGGAAGGCACGGAACCGTCGACTACACTGTTGATCGACTGGTTTTACCGCAAATATGCCTTTCCGAATTTAGGGGGTAATAATATAGGAAGAGCGCAACTACTCATTATAAGCGTTGCTATAGTATTTGTTTGGCACGAGTGGAATATGATGTTGAGCATGATTATGCAATAAATAAAAGCATGTTGTCACGTATTTGCATGTTAAGAAAGCAGTAAATACAGCAGTTTATAATTTAAAACAGCAATAAAAAAAAAACGAAGAAGATAAGTCAGTTTTGCTTTGTAAAAGAGATTAAATGCTTAAAGGAATTTAAATAGGTAATTACATATAAAGGGAAAGTACAAATTCACAAGTACAATTTGAAATGATAAAAGCCTAATTCTCCCCAGCAGAGTCGCCATGCTGTCTTGCCCCCTTTTTTCCCTCCTTGCGTTGGGAGAATCGGGTTAATGACATTTTGGGTATAAGACAACTCGTTCCTTTTGGGAATTGGGTTTTGCATTTGAAGAGTCACCACCTAATGATTTATGATGCATTAGGACACCTACAAGGTTTATTTCCAAGTTTGCTTGATAACCGGAGATAGGGTAAGGGCTTGAAATTATCCTAAGGGGAAGGTGTTAGGCACCCCTCAAGATCCACTAGTGTGGTTCCCGGCCAGATAGTTCTTTGTGAATTTGGTGCAACTAACATATAAAAAGACAAGGCTCAAATAAGAGGGGATTTTAATACACAAAGGTTTGAAAGTAAACAAAGTTTGAAAGAGCAATTATTAAAAGGGCTGATTTTGAAAAGAAGTTATAATACTTTAAAAGAAATGAAAAAGGGAAGAGGGGGTCCTAGGTTTATTTATAATATGGATCACATCAATGCAATACCCGATAATCACTCCTCAAAAGAGGGGCTACACGTGGTATTAGCGCACCGGTCATCATATCCATATCTACCCTTCCCACTCCGTTAAGGTACTAAAGCGCGAATTGTCTCGACCACTATTGCATGATATTACCCGCCCCATTCCTATCAGTCCCGGAGGCACTTAGGACTACTATTCCTAAAAGGGAGGGATATTAGGTTGACTTGGAGTTTCAAAGGTGAAAAATCTAAGGCGACATACAAGAACATATAAGACAACACAATAACAGGGGAAGCACATAAACAATGAAGGATCATATATACCTCCTCAAACAAAGCAATCAAATAGCATGACTCAAACAACAAGCAAGCCCGACTCTAAAAAAAGGTACTTAAGGAAAGGAGATTATTGTTGTTGAAGCAGACCTGGTCTATTACATGACTCAGTTAGGAAGCACGAATCAGGCCTGCCAGCTGGTTGTAGCAATTAACAATTAATAGAGGCGAGTTCAGTTTTATTATTGTTATTACCTAAGGCTTGCCTAAGCGTTTAGGGAGATCTTAGGAACATGGTATCTATTGCTGATTTTGAATGTGACAAAGCAGTACTAACTAAAAACGAATGGTTTGAGATCCTATAGGCATGCTTGCTAAGCCGCGTTGAATTAGGGGATTAGGTTATTTGAAAAAAAACTGGTTCAGAATAGACTTATTTTAGTTAGCCTAATTCCAGATTCTGCAGACGATACTATTGCTGATTTTAACCCCTATAGGCATGATATCTAGTTGAATGATTTTAACCCCTATAGGCATGATATCTAATCGAATGATTTTAGCCCTATAGACATGATATCTAATCAAAAAATGGGAACAGACAAAATTTTTACTTGGGGGATTCCTATAGACATGATATCTAAGATTATTACTGATTTTAACATTATGGACATGAAGCCAGATCATAACCAATTGGACCCTAAGATCATGATATCTAAATGGTGACAAACGTGCATAATATTAGATAAATCCTATAGGCAGGTTATCTAGATGTGAAGTTGAACATGCAAGTTAGTCCTATGAACATGGTTTCTAAATGCAGATTGAACATGCAGAATTGAAAGCAGTCCTATAGGCATGTTTTCTACCCTTGAGCATGCATAATTACCCATCCCTTTTCCACTAGCCAACCCCGAGTATTTATTACAAATTATTACAAACCAGAAATACTGAATCAAAATATAAAAAAAAAGTTACAACCAGAGGAAGCCTGATTCTAGGTTCCTCCCTGAGCTATGGAATAAACTGCCTTAAGATGCCATGTTTCAAAGCCTTTCTCAGACCTGGGTATGTCAGAGTTCCCTAAGAGTCTCAAAGGACCCTGGGTAGTGCTTACACCCAGATTCATAGAACCATACGGAGATGAGTGCAGTGTGGAAGGGCCAGCCCTTATGTGTCCAAGTTCAGAGGGAGCTCATGGGTCCCAAGGCAAGGCTCACACAAGAGGGGCAGAACATAAGTCTAAGAATATGGTGGAAGTGCAGGAATAGAGTTTGAAAATAGAGGGGAGAAAGGAGAGGGGCAAAGGGTGGTAGGAAAACAGTAATAGTAAAGCATAAAGCTAATAACTTCATACAAAAGGGGGGTCAGGGGTTGGGAATCCATTGCAAAGAGCCTATGTACTTAGGCGAGGATCGGCTTTTGGGCAATGCACAGCAATAGAAGGTGCTGGCATACCAATGAACCAATCAGAACACACAACATCTAGAGGATACATGGAGGTTATGATCCTAGGGGGATCGGGTTTAGGTCAGACACAACAATGTTCAAATGCTGTCATGCCCCAAACCAACCACAGATACCAAACACATTGGGGATGGGGATTTAGGATTCATAAGCCATAATAAGTAATTGACAGAAGCATTAATTCAGAACAGAAAGGGCAGATTACAGCATGCTTAATAATGGAACTCGGTTAAATACAAATAGGTAACAAACAAGGATCAAAGAAACAGTAAAGAAACATGTTGTTGTTGATGCAGAAAATTAGTTAGAACATACCAGTAAAGATGTAAATGCAGAGAAAAATAAGCAAGCTTCCTACAGCCTATCCTTGGCTTTCAGCCGGCTAGGTAAGGCATCAATACAAGTAGCAATAGAGAAAAGAGAGAGATTTTTAGTGAAGTGTGTATCTGAACTCAAATGTTTTATGCCTTGTGTTCGTGTGTTTGAAAGAAGAGAAGGTGGGTATTTATAGTTTTGAAAACATGTGAGGAATAAGGCAATAAATAAAGTTCAATGTAATTATGGAAGTAATCAGCAATCAGAATCAATCAACCAGGAGATTCCCCTTTAATTGATGAATCACTTGTTTAACGGGGCTAACAGGTTCAAAAGAAGGAAAGATAATCAGTTTGCAGGCAGACTGGTTATTACCATAAAAGAAAGTAGTAAAACATTAAGTACACAATCGAGTCCAAGTACAGAGATACAATTGTTTTGGGGAAAAAGATTCAGCAAGGCAATAATAAGGAAATGTATCAATTACTTTATACAGGCGAGTAAAATTAGAGTTCACAAAAAGAGAAGTTTTGAAATCAGTCCCGAAATTGAGCATCAATCAAAGAAGGAACCTCAGCATATAAATAGAATTCACAAACAAAAGACATGCGAGGCCAAACTATTGGCAAAAGAAACAACATGCAATAGTAGTACAAAGTCAGTAGATAGCAAATATTCAAAGCATGATAGTCGAGTAGGACATGTCTCATTGAATCAGTAGTAAAGAAAATAGAGTGTCAGGAGCATGCAAAGGGCCTCCAGCATAGTCGTGTTTCAAAGATAGTAAGAACCCAGAATCAGAGGAATCATATAAGGGAGAGAGATGTTGAAACAAGGAACTTCAAATCAAGTCAGGCATTCAAACGAGCAGTTTCAACTCAAAGACATAGGTTTTCTTTAACAATATTCAAGCTTAAAATATGATAAACAAATAAGTTGAACAAGCAGTTTAGAAACTCGAATAGACCCAAAAGAAATTAGGGGTTTTCAACATCGATCGAGTTTAAAGATGATGAACAAATAGATTACACAAATACTTAGCAAACAGATTCAGAAATTTGAATGAACCCAAAAGAAATTAGGGTTTTCAACATCAATCGAGTTTAAAGATGATAAACAAATAAATCAGACAATATTTAGCAAATAGTCTCAGAAATTCGAATGAACCCAAAGGAATTAGGGTTTTCAACACCAATCGAGTCTAGAGATGATAAACAAGTAAATCAAACAAACACTAGCAAATAGCCTCAGAAACCCCAAAAGAAACTACGGTTTTTATCATGCTAAACTCAGAAAAGATTTTGAAAAGAAGAACTTGAAGGAAAACCTTAATCGGAAAAGATGAAGAGTCTTTTTTTTGAAAGAAAAATTAAAGAGACCTCGAGGAGGCGTTTAGAAACTCATAGCAAGCATGGATCTAAAGTGAACCTGAAAGGAGTCGAAAAGCTCTTAGAGATTAGGGTTTTATAAGAACCCCAAGTGACGAGGAAGGCCTTGAAAGCCATCAATCTAAACAGAAGAGTCAAAGGTCTGACTTGAATGGCCATGGCTGGCCGGAGAAAGGTCAGAGACGACCGAAGAACAGTCATCGAGCAAAGAATGGACTAAGCCCCTTCAGAATCTGGTCATGAGACCACAGAAACAAACACGTAGAAGCCATGGGAGGCTGATACAGGTCTTAGATGATCCTGGAGAGCCATGGATTGGGGTAGATTAAGGTGGCGGCGGCTAGGGTTTGATGTTGTTGTAGAGAGGATTTAAGAGAGGACGGGGATCCAGAGGCGGCATATGGTGGGAAATGATAGGGTTTAGGGGGGTCGTTTAGGATTAATTTAGGTAAGGACGATTTTTGGCCGTTGATCTGAGTGATCAACGGCTTGGATTGAACGGGTAAAGGGGCGGTTTAATGAGACTGGGTTTCGGTCGGTTTAAATCAGAATTGGGTCGGGGTTTAATAGGAATTGGGCCAGGGTAATTGGGATTCAAATTGGGGTCCAATTTAGTCTACAATCGAAATAAAATGGGGCTAACATTTAAATAGCCAACTTTCCTATTTGATTTATAAAAAAAATAATTAAATAATTTCTGGGAATAAATTAAAGGTACTAAAATGATTTATAGTACATCATTAATTATTTAAAAATACCAGACCTAATTTAGTGAATAATAAACACAGTTAAATCTAAAAAGGGGCTAATATTGCAATTATATAATTTTAGCCTTAAAAATACTAGATAATTTTGTAAAAATATGCAAGAAATCCCTTAACTATATTTTAGCATAAACATAAAGATCCAATAAATAAATCATCAAAACTAATAATTTTAGAATTAATTATTGGATTGTTAAAAATAGGGGGTTAAATTGATAAAAAAAATCTTTTAAATTAAGGAAAAATAAGGAAACACTTGGATATGCTTATATATGCATACATATTCTATTTTGAAAGTACTTTGCATATAATATATACATAGGGAAAAATTGGGTATCAACAACTGGCCAAGGCCTCAACATCCATGGCTAGTGGCCTCTCTACTACCAGTAAATATGCCAAACAACCCATACTCTCTGCTTTCCTACTCAATGCATCGGCCACCACATTGGTCTTCCTCGGATGATATAATATAGTGATAACATAATCTTTAATCAACTCTAACCATCTCCGCTATTGTAAATTAAGGTCCTTCTACTTTAACAAATGCTGGAGACTACGATGATTGGTATAGACCTCGCAATGAACACCATACAGATAGTGCTTCCAAATCTTCAATGCGTGAACTATACTGCCGACTCTAAGTCATGCACATGAGAATTCTTCTCATTAGCCTTCAACTACCGAGATGCGTAGTCAATCACCCTACCATCTTGCATCAACCCGCACCGAGCCCAATACGTGAGCATCACAATATACGATATAAGATCCCGAACCCATAGGTAATACCAACACTGCGGTGGTAGTTAATGCAGCCTTGAGCTTCTAAAAGTTCTCCTCACACTCCTCAGACCACCTGAATGGAGCACCCTTCTAGGTTAATCTAGTCGAAGCTGCAACAATCGACGAGGAACCCTCCACAAAATGGCGATAGTAACCTACCAAACCCAAGAAGCTCCGAATTGCTGTAGCTGAATACGGTCTAGGACACCTCTAGATTGCCTCAACATTTTTTGGATCTACCTGGATCCCCTTACTAGACACCACATGGCCCAAGAACGCCCTCGAATCAAGCCAAAACTCACACTTGGAGAATTTAGCATATAACTTCTTCTCCCTCAATGTCTAGAGTACAATCCTTGGATGCTGCTCACGATCCTTCTGGCTATATGAGTACACCAATATGTCGTCAATGAACACTATGATGAATAAATCAAGATGCGAGTGGAATAGACTATTCATCAAGTGCATAAAGGCTGCGGGGCATTGGTTAGACCCGAAAGACATCACAAGAAACTTGTAGTGACCATAGCGGGTCCTGAATGTCGTCTTCAGAATATCAGATGGGCTGAGTGCCTGGCACCAGGTCAATACCAAAATCAATGGCCCTATCAGGTGGCATGCCCGACAGGTCTACAGAAAACACATCTGGAAAGTATCTTACTACCGGAACTGACTCAACGGTAGGAGTATCAACACGGTAGGAGTATCAGCACTAACATCCCTTACGAAGGCCAAATATGCCAAATATCCCTTCTCAACCTTCTGTTGAGCCTTCAAATATGAAATCACTATACTAAGAACGTAATCCAGGGAACCTCTCCACTCTAACCTCGACATCCCTGTCATCACCAATGCCACGATCTTGGCATGACAATCTAGAATAGCGTGACACAACGACAACCAATCCATGCCTAATTTCACATCAAAATCAACCATGCGGAGTAGTAGAAGATCAAACCTTGTCTCATAACCTCAATAGCTACCACACATGATCGATATACGCGGTCCACAACAATAGAATCACCCATTGGAATAGATACATGAACATGCATGACTAAAGAATCACGAGACATGTCTAAATAATAAGCAAAGTACGATGATACATATGAATAATTAGAACCAGGGTCAAATAATACTGAAGCATCCCTGTGGCACACTGAAACAATATATGTGATCATTGCGTCTGAAGCAACTACCCTCTATCCTAGTGAGAAAAACATAGCATCGATCCTGACCACCATAGGATCGAGCACCCCCTCTAGGGAGACCTCAAATTGCTTGAGTCCCACTTTGAGCTGGATGAGCGGGTGGTGCAGTAACTGGTGCGGGAGTCATAGCCTGACCTCTTTATTGAATGGAACCTCCCATAAGATAGGGGCAATACCTCCTCACATGCCCTGACTCCTCACACTCAAAGCAACCTCGATCTAAAGATGGCGGCGGGGCCTAAAGTTGACCCCGAGAACTAGAAAAGCCACTAGAAGAATCCGGTACTAACGAACCCTAAACTGATGGAGCATGGTACGAGCTCTAAGTTAGAAGTGCGCTAAAAGATAACTGACCCGGATGAGTACTGAATGAATCATGACTAGTTGATGCACCACGATGAACCAGACAAGCCATCTGAGCGGGCCTATAAGGACGATCTCTGCTATGATGTGACTGATCTCTAGATGAGGTACCACTAAAAACACTTGAAACACGGGGCCTCTTTCCCTCCCACTGCTCGCGCTCAAGCCTACTAACCGACTTCAAGCGCCTAGCAATCTTGACCACCCGACCAAACCTAACATATGTCTCGGCCTCTCGAGCGAAACTGAAGCATAGTCCATATTTGAGACCATAAATGAACCTCCCGATCCTCTCTCTCTCTCTCTCTCTCTCTCTCTCTCTCTCTCTTAGTAGGAACAACCATACAACATGACGATCCAAATCTGCGGATCTCATCTCATATTGAGTCACTGTCATACCCTCTTGGCGTAGCCGCTCAAACTGCCTACGCAACTCCTCTCTGCGAGTCTGTGGAACAAACTTCTCTAAGAAGAGAACTGAGAACTCATGCCACGTAAGTGGTGCTGTGTCGGCTATCCTGCTCAATTCATAAGCTTGACACCATATGTATGCTGCCCCGATTAGCTGAAATGTAGTAAATGCAACCCCACCGGTGTCCAAAAGACTTGCTGTGCTAAGGATCTTTTGAAGCCTATCTAGAAATCCTGAGCATCCTCTGGATCTTCCCTAGTGAAGTATGGAGGATTAAGCCTACCAAACCGCTGTAATCTCTTCTGCTCCTCATTAATCATAGGTGGACCAACCTCAACTCGAGCAGCTGAACCGGTACCACCCCTGGTGTCTGAAGTCCCTGAGCTAGCTGCTCTATAGTATGGGCGGTGAGAGTCTAGGAACCTCCCTCGGCCTGTGAAGTGGGTGGTGTTGCTAGAACCAAAACCGCCTAAGCCAGGTTCGTGCATACAGTCAAAATTTGGGCTAAGGCCTCCTGAAGGCCAGGGATAACAATGGGCACTGCAGGTGCCTGAGCTAGTACACCGACTCAACAACATCTGGTATATGCTCCTTAGTTGGAGCAACTGGTGGCTCCATAGGTACTGCTCTGGCTGTAATAGGAGCTCCACGTCGGCCTCTATCGCGGCCTCTCGCGGCCCTAACTGGTGGTACTGGTGGCTGTCCGCCTGATACAGTTGAATGTGTCCTCTCTATCTGTGAAAGAATAGAAGAGTTAAGTTTTGAACTTCAGAAATAACAAATCCGCACGACAAGAATGCAAGAAGGTGGAGTTTCCTAATAGTTTGGTAGCCTCACGAAATAAGTACAGACGTCTCCGTACTGATTGGCAAGATTCTACTAAACTTTCTCATGACTCGTGAGACCTAAGCAACCTAAGGCTCTGATACCAACTTTTCACGACCCAACTCCCATTACAGTCGCAACGGCACCTAACACTACTTGTCAGGCAAGCCAATAGTCACATAATAGCTTAACATTTGAATAAACATGGTTTAATAAACTCAACAACAAAAATATCATAATTATTTGATAAAAACAAATAATAATACTACTGCAACCATCCCTAAAATCCGGTGTCAACAAGTACATGAGCACTACTGAGTATCAATACATAAACCAAATCCTTAGTACAATTGTCTGAGCAATAGAACAGTACTGAAGAAGATAAAGGGAAAGAGAGTCAAGGTCTGCGGACGTCATAGTAGCTACCTTGAAGTATCCAAGCACAGGTACTAGCACGGATCGAGCAATCACCACACCCAAATGCACCTGGATCTACACATGAAGTGCAGAGTGTAGTATGAGTACAACCGATCCATTTACTCAATAAGTAACAGAACTAACCTTGGGCTGAAAGTAGTAATGATCTCAGAAGATGACAGTTACAATCTAATAGAATTACAACATAGATATAATGATGACAATAACAATAAATAACTCAAATGAATTATCATAATCGACTCGTTCATGTTACAAAAATTTAGACATGCTTTCAGGTTCAATAATTAAAGCCCAACACAAATATGAGCATGTCAATTACAGCTAGCTTGAGGAATAGTACATATCTATGCCTATATGTCAAGTATGCATGTCAAATGAATGATTTTATGGTGATATACCCTAGTACTCTCACTCTTAGAATACTCAATCTGTCTGTCTCAAATGCCCACTCATCTCACACACACACACAATCACTCAACACTGTATGGGTGCCTGGCATCAATGCCCCTCACAAAAGCACGTGTATATATTACTGTGCCTACGCTCACTGCTGATATGTCAGACTCCAAAGGGGCGGATCCTGCCCAAGCGCTAATCAAAAGCTTAAAAGTCCTGTTGCAACATGCAACCCGATCCACATGATGATAATAATAATAGTAAAGACAATATGGCCTGCTGGGGCATGCAGCCCGATCCACAATAACACTCTCAACACGACTCTAAGGCCCACCCCAGTCATCGATCTCTCAAGCCTCAAGGGCTCACAATCTTCACTCATCATATACTCTACCATAACTGTATTTCAACCGCATGACCTTGCCTTTCGTGCCACAATCTTAGTTTAAATCAATTATCCAAATATAATATGTATGCATATGTCGAAGAATTAATAGATAAAAGATACACAAGGACTTAACAATAATCATGTGGATATGTGCTCATGGAATTTCTATACGACTATAGATGATTCAAGCAATTCACCATATCAAGAATAAGCTCCCATGCCTTCATAAATATTCATAAACCTAGGCATGATCTCTAACATGAATAAGAGAGCGAGTATAGTCATATAAGCCAAACAAATCATGAATCAAGATGAGCACACAATCAAAACAAGGCATAAAACATCTGAATTCTACCCGGTCATGATGTACTTGGAAAGTGCATATATGCTTGCCAACCCGTATATAAACCACCCCCAATACCTTAAACACATATAAATAAAGTCAAATCCTAGGGGTTTCTCTCTTAACGAGGTTAGCCAAGAGACTTACCTCTTCTCGGGCTAGCCTCTACCACAAATCGCACCAAAACCTCATTCTAGCCCTCCAATCACGAAAATCCAAGCCCAACATCATCCAAGGAAGTCCAACAATGCTATATAAGTGACCCCAAACCATAAATCTTTGATCGTTGATGAATTCCCAAAATGTCAACCAAAATTAACCCGGGCCTGTGTGGCCAAACTCTAAAACCAATACCAAGATCCGATGACCCATATCTTGCCGAGATCAAGTATTTAATTAGTTTCCATATTCGGGTCCAAATCGATGGTCAAAAGCCCAAAACACACTCTCTTAAAGTGTAAACAAAACCCCAAATTTCCTTTTAAAATTCCATGTTTTAAGTGTAGAAATTTATCATACCCCAAACTCGGGGAGCGCGACCGGCGCTCAACCGAGTAAATCCGGTCAAGCAAACTTGTTAGAGACTTTCTACCCAACTCCCCCATGATCAAGAGAAGACATATTTTCATTAATTAGACGGTAGGGAGATCATGTATACAATACCAAATCATTTCATTAGTTACTTCTTTTTCCAAGTCTCAAAATATACAAATTTCCATAGTCTAAAGTGGAACAGTAATTCAAAACATAACATGAATTGTTTGTCTTTTCCCAACACCAACATACGACCTGCACTATGTCTACGGAGCCTCTAATAATTACAAAGAGTACAACAGTAGTTGTGGTAACAAGGCTCCGGCTATACCTCAAAACATGATAAGAAAATGAACAAAAGATACATGACCCCGGGATGAAGTGGGGCTTACCAAGTCTGCTGGGAAGAGGATGCACGACTATCACTGATTAGCACCACCTGCATCCATTTAAAGATGCAGCGCCCCTGGCAAAAGGGACATTAATACTGTCGAATAGTACTAGTATATATATTACTAAGCACCCTCTCCAAAGAACAAACAATAATGCAAGTAAGGACAATCATAATAATCAGTTAATGCCTTGAACAATTTCCAAATAGGGACAAGATAAGGTTTCAATTAAATTCCCATATTTTTAAGTTGGGGTAGTCTTTAGTACCGACATGCCACTATTCACCATCTCGATTTCAATTCCCAATACAGTCATCACCATATGTATGGCATGGCATTCGATCACAAGCCGATCGGCTAGGCCATCTCATATGAGACATCAACCGCAATTACAATTTCAATTTTCCAATACAGTCACCACCATGTGTACGACATGGCGTCCGATCACGACTCGATCGGCTAGGCCATCTCATATGAGACATCAACCATAATTACAATTTTTCGATACAGTCACCACCATGTGTACGACATGGCGTCCGATCACGACCTGATTGCCTAGGCCATCTCATGCGAGACATCAACCATAATTATATTATTTCACTTGGCACGTTGGCCTTGTTTGATATTTCACGTTTCATATTTCACTTTTAGTATTTCTCGCTTTGTATCTCATATTTCGTATTTCGTGCACGCCCTTTTTACTTTCAACAATCATCATAGATTTCCAACAATATGGCATTTCTATTCATGACATTTAAGCAGACATATGAACAAATAAGAGTCTTATGCACATCGGGATTTCTTAAACAATTGCCATTAGTTTTCATTTGAAACACAACTTCATGTCAAGGCATTTGGACATGCAACCCATACATTGAACTCATTTTTTCGATAAGAGCACAACATAAGAAGAGCATTTAAATTACATATTGAACATAGATATCTTTTGACACAAGCTTATTCGGAATATTCAATTCATAGTGAGCAACTCGGGACTTACATGGATATTGTGGGGTTGAATTCTAAGAGAAGAGTTTAGCCATACATACCTCAATTGAGCTCCCTTACACTCTAAAATGTTTCGAGAATCTTAGCAACACCGATCTCTTTTAGAAATATAACAAATTGAACTAAAATTAGGGAAATGATCATGGTTCTAGCTCATTTGAGCATTTTATCAAACACTAAGTGTGCATTAAGGATTCAAGGTCCCTTTCATGGAAGATCCCATCATCCTACAACCCACTCTTTACGATTTATAGCTCATATTTTTACTACACCCTTTGTTAACACATGCATGCAAGATGAACAGCTCCTATACCCGTGAACTATCTTACTAATTTCCCACTTCTAGTTAAATTTCGAAATTCAGAGTTAGGGTGTAGAATCTTACCTCTTAGGATGAAGACTTAGTGAATTCTTCTTGCAAATTCCTCAACTTTGAGCAAGAATTGATGAATGATGAGTTTAGGGACTCCCCTTCTCACTCTATGGCATTCTCTCTCTAGAAATATAAGACTTTGCCTTGTAAAATGATCCCCATAGGTGTTATATTAGGATGGGGTCAGGTTCAAAAATTAGATAGATAGGAGCCCCGACACAGATTTGCGGTCGCATATGCGAATGCATAATGTTTCTGTGGTCCGCAAAATGGCCCGTATAATTGGCCCTCCGGAACTGACATTTTCTGCTTCACTCTACGACCAATCTACGGTCACATAATGCGCTGCAGAACATCCTTTTGAAAATTTCAGTGAGGGGTTTGCGATGGATTATGCGGCCCGCAAAATGATTATGCGACCGCATAATGGACCGCATATTTGTCCAAAGATTAGCTCAGATTTCTGCTTCACTCCGCGACAGATCTGCGGTCAGCAGATCAATTCTGCGGCCGCAGAATTGGCCGCACAAAATGCCCTACACTTACAAAAATTTCTTCAGCTCACCAACACATTGCTCAGCCTAAAAAGTCTGCGATGCGGCTCGCAAGCTCGCCGCGAATAATATCTACAACAATTAGCACATAATCTAACTCGGGGCCACAAAATCCTGGGTTTTTAGGTAAAATTTTATGGGGCCTTACATCCTTTTCCGCTTAAGATCATTCGTCCTCGAATGAGGGTAAAATTTTACTATTAGCTCCCAATGAGTCTCAGTTGCTACATTACACTCTTGACAGTCCCAAATTTTGACTAACTCCCAGAATTTCCAAAATTTTTGCTAGAATTTCCTTTGTAATTGGGCATATCCACTTGCCAGAGAATCCTAGTAATACATCCTAACAACATATGCATAATCCAATGACGTAACATAACATAAAACAACACCAACTGTGGCCTCATAAGTGACATATAACCAAAAAGGAACACCTTTACATTAGCTGAACAAGTGACGCAAAATTCATAGGCGTCAATTTCATAAAAGATTACATATTTATTCAAACAAGTAAGGATACTTCTTCTTCATCTCTTCCTCGGCCTCCCAATTAGCCTCTTTAACATGCTGGTTTCGCCATAGCACTTTCACGGAGGAAATTTATTTGTTCCTCAACTTTCAGACTTGCCTATCAAGCAAGGCAACTAGGATATCTTCATATGACAGTTCTTCATTAGCCTCAATAGTCTCAACTAGTACAATAAGCAATTATATCTCTGACTACTTTATTCAACATAAACACATGAAATACCGGGTGCACTAATGACATCTCAGGTGGTAGCTCAAGCTTGTACGCCACCTGATCAATCCTTTGAGTGATTCTGTACGGTCAGACATACCTCGGACTCAATTTCACTTTCTTTCCAAACCGCATTATACCCTTCATGGGGGGAATCTTCAGGAATACCCAATCATCTTCTTTGAACTCCAAATCTCTACGGCGAACGTCCGAATAGGACTTTTGATGACTCTGGGCCATTTTCAACCGCTCTTTAATGATCTTAACCTTTCCATAGCCTGATGCACGAGGTCTGGTCCTATCAACTCAGCTTCCCCAATCTCGAACCACCCAATGGGAGATCTATATCTCCTACCATATCATGCCTCAAATGGTGCCATCTGGATGCTAGCATGATAGTTATTGTTGTAAGCAAATTCTATGAGTGGCAAGTGATAATCCCAGCCACACATGAAGTCAAGAACACAAGCACACAACAGATCCTTAAGCGTAATGTGGATGAAAGGCGTCTGAATACTGTGGATGAAAGGCTGTATGAAGATTCACCTGAGTACCCAAACCTTGCTGAATTTTTTTTCCAAAAGTTAGCTGTGAACTGTGCCTCTCGATCCGAAATGATAGAAACTGGAGCGCCATACAACCTGACTATTTCCTTGATATACAACTGAGCATACTGTTCCGCTGTGTTGGTAGATTTAACTGGCAAGAAGTGCGCTGATTTCGTGAGTCGGTCCACAATCACCCAAATTGAGTCAAACTTGCCCGGAGTGCACGGTAGTCCCACCATAAAGTCCATGTTAATCATTTACCACTTCCACATTGGATTTTCTATGTTCTGTGCCAACCCGCCAGGCCTTTGATGCTCGACCTTCACTTGCTGACAATTTTGACATTTTTCCACAAAGTCCGCTATATTCCTCTTCATGTAATTCCACCAATAGATTTCCTTGAGGTCATGATATATCTTTGTAGAGCCCGGATGCACGAAGTACCTAGAAGTGTGAGCCTCAGTCATGATTCTTTCTCGGAGACCATCAATATTTGGAATACATAGTCGCCCTTGGTACCTTAGTGTACCATCATCCACGCCAAGAGAAAAAGCCATAGTCTTATGTTTATGAATCCCCTATGTGAGCACGCGATTTTTGGCCTACGTGAATTATTCCCAAAAATTCAAACAAATGATTTCTTTCATTATTTTACCATTTTTTGTGAATTTTGTGTTATTTTCTGTTAATTGTTTGCATTTTATTTGTGCATTTTTATTCATATGAAAAATATAAAAAATACGCTTGACATTTGTTTCTAGGTTTTAATTTCATATTTTAGGATTAATTAGTAGTTCCGTTGTTTTTAAAACAAAATATAAGGAAAATAACAAAAATAGTCCGCTTTTGCATTTTTAATTGTTAATTGTTGAATTTGTCACGAAATAGATTTTAAATAATTTTAGGAATTAATTAGCTTAATTTTAGAAATAAATTAGGTTTCATTTTAATTTTTTGCATTTTAGTAAAATCAGGAAAAATACAAAATGAAATACAAAAATAAATAAAAGAAATAAAAAGGAGAAAACAAAGGAAACAAAGGAGGTTCCTAGGTTGCTTTCAAGTTGGAACTGGTTTATTCGAGTTAATTTGGGTTTGATCAAGTCTATTCTGGTCATTTTATTGGTGTTGCTCCTCTATTATTCAATCCTGGGCTGTATGATGTTGTTTTGAATCCGAAATCCATCCTTTGCTATTGAATCCCACTGCCGATTGTTGTTCTATTGCTGACTCTCGCTCCTTTCACTTTGTTCCATTTCCAGGTACATATTCGAATCACGATTTGGTGTAGCTTTTGAGTTTAAATGCTGAAATGAAAGGCTTATTCATTTACTTCCTGAATATGTGTATTCAAACTGTCACAATAGAATAGATACTAGATGATGAGTATTTGTTTAGGATTACTTTCAGTTTACATTGAATGACTAAACTGAAGATTGGATTGTATAATTTGAACTATTTTGGACTGTTAAATCTGTGGTTGTCCAGCCGTAGTCTTGGTATGGTTTAGTGTTGGTTTTAGTTTCACGTTTTGTTGATAAGTAGAAATCAGAATTGGTTGGGATTCACAATTGACTTCGAGATCAACATATGATATCCACGTTAATTTTGATTTCAAGCTGAAGAGACGTCTCAAACAATCTTGTATTGCAGTAGCTAATACCCGTAGATTCACATTCATGACTATTTTTGTTAAAACTCAATTCACATTTCTCAGTTTGTTTTGCCTTTAGTCATATCCAGAAGTTCAGTAGTAGGTAAATAGATTAACAACAAATCTGAATTTTAATCCAATCTAGTCGGTTTAGATGCACAATTGTTTTAAATTTTATTGAGATGAGCATAAAAAATGTGTCAAGCGTTGATCTGAATAAATGTGGAATGGCTCCATTATTTGCAAGTTATTAAGCCTGAAAGCTGAAGCTGGGCCTGAATGAGGTCTGTCCGCAGCCCAATTCGAGTTTTGACTATGTGTTATTCTTGCTGGGCTAAGCTTGAGGCCCAAGGGAGTCACTGAAATTCTGGATAAAAATCAAATATCTAAGTATATTAGTTCTGGAACAATACAAACTAAGTAGGCCCTGTAGAAACAATCTTAAATAGAAAAGTCGTAGTTGCTTTAGGATTGCCCTTTTTAATAATATGAATGAGATGAGCCTCGCCAAACAAAATACATAAATTGCGGGGCCCTCGTTAAATGTATCTATAAAAATACTTAGAATTCGGGACGGGCCGTTTAGCGAATTTCACGGCCTTCCCCAAAGATAATAACACGCTAGCTACTTTAGGCGCGTATTTTAATAACATTACCTTCCTAAACTCGGGTGCAAATTTATGTGACCCAAATCCAAATCTCAACGAAGTCGAAATGTGTCAACAACCACGGGTGCATTTATGTGACGTGGTTCGAGACACGTTTTCACGACGTTGCAATTCTCGCTAAAATAATAATGAAAGCGGTTTACGGTTAAAAATCACATAAGCTAAAACATGTTTTGAAATCAGATAAATCCAAATATAACAGTTGAGCGACCGTGCTAGAACCACGGAACTCGGGAATGCCTAACGCCTTCTCCCGGGTTAAAAGAATTCCTTACTCGGATTTCTGGTTCGCGGACTGTTAACAGAGTCATAATTCCTCGGTTCGGGATTCAACCGGTGACTTGGGACACCATTAATCTCCCAAGTGGAGACTTTGAATCTTAATAATAAATCCCGTTCTGATTGTCCTTTAAGTGGAAAAACTCCTTTACGCCCTTGCGGGTGTAGCGAAAAGGAGGTGTGACAGCTTCTACAGCTCCATTCATCTGAGGTCTGTAGGCTGTGGAATTCTTGTGCTTAATCTTGAACATCTCACACATTGCCCTCATCAGATCACTGTTGAGATTTGAACCATTATCAGTGATGATTGACTCTGGGACACCGAACCGGCAAATGATACGGTCGCGGACAAAGTCTGCCACAACCTTCTTGGTTACTGCCTTATACGATGCTGCTTCAACCCATTTGGTGAAATAATCTATTGCCACTAGAATGAACCTGTGCCCGTTTGATGCGGCGGGCTCGATAGGTCCGATGACATCCATTCCCCAAGCGGCGAACGGCCATGGTGAGCTTGTTGCATTGAGCTCGTTAGGAGGCACCTTTATCATGTCTGCATGAATCTGGCAGTGATGGCATCTCCGAACATACTGGATGCAGTCCGTTTCCATATTCATCCAGAAATAACCGGCCCGGAGTATTTTCTTGGCTAAGACAAAACCATTCATATGCGGACCACAGGTCCCTGCATGAACTTCTTCCAACAACCTGGATGCTTCCTTTGCTTCGACACATCTTAGTAATCCCAAATCGGGAGTCCTCCTATACAGGATTCCTCCTCTATGAAAGAAGTGATTGGATAGCCTCCGTAGTGTGCGCTTTTGAGTAGTGTTCGCGAGTTCTGGATACTCTCCTGTTGACAGATACTTCTTAATGTCATGAAACCATGGTTTTCCATCTGCTTCTTCCTCGACATGAGCACAGTAAGCGGGTTGATCCTGGATTTTTACCGGGATAGGATCAATGAAGTTCTTATCTGGATGCTGAATCATGGATGATAGAGTGGCCAATGCATCGGCGAACTCATTCTGGACTCTGGGGACATGCCGGAATTCTGTCTTTGTAAACCTCTTCCTCAACTCCTGTACGTGATGCAAGTATGGGAGTATCTTGGAGTTCTTGGTTGCCCACTCTTCTCGAACCTGATGTATGAGCAAGTCTGAATCCCCGATCACTAGTAACTCCTGAATGTTCATGTCAATGGCCAGCTTGAGCCCTAAGATGCAGGCTTCGTACTCGGCCATGTTGTTGGTGCA
>NC_031997.1:3924280-3981683 GCF_001879085.1 Nicotiana attenuata | reverse complement strand
CTTTGATGTATTCCTAGTTAATCGAGTCTGTATTTTTGTTTTTGAGTCTGTTTTTGTAACTCCCCTTTTTGAGAAAAAGAAAAAAACAAATAGTCTGGTAGATTTTGAATCGCAGTTGTTATTAATGAAAAAATTGAGAAAAATTCCCCAAAATTGTTTCATTATTTTCGCATATGTTTGCAAGAGCTACACTCGGTCTGATTCACGCGGGGTCGTGATACGTAGGCAATCTCCATAGGATTCGACCGTAACTAAATGAAAAAAAGGAAAAACAAGAAAAGAATGAAAGGAAAGAGGTGAAAAACAAAAGAGGAAAGAAAAGCAAAAGAGGGAAAAAGAAAAACAAAAAAGAAAATAAGAAACCAAACGAAAGAAACAAAAGCAAACAAGAGAAAATAAAAAGGGAGCAAAGGAAAGAAAAGAGCGAAAAAACAATTTTGAGGCAGGGAGAGAATAGGAACAAGACAAACAAAGGCAAGAGTGAAAAGAAGAAAAAAGAAGAAAAAACGAAAAAGTGAGCAATTGGAAATAAAGAAAAGGCCGGGATGACGCATGCGACCGATCAAAAGCATAATAGGAACTGTTAACTTCCTAGGTGCATTCACTTCCCAAATGTGCGAGTACCAATATGTTAAATGCCCTAACGCTAACGTGATGGTTTCATTTTGTCATATCATTCCAGAAAGGTGGTTAGTTTGTGGTTTTAAAGTGGTAACTCTTCAAGGACAAAAGGCAATGGCAAACAACAATAGAATTGAGTTGGTTGATACTGGTGCCCGACAGCAATTGGTTGAGTGGGATAATGGGATGGTTGAAGAGGTGCAGATATTAAGACAGCACATGGCAGACATGTATCGGGCATGGATGACTGGGATGACACCACCCCCGCCACCACCCAGCCTCCTAGACGCTGTCCTTACCCAAACTCCGGACACAACGCCAGGCGATCCTCCACCCTCTCCATACTTACCCGCTTATCACAGCATTTCCAGCCACCCTAGTAGCTCCATCACTCGTCATCCAACTATCTTTTCCCAAAAGTGCCCTCCGGTCACATCCACAGTTCTCAACAATGAACACCCGCCCAAAGCTCATAACGCCTAATATTATCCCTCCGAGGTTGCTCACGATGGGGTGTTAAGAATGGGGGAGCTAGTAGGAGAGGGAATCAAGTCAGGCAAGATCATGAGTTGCTCGAAAGACATTCCGTATATCCCAGCAAGCTTGGGTGGGGGAAGGGGAAGCAGAAAAGGTGATCCGATGGGTTTTCCTGATCAACACTCCCGGCCCCGACATCGTCCCCGTGGACATCTGTGTACGCCAGGTGACCCTTCCCAATGCTACTTCTCTCCACATAACTCCTAGAGTCATACACCACTTTTCCGGTACCCGGCTTCACAAAATGCTTACCCACCCCCAAGAGCCTACAAGAATCCCCCTGGAGCAGGTTTGCAGGCCAGCCAAAATTTCAATCAAGAGAGGGCACAGAAGCAGGAAACTTTCACCCCCTTGGGAGAGTCATATGCAACCCTGTTTGAGAAACTAAAGCAATATAACCTGATTGCACCCATTCCTCCGAATCATGTGGACAAGCGTGCAAGAAGCTTTGACCCTTCTAAAAGGTGTGAATACCATTCCAATGTCCAGGGGCACGATGTCGAAAGTTGCCGGGATTTGAAAAGAGAGATAGAAAGAATGATTCACGAAGGGATAATTGCGGTCCAGGACAGTGCCACCCAGAACATTGCACAGAAGCCTTTACCTGCACATGATGATGCACATTTTGTGGGGAAGATCCATGGTGACAGGGAGTATGAGAACCCTCTCGGAAACTTGTTGAATGAAGTCAATAATATTGAAATTGGTGAAGGCTCCAGCAACATTGATGCGAAACTCAGTGGTTAAGATGTCATGCTTGGTAATTGGGAAGACGCTTCATTTCTTGGTCAGTTGGAGTGCAGTTTTGGTGGTTTATTTTGTTGTCATTTCTGTTGTCCGGGTTATTTCAGGGTTGTAATTCGGATATTGTCTTGTGACTCAAACCCTTCTATCTTTTCACTATGCCGTGTTTGTTTAGACATAATAGCTTGTTTAGTGCTGTCTAGGTTTGCTTGTTTGTTCTGTTGTTTAAACCCTTTCACCGTCAGTCTAATGCAATTCTCTGTTTCCTGCCATTTCTAGCCATTTTGTTTAGTTTTCTTCTCCTTTTACAATTCTTTTCATGCTGGTTCTGGTGACATGACATGCACGCATAATTCTCAGCCTGGTTTTAAAAGACAGTTTAATAATGAAGCAATGAAACAATGCTGAAGATGTAAGGACATTTGAGGGAATAAGTAAGGGCACTTTGAGATCATTTGAAGCCCGAACCATGCAAAACTGGGGCAGATAAAACACAGAGAAACCTTGCTGCATCTGGCAAGTGAGAGTGTTGTCCAATAATGCTTTGTATTCAGCAGATGTAGAAGGCGAGTGTGCAGATATGGTTATCAAGTCTGGTACGATCAAAATATTACAAATGTTTTCCTTGGTATGTTTAATTGTGTTGCCTGTGCTTGGCATATTTTGAAGATAGGAATGACGAAGGCATTTTTTTCTGCTATCTAAACATTTTATCCTTTGTTACCCCTTTGAGCCTCATTTATTTTCTTTCATACCCCTCTTTTGGAATCAATGACAGAATTCGTAAACACAAGCATGGAAAGTAAGTGAGAGAAAGAGAAGGAAAACAATGGAAAAGAGAAAGAAGGGAAGAAAAAAAAAGAAAAGAAAAAAGAAAAGAAGCAAAAACAAAAGAAAAGAAAAAAAAAGAAGAAAAGAAAAGAAAGAGAAAAGAAAAAAATGAAAAGAAAAAGAAGAAGAAAGGAAAATAGCAAAAAAAAGTATTTTCCTGAACTACGTTTGACTTGATCCCGAAATAATACGTAGGCAGCCTCTTTCTGAGGTTCAGTCACACCAAAATAAAAGTCCAAAAGTCCCCAAGAAAGAACCTGGGGCAGAATCTGTGGTTGTTGTGGGAAATCTGATTCCGAAAGTGGTAATTTTGAACCCATGTTGAATTGTTTTGAGCCTTTGATACCCTTTCTTTCTAACCCTATCCAAAAGCCCACATTACGGTCCAAAGGAAGACCTTCTGATCAGTCTTCGAGAGATGCCAAGTCAAGCGAGTAGAGGTGAATCATATCAGGGGAAACACTCCGGTCCAAACGAAGGAGATGAAAAATGAGAGAGTCTTGTTGATGAGAACCCTTACGGGTATCCCAAGGCGACGAAAGCTGAGAGAAATAAAAAATGAGAGAGTCTTATTGGTGAAAACCTTCATGGGCACCATAAGGCGATGGTGAGTTGAGAGAAAAGACCAAAATGAGAGAGGCTTGATGGTGAAAACCTACGGGCACCACAAGTCGAATGAGGATTGAGAATCAAATGGGAACTCACCATACGAAGATTGTGAAAAACAACAGAGCAGCGAAGCCTAGTTTCACGGTTTGGGGGTATAATAGGGGCTGAACATCAGATTTTCCTAACAGAATAGGCCCCAGGTGCATGTCAGGGTCATTAGAGTCGGTATCCACATCCGATAGGTTTCTACGTTGTAGTTTTCTTGTTCGAAATCACCTCTTTCCATTGTCCTTCTACTATGTTCCTTTACTCTTGTTTACTTCCTTTTCCTGAGTCTATTGGGTCAACACAAGTGAGAAATGACTTCAAAATTTGCCACCAGCTTTCCAATTGCACAAAACGGGATCTGGTTAGCACATTAAAGCGTCATAAGTTAGGAAAGAACAGCAAGCACGCTGAGTTGGCAACAATCAACAAGCTTTGGGATCCTTGTGAAATGCAAAGGCTTGGTATATATCAATTCATGAACAAAGCAACAGATGAAGGATTGGGGTGAACAGATCAAAGGTATTTCCTGTGATAGGATTGACAAAAGGTGGTAAACCAGTGACGAACAAAATCTTCCAAGCAGAAATCAAAGTTATCATGGCAAATGAGGGAGCCATAGACCTCAAGGACAGGACCAGTGGCTTAGAAAGAACAACATACGCAATGAGGGGGTGACAAGTGTCGTGCTTTGGGATTCATGTGAGACACAAAGGTTGGCAAATATCAGTTCAGGAGCAATGCAACAAGTAAAGGGTGCTGGGTCAGAACGAGAAGAGGTATTTTCTGATTTAAGGTCTAGAAAGGAAGTGGTTAGTCCAGGAACAAGCAGGGTCTTCGAATGGAAATTAGTTATCGTGAAAAGTGAAGGAGCAATAGACCCTAGGGCCAAGGTCAATGGTTAAGTCAAGAAAGAACATCATATACACAGAGTGGGGGGGGGGGCAATAGACGTGCTTTGGGGTTCATATGAGACACAAAGGTTGGGGAGGCACCAGTTCATGCAAAGCAACAAATAGAAGATATTGGGTCCGAACGGAGAAAAGGAATTTTATGAGATGGGGACGATAGAGAAAAGGGTTAGTCCATAAACAAGCAAGGTCCTCGAGTGGAAGTCAGTCATCATGGGAAGCGAAGGAGCAATCGCTCTCAAAGTCAAGGCCACAAACCAACCACCACATTTTAAACTGACAAGATTTTTCTTTGATTGAAACAGGGGCAGAAATTTCGTTCGTTTCGGAGAAACCCACCTCAAGGAAAGGCAGGCACCAGGCAGGTTCGACTATAAACTTTCAGGACCCTCCTGAAAAATGGGATTTAGTTTAAATTTCAAAACAATCATGAGTAGCATAATTTAGCATAAATGTACCCCCCAAAGGAGCGTAAGTGGGTTTCAAATTGGCATAGGATTCAATTAGAAGTTTTCAGGACCCTCCTGGATAATGGGGCGTAGTTTTAAGGTCGGTTTAGATAACAAGATATAGTGGAAGTCGTACCTTTAGTAGATATAACTCAGGTAAAAACTGTCTTTTAGCTAAAAGTTATCAGGACCCTCCTGGATAATGGGGAGTAGTTTAAAGCCTTTTTGATAACAAATGTGGTGAGAGTACTACCTTTAGAAAATATAACTTAGGTTCGTAACTTCTAGGAGTTGTCAGGACCTCCCTGGATAATAGGACTTAGCTTTCAAATCCTTATAATAGATGGTAGAATGATTCAATTTAACACTCACATCTGTGCCCAGCCATCAAACTGGGACATGAACTTTTCTTTGTTTGTCTATTTTGTTGCAATCAGGCGCCCACCTGGAGAACAAGGAATACATTTCAAAGCTCAGTAGTCAGGCGCCCACCTGGAGAACAAGGGAATACATTTCAAGATTCAGCAGTCAGGCACCCACCTGGAGAACAAGGGAGTACATTTCAAAGCTCAGCAGTCAGGAGCCCACCTGGAGAACAAGGGAATACATTTCAAGATTCAGCAGTCAGGCGCCCACCTGGAGAACAAGGGAATACGTTTCAAGTTCAGCAGTCAGGCGCCCACCTGGAGAACAAGGGAATACGTTTCAAGTTTAGAAGTCAGGCGCCCACCTGGAGAACAAGGGAAGTACAATGCAAATTTTATCTTTCAAGTTTTAGTATTTGGTAACGTAACGCGCCCAGTCATCAAACTGGGGCAGAAAATTTTCGTTGTTTCTCTATTTTGTTGAAATCAGGAGCCCACCTGGAGAACAAGGGAATACTTTTCAAGTTCAGCAGTCAGGCGCCCACCTGGAGAACAAGGGAATACATTTCAAGATCAGCAGTCAGGTGCCCACCTGGAGAACAAGGGAAGTACAATTCAAATTTTAGCTTTCAAGTTTTTGATATTTGATAACATGATGTGCCCAGCCACCAAACTGGGGCAGAAAATTTTCGTTGTTTCTCTATTTTGTTGAAATCAGGAGCCCACCTGGAGAACAAGGGAATACTTTTCAGAGTTCAGCAATCAGGAGCCCACCTGGAGAATAAGGGAATACTTTTCAGAGTTCAGTAATCAGGATGCCCACCTGGAGAACAAGGGAATACTTTTCAAGTTCAGCAATCAGGAGCCCGCCTGGAGAATAGAGGCATGTATTTCAAATTTCAGCAGTCAAGCATCACTCGGCGGAATAGCAAACATCTCCGATCACAATGCAAGGCAACAACGCAAGAATTCCATTGGAAGAATACAAGTTCAAGGCAACACAAGAGCAAGTTTGAAGACATAGATAGGACCCTTTTTGTAATTCATAGATCATAGCTTTAGGCTAGCTTCTTTTTATTTTGACACGGTGTAATAAGGAGGTAAGCGAGCAGTAGCAGCAGCAACAACAGTGAAATCATAGCTCCTGGTAGTCCCAGCTACCAAACCTTCCCGAACTACGCTGACCTGATTCCTTTTAAGCCAAGGATATGTAGGCAACCTTTGAATCAGGGTTCGGTCAGACGCTTTTCAAAAATGCTTCACACGGAATATTCAAACGGGCAAAATCGCTCGTTTCCAAAACTCTTCATGTTTCCGAGCAAAGAGGGGCAGTTGTGAGCACGTGATTTTTGCCCTACGTGAATTATTCCCAAAAATTCAAACAAATGATTTCTTTCATTACTTTACCATTTTTTGTGAATTTTGTGTTATTTTCTGTTAATTGTTTGCATTTTATTTGTGCATTTTTATTCATATGAAAAATATAAAAAATACGCTTGACATTTGTTTCTAGGTTTGAATTTCATATTTTAGGATTAATTAGTAGTTCAGTTCTTTTTAAAACAAATATAAGGAAAATAACAAAAATAGTCCGCTTTTGCATTTTTAATTGTTAATTGTTGAATTTGTCACGAAATTGATTTTAAACAATTTTAGGAATTAATTAGCTTAATTTTGGAAATAAATTAGGTTTCATTTTAATTTTTTGCATTTTAGTAAAATCAGGAAAAATACAAAATGAAATACAAAAATAAATAAAAGAAATAAAAAGGAGAAAACAAAAGAAAATAAATTAAAAAAGAGATGTCTTAATAAGAAGACCAAAATTGGGCCATCTTTACTCATTTCTGCCCAGCCCAAACCAATTAAAACCCACCCCCCGTCCAGCCCAAACCCCCGTTCCTAACCCGGTCCGTTTGTTTTGTAACCAAACGACGTCGTTTCCTGGAATTGATCATAGCCCTTGATTGTTGATCTAATGGACGGGAACATCCTAGGTTAATTGATATATAATTGTCCGAAAACCCTACCCCCCCTCCTATCGTCGTCTCCATGCATCCACATACCAGGCCCTGTAACACCGCCGCCGGAAACCGCCCACGGCGGCGCCAACGCAAAACCGCACAAAATTAACACCCCACTTCCCCCTTGTCCTCCTCTTCCCATATCTGGTATTGGTTTTTCTCGAATAATAACCAAAAGGCTCGAATATTAGTTGGAAAAATCCGGCCAAAACGCTACTTTGTCCAAACGGCCCCAAATTCGTACCATATACTCCCCTGACTTCCCTCATCACTAATCCCTAACTAAAACCCCTCAAATCCAATCGGAACTCGTTGAATTTCAAATCTAAGGTTTATGAAGACGGGTCTATTTCGAGATGTTTTGGAGTCAGTTGATTTTTTGTTTAATGTTATACGCCTATTTCTGACGAAATAGACAAATTACATTAATCAAAAATCAATTTAAACGGTTTGGCCATATGAATTTTGAAATTAGTAAGTCTTTCTTCTCAATTCTATTATTTCTTTTCTTGGTTCTCGTGAGTTCTAGTTTGTTAATTGTTAGTCAATATTATTCGATTTTATGTGTTAGTCTGATTTTTAGTTTGGTTAATTCTCGTTTTGTTCGTATCATTCCTGTTCTGATTATTGTTCTGATTTTGTGCTCGATTCCGTTTGTTTGTTCATCCCGTTTAGATTTTAATTCATTTTAATTTTGGTTTTAGTCTGATTCTTTGTTAATCTGTTGTGATAGTTTGGGCCTTGTTTGAATCTGATTCCTTATGGTTTAGTGTTAATGAGTTAGGTTAAATCAGTTTGAGTAGCAATTATATTAATAATTCCATGTTTTAAGTCTAATTAAGTGTGTCTGATTTGTTCTTCATGGCAGTGCTTCATATCTGATTTTAATAGGTTTAATCTTGTGTTAGTTAGTTGATCCACGAATGATTAATGCAATTTGTTTCCTTGTTTAGTTAATTGTCCAATTAGTTTAACTTTAGGTGAATTGGGTTGTAGCTGGTAGCTTTAATCAGGGAAGAAGGGTGGAATATGGTAGTTAACTCTAGAGTCTTCTAGGACCTTCTAGACTAGGGCTTTAGTAGCAATTGCAAGAAACATAGTGCACTAACTTGAGTAACAAGTTAATAAGTGAGGGACTAATAAGGAAAACAATAAATTTGAGGGCTGCCCCTCATTTGGCCTATAAAAAGGCATGAATAGTGCCTTGAATGACTAGTTTAGAAGCTCTGAAAATTTCCCCCCACTCTCACAAGCATTCATCAGCTCAACTTTGAATTTTAAATTCAAAAACTTCTCTTAGATCTTATTTTCCTCCAAAAACCAAAAAAAAAATATTAGCAAAGCTCCAAAAACTCAAAAAATATTGTTCTATTGAGATTTTGGTTTAATTTCAAGTTGTAGTATTTGATTTTGCATCATTTAGCTTAGAGTTTGATTGCTGGAAAGGTTCCTGGGTTGCTTTCAAGTTGGAACTGGTTTATTCGAGTCAATTTGGGTTTGATCAAGTCTATTCTGGTCATTTTATTGGTGTTGCTCCTCTATTATTCAATCCTAGGCTGTATGATGTTGTTTTGAATCCAAAATCCATCCTTTGCTATTGAATCCCACTGCTGATTGTTGTTCTATTGCTGACTCTCGCTCCTTTCACTTTGTTCCATTTCCAGGTACATATTCGAATCACGATTTGGTGTAGCTTTTGAGTTGAAATGCTGAAATGAAAGGCTTATTCATTTACTTCCTAAATATGTGTATTCAAACTGTCACAATAGAATAGATACTAGATGATGAGTATTTGTTTGGGATTACTTTCAGTTTACATTGAATGACTAAACTGAAGATTGGATTATATAATTTGAACTATTTTGGACTGTTAAATCTGTGGTTGTCCAGCCGTAGTCTTGGTACGGTTTAGTGCTGGTTTTAGTTTCACGTTTTGTTGATAAGTAGAAATCAGAATTGGTTGGGATTCACAATTGACTTCGAGATCAACATATTATATCCACGTTAATTTTGATTTCAAGCTGAAGAGACGTCTCAAACAATCTTGTATTGCAGTAGCTAATACCCGTAGATTCATATTCATGACTATTTTTGCTAAAACTCAATTCACATTTCTCAGTTTGTTTTGCCTTTAGTGATATCCAGAAGTTCAGTAGGAGGTAAATAGATTAATGACAAATCTGAATTTTAATCTAATCCAGTCGGTTAAATGCACAATTGTTTTAAATTTTATTGAGATGAGCATAAAAAATGTGTCAAGCGTTGATCTGAATAAATGTGGAACGGCTCCATTATTTGCGAGTTAATAAGCCTGAATGCTGAAGCTAGGCCTGAATGAGGTCTGTCCGCAGCCCAATTCGAGTTTTGACTATGTGTTATTCTTGCTGGGCTAAGCTTGAGGCCCAAGGGAGTCACTGAAATTCTGAATAAAAATCAAATACCTAAGTGTATTAGTTCTGGAACAATACAAACTAAGTAGGCCCTGTAGAAACAATCTTAAATAGAAAAGTCGTAGTTGCTTTAGGATTGCCCTTTTTAATAATAAGAATGAGATGAGCCTCGTCAAACAAAATACATAAATTGCGGGGCCCTCGTTAAATGTCTCTATAAAAATACTTAGATTTCGGGATGGACCGTTTAGCGAATTTCATGGCTTTTCCCAAAGATAATAACGCGTTAGTCGTTTTAGGCGCGCGTTTAATAATTCTACCTTCTTAAATACGGGTGCACATTTATGTGACCCAAATCCAAATCTCGACGAAGTCAAAATGTGTCAAAAATCGCGGTGCATTTATGTGACGCGGTTCAAGACATGTTTTCACGACGTCGCAATTCTCATAAAAATAATAATAATAAAAGCGGTTAAAAAGAACATATGATAAAACATGTTTTGAAATCAGATAAATCCAAATATAACAGTTGAACGGCCGTGCTAGAACCACGGAACCCAGGAATGCCTAACACCTTCTCCCGGGTTAACAGAATTCCTTACTCGGATTTATGGTTCGCGGATTGTTAACAGAGTCATAATTTTCTCGGTTCGGGATTCAACCGGTGACTTGGGACACCATTAATCTCCCAAGTGGCGACTCTGAATCTTAATAATAAATCCCGTTCCGATTGTCCTTTAATTGGAAAAACTCCTTTACGCCCTTGTGGGTGTAGTAAAAAGGAGGTGTGACACCCTCCATCAATTGTACCAACCATGGATCGATGTATTGCTTCTCTTTGACCTCCACCACAAGCGATGATTCATCTCTATATTGAATAATCACCCCTCCTTCACTAGAGTCTGCAAGAAGAACTCCCGAGCTAGCCAATCGATGAACCTTCCTGGCCAACAGCCTTTGATGTGCCTCCAAGTGAGCCAAACTACCCATAGATTTCCGGCCGGGAGCATCCGCCACAACATTTGCCTTTCCCGGGTGATATAGAATATCGATGTCGTAATCTTTGAGAAACTCCAGTTGTAGCGCCCCTTTTTCTTGCGAAATCGGGTTTCGACACGGGAAAACTCTTTTAAGGAAGGGTTTTAAAAGAGAGACTCGCCACCTAACGGATTAAGGTGCGTTAGGGAACCTATTTACAAATAACTTTGTTTGACCAAATCGGGTAAGGGCTCGAAATTACCTCGAAGAGAAGGTGTTAGACACTCTTCGAGGTCCACAACTGTGGGTCCCGGCCAAACTCAATTATATGAATTAGTCTATGTGATCAAAGCTAAGAAACAAGGAATTACTAAACGTGAATAAATAATTGAAAGACAAAGGGGAGGGGGTCCTAAGTTTTTTAGCCTAAAGGATGACCCCGTACAATATAAATAATACTTCGTAACTCCCTTGAGATGGGGTGTTACTCATATTATTCACCGGGTACAGACTATCATCTCCTGCTACCCAATCACTATCTTTAAGTTATTTACTTAAAGTGCACTAGTCAATTCTAAGTCGTGTCCTATGCGTGCACTATCCGTCCTATGCCTATGGTCCAGGAGGCATTTGGACCTCTATTTCAGGGTGGTTCTAGACTTTAACTTAGGCTGCTCAAAATGGAAAAATACTAAGCGACAGACAAAACAGTTAGGACTTTCAAATAGCAACAAGTATAGGCTCAAGTTAGCCTCCGCATTTAGACATCAAATGCACGCCAAATTGGTTAACATTGACAGATTTTATTGATTTTAGAATCCTATAGGCAGGATATCTATGTGATATTCAAAGAACAAACCAACAGTCCTATACGACATTAGTTTGTTAATGCGATAAGTAGAACCTACATAGGTTTGCCTACTAATTTTAGCATAATACGATTAAGCCTATTAGCATGGTATCTAGGTGATTGATGCAATAGTAGACAGTGGCAGGTCACGGAAACAAATCAAAAATTATTTGTTTGAATCCTATAGGCATGTTTTCTAGTGAGGGTAACAACACAGTATTTGGAAACTCGGGCACCACTGATAATTAAACAAATTCAGGCCTGTAACGTGCATTGTACAATTTGGTCCAGTTTTAGATCCTATAGGCATGATATCTACAATTTGATTCAGTTTTAGATCCTATAGACATGATCTCTACAATTTGAGCTGAACAACATGTAAACATGCATTTTGCACACATATTGGATCACACCATTTCCTATAGGCATGGTTTCTAGCAAAGCAAAACATAACAGAACCAAGCATTAAGTCTATAGGCATGGTTGCCCGTATTGGATGATTAAACATAATAAGGTACCTATAGGCATGATTTCTAGCACATCACATATAATAGAACACTGTTAGACCTATAGGCAGGATTCCTAGCACATCACATATAATAATACATTATTGGACCTATAAGCAGGATTTCTACCCAACTTTTATTGCAAGAAAATAAGAAACCCGTCCCAGTTTCACTAACACCCCGGAATTGTTATTACAAAATAATTATTACATAACAGAAATTAATGTAATGAATTACAAAGTGAGTAAACTATAGGGAGCCTATAGCAGGCCCAAATACACTAGGACATGCCAGGACTTCAACTCACAATAGCTCCAAAACCCATATTCATACAACATAACCAGTTGTGGAGTGATTCACCCATATATCATTGCTGAGCATACAGAACCCACATTCCTAGTGTGTCAAAGTTCCCAAGGGCTTCAAGAACCCAGGGCAGTGCTCACACCAGAGAGATTGATCAGAAGCAGTTCAAAGGAATACTAGGGACCAAGTTCTAGTGTGTCAGAGTTCACAAGGTTCTCAGTGCTCTTATTAGGGAGTTCAGAGGACAGAACCTAATAGCCTTGGCTTTTAGCCGGCTAAGAATGAGGATTCAAAAGGATCAAATATTAAATGAGTAGGAGGGAGTAGAATGGGTTAGGGAATCCACTTAAGGACAGAATCACATACTGAACAAATACAAACAAGTAGTAGACATGTTTGAACCTAAGCATACCTAATCAAGTTTTAGGAATTAAACTCAGTCACATACTAACAAGGCAAGTTCATAAGCAGATTCATAGTGATAACATGTATTCCATATAAGACTAAGTACAAACACTAGTATCATAGGGAGGAATCACATTAATTAGCGATAGAATAGGACATGCTAAAAGCTAGTTAAGACATTTGTTACAGGTGTCAAAATAGGATGGAAAGAAGATCAAATAGGTCACATTATAACAGGTTCAACAAACAAACTTATAAATCTGTTAATGCATTTATACATGGTTAACTAGTTCATAGGAACAAGTATGAGAGCATGGGCGCAAACAGGTTTTTAACAAACATGACTTTAAAAGATAGTCATCAATAACATAGAGTTCTAAGCAAAATCAGATTAATAGACTCAACATAAACATAAGTATATTTCAAACCACAATGTAATAAGATTAAGACAACATAGATTAATTGACGTAACACATTAACATAAATCAGAATGAAACGGCAAAGGGTCTAATAACTCACCGATTGAGATGAAATAGGGAAGAAAGGGATCCAATAGTGTAGTGAATATCACCAAACAGAAGAAAGAGTTTGGAGATTTCTGGCCTTGGTTTTCAACCGACCAGGAATCAAAATACGGAACAAGATAATTTAAAGAGTAGGAGCATACAACTTTTGTTATAGTAGTGAAAGATTTTTGAACTCAAAACCTATGGTCTCCTTTAAAGGAGAGTGGGGAGGGGTTTAAATAGTGCGGAAAACTAAACACATAATATGGAAGATAATTAATTCAGGCATCCAAATCAGTAAGGAAAGGTAAATTCGAAACCCTAGTTTTAGGTAAATCACACAAAATCGGCAGAGAAATAAGGACACAATAATCACATAATGCGTAAAGATGAACATGGATAGGAAACTATTCAAAAAGAAACACAGAATCGAACCAGATTTGGTTCAATTAGGGAAGATCTGAAACCCTATTTTTAGGGAAAGTAAAAGAAATCAACAGAAATAGGCAGATTCACGTATAATAGAGTGAATATAGACGAAATAATACTCAAAATCAAAACTCAAACCAGTTTAGGTTCGAATTAAAAAGAATCTAAAACCCTAACCTTTAGGGTTGAGCAATATACACACAAATCGGGCTTACACGTTACAAAATAACGCATTTGGACTCGAAGTCTTCTAGATTCAAGAGGTGAACGTTGATTTGGACAGAATCAAAGTGGGGTACTTGCCATGTTTAGGCAAGTACCTAAGTTAATCTTTCGAATAACACCAAATAAAGGAAAAAACACCGAAATGGTAAGTGAATGGGGAAAGAATTCCATTAGGAACAGGATTTGGGGGGATTTTAGTGAGGCGGCGGGGTTAGGGTTCATCAGAGGAGGGTAATAGAGGTGGCCGATCTGGGAAATGAGAGTTAGGGTTTGGGGGGTGGAGATATAAGGAAAGGGAGGGGTCGTTTATTACCCGTTGATCATTTTTGATCATTGGCTGGGATTTAGGCTGGGTTGGGTCGGGTTATTAAATGGGTAAGGGTAATTGGGCCAGGGATAATTGGGTATGTTTAGGTCCGAAATATTTGAAAAATTGCGGCCAGATTTTAAATACCTAATTTATTAAATACAATAATTTATAAGAAATAATAAATAAATAACAAAAATATCATTTGTCCATAAAAATAATTTAAAAAATTATGTAACACTATAAAAATATAATAGGTTATTTTTTGCATAAATAATATAATCATAAGTACATATGGGCTATTATTGAAAAATGTGAAGTTTAGCCTAAAAAATACAAATGTAATTATAAAAAATGCACTGAATTTTTTTTAAATATTATGTTGGTATAAATGATATATTTGGATGATTAAATCATCATAAAAATAATATGAAGGATAAGTATTGGATATTTATATAATAAAAATGCAGAAATAAATTGATTTAAAGCTTTTAAAAATTATGAAAAATTATGAAAAATACTTGTGCATACTTGTAAATCAAATGATCATGCATGTGCACTATTTTGAAAGTGTGTGTGTGTATATATATATATATATATATATATATGATATATGAGGGAAAAATTGGGTATCAACAACTGACCCTCTTTACCTGGGAAGGATGAAAGAGTTGTCGGGTAAAGAAATAATGACCGATTTTGACCGAATGTGGCGTTTTGAAAAATATAGGATGCGCCCCGGTCTCTGAGCTGCCTACATATTCCTGATTTTACAAGAATCAGGCTATGTATAGTTCTGGATCCAACAGTGAACGAAATCGATGGCGTTGTTATAGGGATGGTCGTGTGTTTCGGAAAGAGTTCTTTTGAGTAGGATAGTATCAGATGAATTTATGCGAAGTCACGGATGTGAATTTGAAATGTTATGGGTGTATTACAGGGCAGATATCTGAACGGTCATTGAGTAAAAGCGAGTAATTGATGGGAGTCGGTGGCGTCTGAAATAACGGAAGGGTGTGAATGATGTGTGCGGAAACCGGAGCGAAGGTTGCTCCTGTTTGAAGAACGGTTATTTCATGGATTACTTGCAAAAACTTAAAACACGATGCACATAAATATACATAGGCTATTGCGGGAATTTAAATATGATGCAAATTCTCTTTGGACCATGAAGATTGTCTTCAGACGATGAGGATGATGTCCTTAGACCATGACGTCCTGGGCCATGAATCGTGAGATAAGGGATTTGCAGGCCATGAAATGATGTTCTCGGGCTATGAGAATGGTGCCTCTGAACCATGATGGCTTTGAATAATGGTGTGCAATATTTGAGAGATCCTTAGGCCATGACATGGTGTCTTCAGGCTGTGAGGATGTTGCCTTCGGACTATGGCGCCTTTGGATAGATGCGATATTTCAGCCCATAAAATGTAGAGACATTGTGATGGATCATATAAGCGAAACAAGACAGAGCTTAGTCATAGGAGACAGAGCTTAGCCCTGGAAAAGACTTTAGGTTTCAGGTAGCGTAGCATTTAGCATTAGACAAGGAAAGATGGAGCTTAGCCTTATGCAGTTGGGGAGGCAGGCTTAGCCTCATGCAAGAAGAGGAGACAGGGCTTAGTCTCAAACAGTGGAAGGCAGTTCTTAGCCTTATGCAATTAGGGAGGCAGGGCTTAGCCTCATGCAAGAAGAGGAGACAATGCTTAGTCTCATGCAATGGAAGGCAATGCTTAGCCTTATGTAATTAGGGAGGCAGGGCTTAGCCTCATGTAAGAAGAGGAGACAATGCTTAGTCTCATGCAATGGAAGGCAGTGCTTAGCCTTATGCAATTGA
The DNA here is from genome assembly GCF_001879085.1 of Nicotiana attenuata. Lineage (NCBI taxonomy): Eukaryota > Viridiplantae > Streptophyta > Magnoliopsida > Solanales > Solanaceae > Nicotiana > Nicotiana attenuata. The sequence continues at coordinate 3,965,808 of NC_031997.1, read as the reverse complement.
GGAGGCAGGGCTTAGCCTCATGCAAGAAGAGGAGACAATTTTAAGGGTCCTCCTCAAAATTCTGCCGCAGTTTTTGGTTGTGGGGAAAATGAAAATTTTATTGAGATGTGACCGAACCCACAGGGCTGCCTATGTATCCTGTATTAAATGGGAATTAGGTCAAGCGTAGTTCAGTTACATCAAATGAAGAAATTTAAATGTTGTATCTCTTGATTGCGCCCGAATATATAGGCTTTGGCCAAACTTCTCCGTCCATTTCTGCAAGTATGAGTGCTCCTCCTGTTAGTACCCTGTGAACCAAGTAGAGCCCTTGACAATTGGGCGAAAACATTCCTTTGGCTTCGTCTTGATGTGGGAAGATTCGTTTCAACACCAGCTGCCCCAGTGTGAACTGTCTAGGTTTGACCCTTTAGTTGAAAGCTCTGGACATTCGGTTCTGATAAAGTTGACCATGACATACTACATTCATTCTTTTTTCGTCGATAAGAGCTAATTGTTCATAGAGACTCCTTATCCATTCTGCATCACTGAGTTTTGCTTCTTGTATAATCTCAAAGAAGGAATTTCAACCTCGGCGGGAATGACAATTTTAGTATCGTAAACCAGCATGTAGGGAGTTGCTCCGGTTGATGTGCGAACTGTGGTACGATATTCCAATAAGGAAAATGGTAATTTCTTGTGCCAATGATTGTGGTTGTCTACTATTTTCCTCAGAATTTTCTTGATATTTTTGTTGGCTGCTTTCACGGAACCATTCATTTGAGGTCTGTATGCTGTGGAATTCATATGCTTAATCTTGAAGGTTTCACACATAGCTTTCATTAAATCGCTGTTGAGGTTGGCGACATTGTCGGTAATTATGGATTCTGGTACCCGAATAGGCAAACAGTACGATCCCTGACAAAATCTGCGACGACTTTCTTGGTTACAGCCTTGTAAGATGCATCCTCACCCCATTTTGTGAAGTAGTCTATGGCTACTAAAATAAACCCGTGCCCGTTTCAGGTGGCGAGCTTGATCAGACCGATGACATCCATTCCCCAAGCGGCGAAAGGCCAAGGTGCACTTGTTGCATTGAGTTCATTTGGTGGTACCTGTATCATATCTGCATGTACCTGACACTGGTGACACTTTTGGACATACCTAATGCACTCTGTTTCCATAGTCATCCAAAAGTATCCCGCTCTTAATACCTTATTGGCTAGAACAAAACCATTCATGTGCGGCCCGCAGGTTCCAGCGTGTATCTCCTCGAGCAGTTTCAAAGCTTCTTTGGCGTCAACACACCGTAATAACTCTAGGTCTGGAGTCCTTCTATACAGAATTCCTCCACTTTGGAAGAAATGATATGGACAATCTCCGGAGCGTGCATTTCTGAGTATGATTTGCATGCTCCGGGTATTCTCCTTTTGCCAAGTATTCCTTGATATCATGGTACCATGGATTCCCACCCGTTTCTTCTTCAACATGAGCGCAATAAGTTGGGTGATTATGGATTCTTACTGTAATAGGATCGATGAAATTCTTGTTCGGATGCTGTATCATGGAGGACAAAGTGGCTAGTGCATCTGCAAACTCATTCTGGATTCTCGGAACATGTTTGAATTCTATCTTGTGAATCTTTTCATCCACTCTTGTACGTGATACAAATATGGAAATATTTTGGTATTCTTGGTAGACCACTCTCCTAGAACCTGATGTACTAGAAGATCTAAATTACTAATTACCAGCAACTCCTGTAAATTCATGTCGATGGCCAAATATAGCCCCATGATGCAAGCCTCATATTTTTCCATATTGTTGGTGCATGGAAACCTGAGCTTTGCGGATACCGGATAATGTTGACCTGTCTCTGACACCAAAACTGCTCCAATACCAAATCCTTTGAAATTTTCAGCTCCGTCGAAGAACATTCTCCAACCGTCGTAGGCTTCGGTAATATCTTCTCCTACAAACAACACTTCTTCATCAGGAAAATACGTTTTCAATGGTTCGTATTCCCCTCCCACAGGATTTTCTGTGAGGTGATCTGCTAAAAGCCTATCCCTTGACCACCTTCTGAGTAACATAGACGATATCAAACTCACTCAACAATATTTGCCATTTTGCTAGTTTCCCTGTAGGCATTGGTTTCTGAAAGATATATTTCAGGGGATCCATCCTTGATATGAGGTATGTAGTGTAGGCACATAAGTAGTGCCTCAGCTTCTGAGCTATCCACGTTAGTGCATAGCAAGTGCGTTCTAGCAGAGAATACCATGCTTCGTAGGGTGTGAACTTCTTACTCAAGTAATATAGGCCCGTTATTTTCTTCCCGTCTCGTCATGTTGTCCCAAAACACAACCTAAAGCTCAATCTAGTACATAAAAATAGAGTAGCAATGGTCTACCAGGTTCTGGTGGGACCAAGACTGGTGGTGTGGATAGGTATTCCTTGATTCTGTTAAAGGCTTTCTGACATTCTTTAGTCCATTTTGCTGCAGCATCTTTCTTCAACATTTTGAAAATTGGCTCACAGATCACGGTCGATTGTGCTATGAATCGGATGATGTAATTGAGATGCCCTAAGAAGCTCATCACATCTTTCTTGCTCTTCGGAGGTGGCAAATCTTGTATGGCTTTGACCTTTGAAGGGTCCAATTCAATCCCTCAGCGACTGACAGTGAAACCTAGCAATTTTCCAGCAGGGACTCCGAAGGCACACTTTGTAGGATTTAGTTTCAGATTGTACCTTCGAAGCCGATTAAAGAATTTCCTAAAATCTGCTATATGATTTGCGCTTTTTCTGGATTTGATGATGACGTCATCCATGTACAACTCTATTTCTTTGTGAATCATGTCATGAAAAATAGTCGTCATGGCACTCATGTAAGTGGCTCCAGCATTTTTCAGGCCAAACGACATCATTTTATAACAGTACATCCCCCACGGAGTGATAAAGGCTATTTTTTCGGCATCTTCCTCATTCATCCAGATCTATTGGTATCCCGCAAAGTAATCCACAAAGGATTAGAGTTCATGCTTGGCACAGTTGTCAATCAGTATGTGTATATTGGGTAACGGGAAATCATCTTTGGGACTTGCTTTGATTAAATCTCGATAGTTGGCACATACTCTGACCTTCCCATCCTTCTTCGGAACTGGCACAATGTTGGCCAACCAAGTAGGGTATTCAACCACTCTGAGAACCTTAACTTTCATCTACTTGGTGATTTTCTCTTTGATTTTCAGACTCATATCATACTTGAACTTTTTGAGTTTTTGTTTTACAAGCGGACACATCGGATTAGTAGATAGTTTACGAGCCACTATAGACGTGCTAAAACCAGTCATATCTTTATAAGACCATGCGAAAATGTCCTCCTACTCCTTCAGAAAATGGGTGTATTCTTCTTTTTCTTATGGTACAAGTGGATACTTATGCTGGTTTCTTTGGCTGTTTCGGAATCTCCCAAGTTGACTATCTCAGTTTTGTCCAAGTTAGACTTAGGCTTATACTCAAAATTCTCAACTTCTCTGACAATTTCCTTAGGTATCATATCCTCTTCATCTATCTCTTCCGAGTCACTATCCTCATGTTGCGTTGTCTCATTACATGTCACAATCGTTGGTTCATCAGGATAAGTAATAACAATGCTGTAGAGAAAAATTTAAAAGATAATAATAAATACTAAAATAGCAATGCATTAAATAAATCTTGAGAACATTAAAACAAGTACGACTCGATAACTCGAGCAATTATTTCAAAACAAAATGCGTCTAAACAAAATACTGAAAATGTCTTAAATACTTAAAATTGCTTTTAAAAATAGATCATGCTAATTGCCAGGCTACTCAGGAACTCGACGGGCTTGGGATGGTGCAGCAGTCCAATTCTTGAGAACAGCTCCCTTTCCCATGGACTGGATTGTGAGGTCTTCTTCCTCCTTCTCCTCAACTATTGCATTGCAGTCCATGTCTTCATCGTCCAGAAACAGATTCCTTAGGCCAGCCAAAGCCTCATCTTCTTCAGATCCCTATATCACGTCAGCTTGTTGAAATATTTGATGCAGATGCGGTATTGGTTGTTCAAGAGGGTAATAGGGACCATGCCATGGCAGCGATTAATCATCTTACTCCTACCAGGTGTACTGGTATCCAAGTCCAAAGGATGTGCCATAATGTTTTGGTTGTATTGGCTTAGTGATACCCTGGAGATTCTTGCTGAGACCTTTACCGGGTTCATACCCAGTCCATAACAGTGCTTTCAATCTTATTACTCCACCACTTGTCTTTCTCGATTGCATTGACGCGCTCGATGCGATGGTACGTCTCTCTACCCAACTTCCTTCTATTCTCGACAACCAGAACGGTTTGATTGGTGTAAATTGGATTACTTTCTTCTCCATGAATGATCACTTCCTGATGATTCCATTCGAACTTCAAGGCCTGGTGTAGCGTAGAAGCTACGACTCCAGCGACATGTATCTAAGATCATCCCAACAACAGATTGTATGTGGCGGATATGTCTAATACTTGAAATTCAACATCAAACCAAGTCAGGCCCATCTGCAAACAAAGGTTGATTTCTCCAATTGTGGCCCTTTGGGAACCATCAAATGCCTTCACATTCATAGTTCCTACTCGTATCTCATGCAAAACTTTACCCAATCTTTTCAAAGTAGTCAATGGACAAATGTTGAGGCTTGAACTCCCATCTATCGGGACCCTGGCGATGAATTTGTCCTCAAATTGCACGGTGATATGTAGTGCGCTGTTATGACCCAGTCCTTCAGGTGGTAGTTCATCTTCGTGAAAGGTGATCTTGTGGCTTTCCAATACTTGCCCTACCATGTTGGCCATCTCTCCACTGGTGATGTTGTTGGGCACGTAAGCTTAGTTCAACACTTTTATTAACGCATTCCTATGCATCTCAGAATTCTGTAGTAGTGATACAATGGATATCTGAGCAGGGGTTTTGTTTAGATGATCAACCACAAAATATTCTCTTACTTGCAACTTTCTCCAAAGATCATCCAGGCCTGTTTCAATGATAGGCTGTTTGGGATCAGCTTCTTTACTTTTTCCTCCCAAATGCTCAGGTGTGTAAACCCTACCAGTCCTGGTCATGCCTTGTGCAGCACCTGTTTCTTCCATTTTCCCTTTTCCCTTTCTTCTCACCTCTGCAGTATAGTCCCATAGTATAGCATTGGAATTAAAGGATGGTGTGGGTACTACCGTCACAGTGAAGGGTGTGGTCAGTTCCATCTCGAATGGAGCTGGTGCGACTGTGTGCGTTGTTGTTTTAACCTCAAACGGAGTTGGCGTGGCCATTTCAACCTCAATTGGTGACTGAATTTGCACTATAATGGGTGTGAGAGTGATCGGAGGTATCGTGGTTTCATCCCCTTCATGAATGAGTCCAATTGATCCTTCTGAATCCCATTCTTCACTAGTTTCTATCACATTTACCCCCTCGCCCCTGTGATCTGGGAGAGGATTGTTGCGAACATTAGGTGCAACCTCCTTTGCTTGTATAACCTTGGTGTCAATCAAGGTCTGATCTTATCCTTCAAAGTGGAACATTCATTGATGGTGTGTCCCTTCATGTCCGAGTGATAATCACATTTCTTGTTCGGATTAACCCACTGGGAAGAGTTTTCCACAATAGTAGCAGAAATGGGGGTGACATAGCCGGCAGCCTTCAGTCTNTGCTGATTGTTGTACCCTTGAGGTCTAGGATACGGTGCCATGTTGTTGGGGGGTCTCATGCCTCCCATATTTCCAGCATTATACTGTGGCTGCGGTGGCCTGTACTGCTGCTGAGTCTGCTGACCCCAATTCTGATTACCTTGCCTCTGACCCCCATAGTTAGCCACATAGTTCATATCTTCAGGGTGTTGGTGATGATGATCATGCTCTGCATTCCATGGATTACCAATTGGCTGGCTAATGCAAGAGGTGCACAAGCCTCCGTTGGTAGTGTCTACTATGTGAACCCTTCTTGATTCCGTCTTCAATCCTTTCCCCCAATTTGATGATATCGAAGAATTTGTGATTCTCGATAACCATTAACCTTTCGTAGTATTGTTGATCTTGAGCCCGGACAAAGAACTTGTTCATTTGATCTCCACCGAGCAGCATACTCGCAGAAAGTCTCTGTTGGGTTCTTCTTGAGATTCTGGATATAGAAGACATCTGGTGCATTCTCCGTATTAAACCTGAACCGATCCATGAAATCCGATGCCATGCTTACCCAACTAACCCACTTCTTTGGATTTTGACCGATGTACCAAGATAGGGCGTCTCCAGTGAGGCTCCTCATGAATAATTTCATGCGAATCCTTTCATCCTTTCCAACTCCAACGAGCTTGTCACAGTACGTCCTTAGATGCACCTTTGGGTCACCTGTTCCATCAAACATCTTGAACTTGGGAGGTTCGTAACCCTATAGAAGTTCTACGTCCGGTTGAATGCACAGATCCTCATAGTTCAATCCCTCAATGCCTTTACCCCCTTCTACACCTTGGACTCGATTTGTGAGCTTCTTGAGTTCCTTTGCCATGTTCTTGATGAGCAGGTTCTTCTCGGTGGATTTAGGTATATATAGGGTTTGTTGTGGAGTGTGGGGTAAGGTTTCCACATATATGGGGTTGCTTTGTTGGACTCCAGGAATTTGGTTATAATGGTGGTCGTTGGTTGAGTTTTGAGGATTGGGGATAGGTTGTGATGCATTCTGAGGAGTGTGATAGGTAGTGGTTGGTGGATATTGGGTTGGCAGATGATGATGTTGTGGAGGAGTTGGTACTGGTGGAGTATTGGGGTTTTGAGGCGGTGTGGCGTATTGGTGAGGTGCGGGAGGATTTTGCTGGTTTTGTGTGTTCTGGGGAGGTGCTGGGTTTTTGGTATTTTGTTGGTTGATGTCAGGGACATTCAAGGTGAGGGAGAGATTTTCCAAGTTACGCACCTGCTCGAGTTCCCCTTGTAACTCCAATATCTTCTGTTCCAACCGTAAAACCAAGTCATTCGGTGCTGGAGTGCTTCGACCATCTGATGTTTTGACATTCTCTCCATGCATAGCATTGTCTTTCCTGATATTGCTTGTGTCATCCATTCTGGCTTTTCCTTTGCTTTTAGGATCGTTCGGGGGAAGAGGACCTCTTGATCTGGTATGGTATGCCGATGATGCTAGTATGCACGAACCAACCTTAGGGGATGTGAATAAACAAATAAAGAAAAGCAAAACAAAAGGTAAACAAGTTAGTGAGGAGTATTAAAAGGTTGTTTGCGGTATTTAAACACATATTGCGGAATTATAAATTCGCGTCCTAATTTGGGGACCTCATTGTGCCCGAGGTAGGCCTAAGAGACATATAGATTTGGAGAAAATTGATGCCAATAACTGCGTCATTTTATTAATATGATAAATAAACCGAATCCCTACTAAAACGACAATAATGATAAAGAGTCACTAATGGCATGTGACTTATTACAACCAAAGCCTAAAATGAGTCTAGAAAGCAAGTAAAACATAATGTCTAATCTATTTGGTCCCAGAAGGACCTTCTCCATGCTTGGCCTTCTTTGCTCCATCAATCAGGTTCCCCAGGTCACGTATCTTCAGCAGTAGACAGCAGCAAAGGTGGTATATGTTGAATCATGCTGAACCTGGGGACTTCGTGCCTCATCTCTGCAAAACTGATAAAGTTAGCCCTTGCCCCCTCCAGATTCAGCTATTTTCACGTTAATGATCAACATACTAGCATGTTTTTCTCCAAATGATACACAGATCGTGATTATGTCCATTGGGATTATGGAAATCCCAGCAGACTTTGGACAAGGTTTGTCTTAGTGAGTTATTGTGCGGAAACGGAGTTCTAACTCATACTAGGTTTAGAAATGATGCATGCACAGTTGATTTTAGAATGTGGTTTCTAGGAGAGTCTAGACTTGTACCCTCAAGTGGACAACTTGAGAGAGAAAGGCACGGAACCGTCAATTGCACCGCTGATCGACTAGTTTTATCGCAAATAAGCCTTTCTAATTTTAAAGGGTGATTTTAGGAAGAGCGCATACACTCATCAAGTGCCGCTATGGTATTAATACGCATGAGTGGAATATGATGTTGAGCATGCAGTTAAGCAAAGATAAAATAACACGTTGTCAAGTATTTTCACGTTGAAAGCAATAAATGCAGTATTGAATGGAACGTAAAGACATAAAAGAAAGGAAAACAAGGAAGAAGTTAGTTCGCGTATTGACATAATAAAGCTATTAAAGGGATAAGGATTGGGGAAAGACATGATATAGCAAAATTAATAGTTTGGAACAAGTGAACATGATTAGGAGATAAGGGGAAACGCACGTTGCAATCAGATTAAACAAGAGTTGCATATGAGCTCATATAAAAAGGGAAATAGGGAAGAGAATTTGCATAGAGTAAAAAAAAGGGAAAATTGGAGCGGGATATCCAAGTAATAGCAAAATAACAAAGCCACACTTATCAGAGAAGACTAATTCACAATCCTGCTACCCAATTACTATCTTTAAGTTGTTTACTTAAAGCGCACTAGTCAATTCTAAGTCGTGTCCTACGCGTGCACTACCCGTCTCATGCCTATGGTCCAGGAGGCATTTGGACCTCTATTTCAGGGTGGTTCTAGAATTTAACTTAGGCTGCTCAAAATGGAAAAACACTAAGCGACAGAAAAAATATTTAGGACTTTCAAATAGCAACAAGTATAGGCTCAAGTTAGCCTCCGCATTTAGACATCAAATGCATGCCAAATTGGTTAACATTGACAGATTTTATTGATTTCAAAATCCTTTAGGCAGGATATCTATGTGATATTGAATGAATAAACAAACAATCCTATACAAAATCAGTTTCTTAATGCGATAAGTAAAACCTACGTAGGTTTTCCTACTGATTTTAGCATAATACGATTAAGCCTATTAGCATAGTATCTAGGTGTTTTATGCGATAGTAGACAGTGGCAGGTCACAGAAACAGATCCAGAATTATTTTTTTGAATCCTATAGGCATCTTTTCTAGTGAAGGTAATAACACAGTATTTGGAAACTTGGGCAGAACTGATAATAACTAATTCAGGCCTGTAACGTGCATTATACAATTTGGTCCAGTTTTAGATCCTATAGGCATGATCTCTACAATTTAATCCAGTTTTAGATCCTATAGGCATGCTCTCTACAATTTGAATAGAACAGTATGTAAACAGGTATTTTGCACACATATTGGATCACACCATTTCCTATAGGCATGGTTTCTAGCAAAAGAAAAACAGAACCAAGCATTAATTCTATAGGCATGGTTGCCCGTATAGGATGATTAAACATAATAAGGTACCTATAGGCATGATTTCTAACACATCACATATAATAGCACACTTTTAGACTATAGGCAGGATTTCTAACACATCACATATAATAACACATTGTTGGACCTATAGCCAGGATTTCTACCCTACTTTTATTGCAAACAAAAAATAGGAAACTCTTCCTAATTTCACTAACTCCTCAGAATTGTTATTACAAAATAATTATTACAGACCCGAAATTAATGTAATAAATTACAAAGTGAGTAAACTATAGGGGGCCTACAACAGGCCCAAAAACACCTAGATAGGTCAGGCCTTCAACTCACAATAGCTCCAAAACCCATATTCATACAACATAACCAGTTGTGGAGTGATTCACCCGTATATCAATGCTGAGCATACAAAACCCACATTCCTAGTGTGTCAGAGTACCGAAGGGATTCAAGAACCCAGGGCAGTGCTCACACCATATAGATTGATCAGAAGCAGTTCAAGGGAAGACTATGGACCAAGTCTTAGTATGTTAGAGTTCACAAGGGTCTCTATGCTCATATTAGAGAGGTCAGAGGACAGAACCTAATAGCCTTGGCTTTCAGCCGGCTAAGAATGAGGATTCAAAAGGATCAAATAATAAAGGAGTAGGAGGGAGTAGAATGGGTTAGGACAGAATCACATACTGAACATATACGAACAAGTAGTAGACATGTTTGAACCTAAGCATACCTAATCAAGTTTTAGGAATTAAACTCAGTCACATACTAACAAGACAAGTTCATAAGCAGATTCATAGTGATAACAGAGAGTCCATATAAGACTAAGTACAAACACTAGTGTCATAGGGAGGAATTATATTAATTAGCGATAGATTAGGACATGCTAAAATCTAGTTAAGACAGTTGTTAGAGGTATCAAAATAGGATGGAAACAAGATCAAATAGGTCACATTATAACAGGTTCAACAAACAGACTTATAAATCCGTCAATGTATTTATACATGGTTAACTAGTTCATAGGAACAAGTTTGAGAGCATGTGCGCAAACAGGTTTATAACAAACTTGACTTTAAAAGATAGTCATCAATAACATAGAGTTCTAAGCAAAATCTGATTAATAAACTCAACATAAACTTATGTATGTCTCAAACCACAATGTAATAAGATTAAGAGAACATAGATTAATTGAAGTAACACATGAACAGAAATCAAAATGAAACGGTAAAGGGTCAAATAACTCACCAGTTGAGATGAAACAGGGAAGAAAGGGATCCAACAGTGTAGTGAATATCACAAAACAGAAGCAAGAGTTTGAAGATTTCTGGCCTTGGCTTTCGGCCGGCCAGGAATCAAAACACGGAACAAGATTATTCAAAGAGTAGGAGCATACAGCTTTTGTTATAGTAGTGAAAGATTTTCGAACTCAGAACCTCTGGTCTCCTTTAAAGGAGAGTGGGGGAGGGGTTTAAATAGTGCGGAACACTAAACACATAATATGGAAAATAATTAATTCAGGCATCCAAATCAGTAAGGAAAGGTAAATTCGAAACCCTAGTTTTAGGTAAATCACACAAAATGGGCAGAGAAATAAGGACACATTAATCACATAATGCGTAAAGATGAACATGGATAGGAAACTATTCAAAAAGAAACACAGAATCGAACCAGATTTGGTTCAATTAGGGAAGATCTGAAACCCTATTTTTAGGGAAAGTAAAAGAAATCAACAGAAATAGGCAGATTCACGTATAATAGAGTGAATATAGACGAAATAATACTCAAAATCAAAACTCAAACCAGTTTAGGTTCGAATTAAAGAGAATCTAAAACCCTAACCTTTAGGGTTGAGCAAGACGAACAAATCGGGCTTACACGTTACAGAATAAAGCGTTTGGACTCAAAGTCGTCTAGGTTCAGGAGGTAAATATTGATTTGGACAGAATCAATGTGGGGTACTTGCCATGTTTAGGCAAGTACCTAGGTTATTCTGTAGAATAACTCCAAATGAAGGAAAAATACCGAAATGATAAGTGAATGGGAGAAAGAATCCCATTAGGAACGGAATTTGGGGGATTTTAGTGAGGCGGAGAGGTTAGGGTAGATCAGAGGAGGGAAATAAAGGCGACGGATTTGGGAAATGAGGGTTAGGGTTCGGGGGCTGGAGATATAAGGAAAGGGAGGGGTCGTTTGTTAGCCGTTCATTTTTTATCAACGGCTGGGATTTAGGCAGGGTTTGGTCGGGTTATTAAATGGGTAAGGGTAATTTGGCCAGGTTTATTGGGCTTGGGATAATTGGGTATGTTTGGATCCGAAATTAATTGAAATTGGGGCCAGATTTTAAACACCCAATTTATAAAATACAATAATTTATAAAAAATAATAAATAAATAACAAAAATATTATTTGTCCATAAAAATGATTTAAAATAATTATGTAACACTATAAAAATATAAAAGGTTATTTTTTGCATAAATAATATAATCATAAGTACATATGGGCTATTATTGCAAAATGTGCAATTTAGCCTTAAAAATTCAAATGTAATTATAAAAAATGCACTAAAAAATATTTAAACATTATGTTGGTATAAATGATAAATTTAGATGATTAAATCATCATATAAATAATATGAAGGATAATTATTGGATATTTATATAATACAAATGCATAAATAAATTAATTTAAAGCTTTAAAAAATTATGGAAAATTATGAAAAATATTTGTGCATGCTTGTAAATCAAATGATGATCAAGTGCACTATTTTGAAAGTATATATATATATATATATATATATATATATATATATATATATATATATATATATATATCTATATATATATATATATGAGGGAAAAACTAGGTGTCAACACCAGCCATCTTCTCTGCCTCAGATTCAGCTCCTTCTGTTTGAAAATGTATTTATGGTCCGTGAATATATCTATGTGGACCCCATACAAATAATGACGCCAAATCTTCAATGCAAAAACCACCGCAAGTTCTAAGTCAAGTGTTGGATAGTTCTTTTCATGATTCTTGACTTGCCTAGAAGCATAAGCTATAACCTTGCCATCTTGCATCAATACACACCCAAGCCCGATCCTCGAAGCATCACAATATACCACAAACCCATCTGTACCCTCTGGTAGAGTCAACACCGGTGCCATAGTCAATCTTGATTTCAGTTCTTAGAAGCTCCTTTCACAGGCATCAGATCATTGGAACTTAGCTGTCTTCTGCGTCATCTTAGTCAAGGGAGAGGAAAGAGTAGAGAACTCTCCACAAATTTCCTGTAATACCCGGCCAAACCTAAGCAACTGCGCATCTCTATTGGAGTTGTAGGTCTAGGCCAATTTTTCACCGTTACAATCTTCTGAGGATCAACCTTAATTCCTTCTCTGGAGATGACATGACCCAATATGTGACAGATTCAAGCAAAAATTGACATTTCAAAAACTTCGCACACAACCGGTGCCGACGAAGAGTCTGCAGTACTGCCCTCAGGTGATCGGTATGGTCCTCTCGACTTCGTGAATATACAAGAATATCGTCAAAGAACACTATTACAAAAGAGTCAAGAAAAGGCTTGAAGACTCAATTCATAAGATCCATGAAAGCTGCCGGGACATTTGTTATCCCAAAATACATTATCAGAAATTCAAAGTGCCCATAACGTGTCCTGAAAGCTATTTTCGAAATATCTTGCTCCCTGATCTTCAATTGGTGATACCCTGAGCGTAAATCAATTTTGGAAAAGTACTTAACACCCTGTAATTGATCAAACAGATAATCTATCCTTGGTAGTAGGTACTTATTTTGGATTGTGACTTTGTTGAGCTGCCGGTCGTCAATACACATCCATAGCGACCCATCTTTCTTTCTTACAAAGAGAACCGGTACACCCAAGGCGACACACTCGGTCGGATGAAGCCCTTCTCTAATAAATTCTTCAATTGTTCCTTTAGCTCTTTCAATTCTGCCGGTGCCATTCTGTAAGTTAGAATAGATATAGGCTGCGTGCCTGGCATCACATCAATCCCAAAATCTATCTCCCTGTCGGGTGGGATCCCAGGGAGCTCATCTAGAAAGACATCCAAAAATTAAATCACGATAGGCACATACTCAAGTGTCGATGCCTCAGCATCGGTATCCGTGACCCAGACCAAATGATAGATACACCCCTTGTTAATCATCTTTGTGGCCTTAAGGTAAGAAATAAACCTACCTTTTGGCACCACATTATTCACCTTCCATTCAACAACTAGCTCATTTTGAAATTCAACCCGTAGTTCTAGTTCGACAATCTAGCTTGGCAAAACTAGAATAAAGCCAATCCATCCCCATTATTACATCATAATCAACCATCCCCAATTCAATGAGATCGTCTATGGTATTTCGACCACGCACAATGACAACACAATTTTTATAAACCCGTGCGGCCATAGTAGACTCACCAACTGGAGTAGATACAAAGAATGACTCATGAAGTTGTTCCAGTTCTATCCCAAATTCCATAGCAACATAAGAAGTGACATAGGACAAAGTAGAAATGGGATCAATAAGAGCATACATATCATGAGATTAGATAGTCAGTATACCCTTGACAACATCTGGAGAAGCATCTACACTCTAGAAAGCACTCATAGCAAAGAAACGGCTGGGTCCACCCGAACTCTACGCACCACCCCTAGCTGCACCACACCCTGCGGGTGATGGAGTGCCTCGAGATGGAGGGGGTGCTGAGAATGTAGCAGCTGCAGAACTGGATGGTTGTCCTGTGCCCCTGCCCATACCCAGACAGGACGAACCACAATCCCTCTGAATATGACCCCCCAATTGTAAGGCCCCGTGATATTCCTACTCAACAACCCGAAATCCCGTAGTGTCAAGTTTGGAATAAGTATCTGTGCATTAAAAAGTTAAGGAATAATGTTTTTCAGAAAAGCGCATTTCTACGGTCCATTATGCGGTCGCATAATAGCTATGCGGACCACATAGTTGCCGCAGAGTGAGGCAGAATATTGGTTAGTTTTGAGGTCAACTATGCGGCCAATTATGCGATCACATAATCAACATGCGGGCTGCATATTCATTGCATAACCTCCTTGGAATTTTGCGAGGGGCAGTTCTGCGGTGCTTATGCGACCGCAGAACAGGTATGCGGACCGTATTTTTGTCGCATACCCGGGCAGAATGTTCAAGTTTTGAGGGCCATTTTGCGGTCCCTTTTGCTGGCCGCATATCAGTTATGCGATCGCATATGCGACTGCAGATTTAGTCGGGGCTCCTATTTTTAACTTTTAAAACCCGACCCCATCTCACTAAAAAAAACCCATTAGACCCTTTTATGCTATTTTCTACTACATTTAGAGTGGGAGAAGGAGTTCTAGAGGGAGAAACTAATTCTCACCAAGTCACCACAATCCTTGCCCAAATCTTTGAAGATTTTCAAGTAAAAACTGCTAGGCCTTCATCCTAAGAGGTAAGAACTTGTGCCCTAACCTTGATTTCAAAATTCCTATTAAAATAAGTGAATAATAAGTGGTTTCATGGGTATAAGGATTGATTATCTTGCATGCATGATTGGTAATAGGGAATGGGGAGATTGTGGGCTAAAAATATAACAAATGGGGTGTAGGGTGATAACAATCTCTCACAAAAGGTCCTAAAATCACAATGCACACTTAGTTCTTGATAATATACTCAAATGAGCTACAATCTTAATCATCTCTCTAATTTTTGGTCCAGCTTGTAATTCTCATAAAATAGATCGAAGTTGCTAAGAGTTCCGGAATTTTGTAAGAATTTAAGGAAAGCTCTATATAGGTATGTGTAAGCACGTGATTTTTTCCCTATATGAAATACTCCTATAAAATCCCAGGAAAATAGATTTTTTGTTAATTATTGGCCATTTTTGGAATTTTTGTACAATTTTATTTAATTGTTTGCAATTTGGTGCATGTTTAAGTATTATTTAAATCATGAAAAAAAAATACCAAAATATCATGCATTTCATTTAGGATTTGTTTATACATTTTTAGAATTAATCAGTAATTATTTGCTTTATAAAAATTCAAAAATCACAAAAAAATGCTTTATTTTTACACTTTTGCGTTTTATTAATTTTTTCTCTTTTAATTTAGGATTAAATAGCTTTTATAATTTTTGTAATTAGTTTAATTTCACATTTTTAGATAACCTAGGATTTTAATTTTAGGATTTTTAATTAAAGAAAAAGAAAAAGAAAGATAAGAAAAAGAATTTGAAGAAAAGATTTAATTGGATATTGAGCTAGTTCTTGTACCCAAATTAGACCCAAATTTTCTTACCTAGCACATAATTCTCAAGCCCATAATTCATAGGCCCATACCTCTAACCTAATCACTACCCCTATATAAATCCCTAAATAAACCTACACATTATCAGACCTTCCTCTCTAAAAATAAATACCAACGGCGCTCCTCTCCTCTCTTTAACAGAGACAGAGCTCTTCCCCCCCTTCTAAAAAATCCAGCAACAACACCGCTTCCCTTTATCTTCTTCTTCTGGGATCTCTCATTTTCGGATCAAGAATGGCATCCCTGATCAAAATCAGNGATTTAATTGGATATTGAGCTAGTTCTTGTACCCAAATTAGGCCCAAATTTGGGTACAAGAACTAGCTCAATATCCAATTAAATCTTTTTTTCAAATTCTNTTTGAAGAGAACGGATTTCAAAGATCAATCTCTTTTCTTTTTGGGTTTTCGAAAGCAGTTTTTGAGCCATGGATTTGCTATTTCGTCGTTGATTCTTGCTGATTCTGTACTGCTAAGCTCTGTTCCAGCTCTTTCACCCATATTTTGTTCCGTTTTTGGTTGTTTCGCTACTTCCTAGGTACATTATCTCAAAACCTGTACTTTCTCTTTAATTGATAATGAATTTCTAGACTTGTTTCTAGCTCACTTGTCACAATTTATTGAATCTGTTGCCTGAATTTCGTTTGAGCATAAGTGGATTATCCACAAGTTTAGTGGAGATGTGATACTTATTTATTGGGAGCTGATCTCATGATAATTTTGTGAGTTTGATTCAAATGGGTGTTGCAACGTTCGGTTTAGTTATTAAATTTGTTTATTAGTTTTTTTTTTTTGCATTCGTGCGTTTGAAACAACATGCTTTAGACATAAAAATATTAGTCACTTAATCTGGACACCATTTCAACTCTACTTTAGTGGCCTAAGTTCTCTGTTTATTATGAGTATGGATTCCATATTTTCAAGCTCCAATATCGTTCCTCCATATTCTCACCAAGATAATGCAAGTATTTGCTATTCCATAGTTGTTTTGGATTGTTTTGTTTTTTTATGAACTAGCTAAAATTGTCGATTTTGAAAAGGCAGAGATTTAAATTTATCGTCATTTGAGTTCTGTTATTGTATAACACTGCAGATGATTCACAATATTTTATCCATGACTCTTTATCCTTACAATAATCTTGAAGCAGCTTAGAAATAAATAATTCATGAATGTCCGTAGTTTGCTTCAGTTGAGTAAAACCCTTTCGAATAATTCGAGGCGTGCCATGCCAAATAAAATCTCAAAACTCATGGCCCTCACTTAATTAATTTTCACTCTTTAGAACTCGAGGCGTGCCATTTAGCAAATATTCATGGCCCTCGCTAAGTTAACAACGCGTAGTTGCTTTAGGCGCGTTATTTAATAATATTACCTTCCTAAATTCGGGTGCGCATTTCATGTGACCTAAATCCAAATCTTAATGACGTTGAATAAAATATGTTTCGGATTGCGGGTGCATTTCATGTGATGCGGTCCAAAGACATATTTTAGACAACGTTAAATCTTCTTTAAAATTAATTAAAAGCGGTTAATAAGTTAAAATACACCATAGGCTAAAACATGTATTAAAATCAGATAATGGGCCAAATATAATAGTTTAAGCGACCGTGCTAGAACCACGAAATCCGGGGGTGCCTAACACCTTCCCTCGGGTTAACTGAATTCCTTATTCAGACTTTCTAGTTCGCGGACTTCACAAGGAAAGTCGAAATTTTCCTCGATTTGGGATTCAAAATAAACCGGTGACTTGGGACACCAAATAAACTATCCCAAGTGGCGACTCTGATAAATAAATAATCCATTTCGAATAATGCCACTTAAAGTGGAAAAACTCCTTTATACACTATCCTTCGGGGTGGTGCGTAAAAAAGGAGGTGTGACAGCTCTGGCGACTCTGCTGGGGAACCAAACCCAGAACTTCGGTTCAGAGTTTAAGAATTCGAGCTTAGAATAGCTGTTATGATTGGCTTTATCTATTATTTGATTTTTCTACAGGTTTGAGCCTTTTGTGAACTGTATATAAACTGCTACGAAACCCTTCCTCTCTCTGAGTCTTCTAAATCATGGAGAAGGGTGCACTTCGTGTGACTGCTCTTCTGTCTAGAGTCTTATCCCATTTTAGAACGAGGTTCGGTCAAGTTGCAAAGCCGGCGAAGCTTCTGTATTCCCGGTACGCTGCCCCCCTTCGGCTCGAGCTGTCCGCTCGGGTAAGCCAGGTCTAGAACAATAAACCCAGGTTTTAAACCTAGTATAACAAATCCTCATGCTGGATCCCTAGTAGGAACGTTTGTTTGAATCACGTGCATTTGACTTAGGAGACTCAACACAGGGGTTGGGTCTGTCTAGGACAGGTGTACCCAAATTAAAAAGATCATCCTGATGCATCTTACGTGCTACTTGCCCATCTATTTGTTTCGGCTTGCATGTTGACCGGCTTCTAGAATATGGAAAGAAAAAAAAATAATAAGGGAAAAAATCAAAAACAAGAGTGAGAGGTAGGTATTTAAAAATTCTGAAACTCTGCTGAAATTCTGAAAAAAAAAAAGAAAAGTCATTTCAAAATGAGCCAAAATTTTCAAGTGCCATGTTTCCCGTGTTCCATCAAATCTGACCGAACTACGCGGGTCGGATTCTCACCGGATGTGAAACACGTAGGCAAACCTCATCGGTTCCGACCCCAATTTTAAAAAAATCCAAAAATATTTTCTTTTAGTTCTTTCTTTAGAAATCTTTCCTTAGAAAATTCAAAAAAAAAAATTTTTTTAACTCAAAAAATGATTTCCTTCTTTCTAATGTCTTTCATACGAAAAAAGAAAAATCAATAAAAATCAAAATCCAAAAACACGGGTTCCCTTCATTTTGAAGTATTTTTCCAAAAAATCCAAAAAAAATCAGAAACAAAAATCCAAAAAAAATACTCCTTAGATGTCTTTCTTTCATAAATGTCAATAAAAAATTTTGAAAAAATTGAAGTCCAAAAATATTTTTGCTTTTCTTTAGAAATGCTTTTGTAAATAAATAAAAAGCTCAGAAATTCAAAATATTTTCTTAAAAGTCCCTCTTTCAAAAATTAAGAGGCAACATCCAAATTACAAAAATAGTTTCTTTCTTCCTTAGAAAAAGAGAAAACAAATGAAAATTCAAAAAAAAATCTTTCTTTAAGTTCCAATCGAAATAAAAGGAATTTTAGAAGTCTTTCTTTCAAAAATTAAAAAAAAAATCAAAAATCAAAAAATCAAAAAAAAAAAATTCCTTTCTTCTTTTAAAGCATTTCTTTCAAAAATTTCCAAAAAAGAAAGAGTTAGTATATTTACTCATTTCCCAATCTTCCCGAACTACGCAAGATCTGATTCATGTGGGGTCATGATACGTAGGCAATTCCCATCGGATTCGATCATAGCTATAAAATAAATTGAGTGAAAAAATAAACTTGAAAAAAAAAGAGAAAGAAAATTGAGTGAAAAAGAGAAAGCGAAAAATAGTGAAAAAAAAGAGAGAAAAAAGAAAACGACAAGAAACAAAGGAGTGACAAACAAAAAGAAGAAAAAAAAGAGTGCCAAAAATAAAAGAGCGGGAAAAATGAGATGAAAAAAAAATCAAGAGTGATTAGAGAGAAACAAAGATGAAGAAAAGAGGTCCATACTGAAAAGTTAGTTAAGGCCGGGATGAAACATGCAACCGTTCAAACACATGGTAGAAGCATTTAACTGTTAGGTGCATTGCATCCCAACGTGCGATTTCCTATATGTTAAATGTCTCAAAACTAACAAGGTTGCTCGATGTGCAAATTAGCCAGGTTTTGGTGGTTGGTTTTGTTGGTAGTCTAGCCTCCCCTCCTTCAAAAGATCCAAAGGCACAGATGGTTTCCGCTAGCAATCTACCAGTCATGAGGATAGCCCAGCATCGGCTATTCTGCAGCTAGAATCAGCAGCTGCTGAAGAGAATAAGAGGTTGCGTCTCCGTATATGGGAAATGTGGGACGCCTGGTCTAATGGTAGGGAACCGCCAAGTGCAATCCCTGGGTTCCTTGAATTGATCCCCAGGTCAGGTGAGGTTACCAATGCCTCTGTGCCCAACCCGCTCATCCCATGCGGGCACGTTCCAATGCCCTCCAATGATCCTGGCATGCCTTCTGTGGTTCGCCCCCAAGCACCGGCTTCAAGGGCACAACCTCCAATGTTCGTCTTTAAGGGTCCACAGCTTCAACCAGAAATAACATATGTGACCTCGTACTTTTTCACTCAACCTCCGCGATATGATCTCTCGGTGGAGCAAGAAAAGGTTGTTAAAAATCCCGAGTAAGAGGAAATTGCTCGGAAGATGAAGAGCCTGGAACAAAGCTTGAAAAACATGCAAGGTCTGAGTGGCCAAAAGCGTGTCTCATACTCTGACCTCTGTATGTTTCCCCATGTCCACTTGCCGGTTGGCTTCAAGATGCCAAAATTTGAAAAGTACAACGGGCACGGAGACCCGGCCGCTCATATGAAACGATACTGTAACCAGTTGAGGGGTGCTGGTGGAAAAGAGGAGCTACTAATGGCCTATTTCGGGGAAAGCCTCACCGAAATTTCTTCTGAGTGGTATACGATCAGGAAATTGCTCATTGGCACGTGTGGGACGATAGGGCTCGAGATTTTGTCCGTCAATCCCAGTATAATGTGGACATCACTCCCGACAGAAACACTTTGTCCAATTTGATAAAGAAAACCGCGGAAAGCTTCCGCGAATACGCTGTCAAATGGTGTGAGCAAGCTGCCAGGGTAAAGCCTCCAATGGACGAAATTAAAATGGTCACGGTCTTTCTACAGGCCCAAGAGGCTGACTACTTCCAGAGCATGATGTCTGCTGTGGGTAAGCCATTTGCTGAGGCTATCAAAATCGGGGAAATGGTTGAAAACGGTTTTAAAACAGGTCGAATCTTGAGTCATGCTGCTTTTAAGGCCACATTTCGAAGAGTTTGATGAACAGAAATGGGAATGAAGAGGGAGTCATGATGGTTTCAAGCTCGAAGGGGGTCTGCAGGTCATTCAGCCAATCATATGTGCCTCCTATCGTCCCACCACACTATTATCCCCTTCAAGATGCTGCTTATGTCGTGGCACCGCCTCCCCATGCGGTGATGAACGTGCAACCTTACCCGCGGCCATAACATTATACACAAAACCGAGCTCCACTTCCCAGAAATGCCCATCCTTACCAAGCTCCATATAATCCTCAACCAAATGATCCCCAATACAATCCTCGCCCAAGAGACCCTTTCAGAAAGAATCAGTTCACCCCTATTGGTGAATCATATTCATGCTTGTTCCAAAAGCTAATCAGGCTAAATCTATTGCAACCAGTGGCCCCGAACCGGCCGAACCCCGAGTTCCCCTCGCATCGAGCTGATGCTATATGTGAATACCACTCTGGAGCAGTGGGACACAGTATAGAGGACGGTTGGACCCTCAAAAGGGCAGTTGAGGATTTGATTGAAGCTGAAAGAATCATTTTTCGGGATGAAGATGCTCCTGATGTGATGAACAATCTGTTGCCTGCACACAACATCGGGCCAATAGTCGGAATGATTTGTGAAGCTGAGGAATGTGATCCGGCACTGAAGGCCATTGCATCCATGACCGAAACTGAAGAAAAGCCAAAAAACGGTCGCCAAGCCTGAAAGTTCCCCATAAGACGGGAGTCTCGGTAGCCAGTCTTGCTATCATTTCTACGTCCGAATTATCTCGAGGGTGTGGTCCAGATTGTTTTTATTTTATTGTCTTACATTCCGATACGAAACCCTTCTATCTTACAAAAATTGAATAATAATAAAAACCAAAAAAAAAAATCAAAAAAAAATNATAATGAATCAAGAGTCGAAATGCAAAGAAGATAAGTTTGAGGAAATAAAACAAAGAGTTTGAACAGCTGAAGGAAAATTGGTTCCAGAATTGGAAAGGTCCATACATTACAACAAGAGTACTGCCAAAAGAGTGCGTTGTACTTGGGACACATCGAAGGAAATGTCCCTGAAGCAACTATCAATGCAAATGCAGTGAAAAGGTACTATGTTCGATCCTCCGTATAGTTCTAATATTTTTTTGTTGGGATGACGAAGGCTTTCATTCTACGCTACCCAAACACTATCAACCATTTGCAAACCCTTTTAAGCCGGTTTCCCAATTTCTTTTGAATTTAACCCTACTTTTAGGAAACCTGGAAAGTAGTTTTTTAGAAAAAATAGAAAATGGAAAAAAAATGAAGAAAAAGAGAAATATAAAAAAAGGGAAGAAAATAAAAAAAAAAAAAGAAGAGAAAAGATGAAAAAAAGAGGACAAAAGAAAATGAAATGAAAAAGAAAGAAAAAGAAAAACAAAACAAAATAGAAAAACAAAAGAAAATCAAAAACAGAGTTCCCTGAACTACGTTTGACTTGATTCCGAAAAGATACGTAGGCAGTCTCTCTCTGGGGTTCAGTCACACCAAAACAAAAATCCAAAGTCCCCCAAAAGTGAAACTGGGGCAGAAGTTATAATGGTTCGGCGACGGTTTGCCAGAAATGTTCCAAAGTTGTAATTCCATCCAAACTCTTTTTACCCTAAATCCTGTTCAAGTCCTTCCGATCAGTCGGAGAGAATGTTCAAGGATCGGAGAATGCAGCTACTTGGATCCAATGCAGTCAAAATGAGAGAAATAAAATGAGAGAGTCTTATTGGTAAAAATCCACCCGGGCACCGTAAGGCGATGATAAGCAGAGAAAGTGAAAATGAGAGAGTTTTGTTAGCGAAAACTCGCAAAGAGCACTATAAGGCGACGGTGAGAAGAGAAAGGTCAGCTTGTGAAAACCCGCAAAGGGCACCCCTGATCGAAAAGAGGATCCTCATAGCCATCGGCACCGATAGAGTCCTGGCAAGGCTTCTCAATTTTGAGGCAAAAGTTGTGATGAATTTCTGAGAGTCGGACGGTTTACACAGATCAGGCATCCACTCCAAAAGGCATGTCATGTTCATTGAAGTATGCGTGTACTCCAGATAAGTCATTCTTTCCTTTCCCCGAAAGGGACACTTCTTGTTTTTAAACTCATTCTCCATTCCATTGTTTGTTTTCTTTGAATCCCTTCCGATCTAACATTGTTCCGAAACTAAGACAAAGAAGGGATGGCAAGACTGATTTATAGGGCTTTCGTTTGATACGAGCCAATGTGCAGAAAGGCACCCAGCCTCGCCAGGGGCATCAAGTCGACCCCGACTAGCCATGACGGTCGATGCTTCAAAATCAAAACTCTTGGAAGGAGAACATCACATTGAAGTGCCTATAAAGGCAAATGAAGTTAAAAAGGTTAAGTCCCACGTGGCTGACCGTCTCGGCAAAGGTTTGAAAAGCCAAGGTGCCCCAAATGCTCTAAAATTGAAGTTGGAAAAAGAAGCCAAAAATGAAAGGCTTACGAAGGTGAAATAAAGTTGGAAGAGATTAAGTCCCACGCGACTAGCCGTTGCAGCAAAGTTTGAGGAGCCAAAAAGTTCCCTAATGTTCCGAAGAAAAGAAAAGAAAAGAAAAGAAAAAAAAAGAGAATCAGAAAGGAAAGGCCTATGAAGGATAAATGAAGTTGAAAGTCGAGTTCCACCGACCAACCATCATGGAAAAGTCTGGAAAAATCAGAGGTTCTCCACGGCCTGAAATGAATCGATCCTCATGGAGCAACTAGTTGCAGTTGAGATCTTCATCACAGAAGCTGGGCCGAGATCAAGCAATTGAGATGATCAAGGCCACAAAACCAACCACCGTTTTAAACTAACAATTGTTTTTTGTTTGAAAATTTGAAACAGGTGCAATTCAAGCAACCGTGCAAGAAGCAGGTGCAACCAAAAGGGAAAAGAAATGCGCAAGTGCTGAAACAGCTTTGCAGCAGGGAACCGACCAAAAAGAAAGTTTCCCCCCAAATTCTTTCTTGCATTTTCTACTAAAAAATGAAATGAAGNATTCCCTAGATATCCCGGTATAACCCATGGACCTCCCCGGCAGAACCCGAGGACCTTTCCTTTCGCTCCCTGGCATAACCCAAGGACCTTTTTCTTTATCGCGGCATAACCCGTGGATCTACCCTGGCATAACCCAAGGAGCTTTTTTCTTTTAATCCGGGCATAACCCGAGGACCTCCCTGGCATAACCCAAGGACTTTTTCTTTTATCCCGGCATAACCCGTGGACCTCCCTGGCATAACCCAAGGACCTTTTCTTTTATCCCGGCATAACCCGTGGACCTCCCTGGCATAACCCAAGGAGCTTTTTTCTTTTAATCCCGGCATAACCCGAGGACCTCCCTGGCATAACCCAATGACTTTTTCTTTTATCCCGGCATAACCCGTGGACCTTCCTGGCATAACCCAAGGAATTTTTTTTTCTTTTATCCCGGCATAACCCGTGGATCTCCCTGGCATAATCCGAGGACCTCCTGGCATAACCCAAGGACTTTTTTTTATCCCGGCATAACCCGTGGACCTCCCTGGCGTAACTCAAGGAGCTTTTTTCTTTTAATCCCGGCATAACCCGAGGACCTCCCTGGCAACCCAAGGACCTTTTTTCTCTTATCCCGGCATAACCCGTGGACCTCCCTGGCATAACTCAAGGAGCTTTTTTTCTTTTAATCCCGGCATAACCCGAGGACCTCCCTGGCATAACCCAAGGACTTTTTTTTCTTTTCTCCCGGCATAACCCGCGGATCTCCCTGGCATAACCCAAGGACCTTTTTTATTTTCTCCCGGCATAACCCGTGGACCTCCCTGGCATAACCCAGGGACCTTTTTTCTTTTCTCCCGGCATAACCCGCGGACCTCCCTGGCATAACCCAAGGACCTTTGTTCTTTACTCCCGGCATAACCCGTGGACCTCCCTGGCATAACCCAAGGTCCTTTTTCTTTTCTTCCGGCATAACTCGTGGACCTCCCTGGCATAACCCGAGGAGCTTTTTTCTTTTAATCCCGGCATAACCCGACGACCTCCCTAGCATAACCCAAGGACTTTTTTTTTATCCCGGCATAACCCGTGGACCTCCCTGGCATAACTCAAGGAGCTTTTTTCTTTTAATCCCAGGATAACCCGAGGACCTCCCTGGCATAACCCAAGGACATTTTCTTTTATCCCGGCATAACCCGTGGACCTCCCTGGCATAACTCAAGGAGCTTTTTTTCTTTTAATCCCGGCATAACCCGAGGACCTCCCTGGCATAACCCAAGGACTTTTTTTTTCTTTTATCCTGGCATAACCCGTGGACCTCCCTAGCATAACCCAAGGAGCTTTTTTCTTTTAATCCCAGCATAACCCGAGGACCTCCCTGGCATAACCCAAGGACCTTTTTTCTCTTATCCCGGCATAACCCGTGGACCTCCCTTGCATAACCCAAGGACCTTTTTTTCTTTTCTCCCGGCATAACCCGTGGACCTTCTTGTCTTAACCCAAGGACCTTTTCCTTTTCTCCCGGCATAACCCGTGGATCTCCCTGGCATAACCCAAGGACCTTTTTTCTTTTCTCCCGGCATAACCCGTGGACCTCCCCGGCATAACCCGGGGACCGTTTTTCTTTTCTCCCGGCATAACCCGCGGACCTCCCTGGCATAACCCAAGGACCTTTTCTTTTCTCCCGGCATAACCCGTGGACCTCCCCGGCATAACCCAGGGACCTTTTTCTTTTCTCCCGGCATAACCCGTGGACCTCCCCGGCACAACCCGAGAATCCTTTTTCTTTTCCGGCATAACCCGGTCCGCTTTCCAGCATAACTTGGCAATCTTCCCAATTTAGGGCTTCACTCCCTATTCCAAGGATACATGATCCTTATTTTTATTGCTTTCAATAAAGAAATAGCTTAGATTTGTGTTGCAAATAACTCACAAAATTTTCCTAGTGAAAACTAGGGTATATAAATTTCGTTCGTTTATTTGTTTTTGGTGTCTGAGCAGGTTTGACCTCGAGGCACAAGATTCGAGATGACCAAAAGAATGAGTCTCAGTCAAAAATAAAGAAAAGAAGAAAAGAACAAAAAAGAAATCAACTCAAAGTGTTGAAGTGGAGGAAGACGCGGACTGCTCAAGATATGATAGAAGTCACAAGTTTCGCATATCCCACCTTGCTCCAAAAGCTCAAGAATGAACCATTGGTTGTAGCTAACGAGCATCAAGATTCAGATCAGAGTCTGCATCAAGAACCAGCTAAGGCTCAAGATCAAGCTTCAAGAGATTTATAGATAGGAATCTTGTAACTCGTAGCTGGTAGAATTAGCTAGCTTAGCTTTTTATTTTCCGTTTTGGTGTAATAAGGAGCTCAGCAAGCAGAAACAGCAGCAACAGCAGTGAAATCACAGTTTTTCGATTGTCCCAGCTACCAAAACTTCCAGAACTACACTGACCTGATTCCTTTATAGCTAAGGATATGTAGGCAACCTCTGAAGCAAGGTTCGGTCAGACTCTTTTCAAAAAATACTTCTCATGGAGTTTCATACGGGCAAAAATCCCTCATATTGCTCACTTTATCTTTGCCCGAAAACTCTTCATGTTTCCGAGCAAAGATAGGCAGATGTAAGCACGTTATTTTTGCCCTATATGAAATACTCCTATAAAATCCCAAGAAAATAGATTTTTTTGTTAATTATTGGCATTTTTGGAATTTTTGTAGAATTTTATTTTATTGTTTGTAATTTTGTGCATGTTTAAGTTTTATTTAAATCATGAAAAAAATACCAAAATATCATGCATTTTATTTAGGATTTGATTTTACATTTTTAGAATGAATCAGTAATTATTTGCTTTATAAAAATTCAAAAATCACAAAAAAATGCTCCATTTTTACACTTTTTCCTTTTATTGCTTTTTTCTCTTTTAACTTAGGATTAAATAGCTTTTATAATTTTTGTAATTAGTTCAATTTCACATTTTTAGATAACCTAGGATTTTAATTTTATGATTTTTAATTAAAGAAAAAGAAAGATAAGAAAAAGAATTTGAAGAAAAGATTTAATTGGATATTGAGCTAGTTCTTGTACCCAAATTAGACCCAATTTTTCTTACCTAGCCCATAATTCATAGGCCCATACCTCTAACCTAATCCCTACCCCTATATAAATCCCTAAATAAACCTACACATTATCAGACCTTCCTCTCTAAAAATAAATACCAACGGCGCTCCTCTCCTCTCTTTAACAGAGACAGACCTCTTCCCTCCCTTCTAAAAAATCCAGCAACAACACCGCTTCCCTTTATCTTCTTCTTCTGGGATCTCTCATTTTCGGATCAAGAATGGCATCCCTGATCTCAGAAGTTAAAACAAAAATAGAAAGAAAACGGGAATTCTCAGTAACTCTGCTTAATCAAAACACGCAGGTTATATTACAAGAGTAAATACGTAATTGCATTGGACATTGAATATCATTTCAGTCATATAATTTTAATAGTTAAAAATTAAACTGAGAATACCCATCATTTTACCATAATAAAGTAACAATTGAATATAGAAAAGACATGTGCCTTGCTTTCATTGATATGGTACATATATTGTGCGAATAAATTTTTACCTATTACGAGATAATATAATTATGTTTTAGAATGCAAACAAAGATGTATAAGTAGGTAGTTGCCCGTTCACTTTTTAATTTTTTTTAATTATAAAAATAGAGGTCTCTTTGAAAAGAAATATACAGTTTGACTCTAATGGGGCATTTTATACCAAGTGATCAATAAGTTGTGGGAGGCTTTGGACCATTTGTCTGTGCTTTTTTTAAAGAGAAAATCTTACTTTATACCTATTAAATTCAAACTATTTATCCTTAAATACTCATACGTAAGCTATTTACTACTCCTACCCATGTGGTCCAAATTATTTACCCGCCTCCTCCCCCGGAATATGGAACTTTTCAAGCACCTACCAGTTACCCACCACATTAACCTGTGATCGATTTTCCTCAGCCAGTTCCAACACCTGGCGTCACCGCATCATCACCTGAATATTATGCTCATGGTTATCAGGTTGTTCCAAGTTCTTCTACCACCCTCTGCTCCTATACTGTGTTCATGATTTTAATAGTTTCAAGCAATTAATTATTCAGATGCCGAAAAAAATCACCTGATATTCATGATTTTCGTGAATTATTGTTGCGTTTTTCAGTGATTATGGGTGGGTGGACTTTATTGTACAAAAATTCAAATCCACCATTGAAGGACCTTGAAGCTTGAAACTCATAACTTGGTTTGTTTGAGTTTTTAATTATTTTGATCCGATCCTATATGGGTTTGTTTGGAAAGTTGATTGGAGGTTGTATCTAAAGTTTTAGTCAATTTGGTGGAGATTTTGTAGTAGATTTTAAAAGTTTGGGTTGAAATATAGTTGAACAAGAGAAGAAGACGAATTTGTATTGTATACTCAAATAGTATACAAATATACCATTTTGATATACAATTCATTCCAACTATATACCCTATTAGTATAACTATATACTATATTGGTATCATATGCTAGTTGAATCATTTTTTGGTTGTATTAGCTGCATTTATTAGTACAATATTTGATTTTCTTTTAATAATAGTAATATAGTTCAATATCTTGAAATACTTTTATTACATTAATATGTGGTACACTATCTTTTTTTTTTCACTCTATGCATGTGTGTTGTATAATAGTAGTATAGTCATATAATTGCCGAGAATTAACCAGTAAAACTGTATACCATGTTGGTATAGTTATATGCCATATTGGTATCTTATGGTAGTTTGAACATTTTTTTGGTTGTTTTGGCTGTATTTTTAAGTGAATTCTATTCAAAAATTATTTATATGAACATGATTTGCAGTGCTGGAATTTTTTTGTGCTGATGGATATAGATTATGTGTACTATGTAATAGTTTTTATAATTATAGGCAATTGTTGGAACGACCCATACAACTATACACCCTGTTAGTATATGGAATGAGCAAGTTGCTTTGCAAATATTTAGCTTGCAATGCGAGCATGTAATTTTCACATACTTTTATTGTATCCTTTAATGTTTTGGTACAGTAGTATAGTTCACGATAGTTGTAAGCAATATTCTAGAGCAATCATATACTCTGTTGGTATACATGTATACCATATTGGTATCATGTGGTACTAAAGTCTTTTTTGCTACTTATATTTTTATGCATTTTCCAATATTTTATTATCATTTCTATTCTAACTAGTTATATATGGAGATTTAGTGGCCGTAGATTATATTGTCTTGCTCCATCACTGGTTGGTGTTACTGCTAATGGTAGAGTATGTTACTAATATTTGTAGGGAAGGAGATCAAGGTTTGCATGGCAAATCACGTGGAATTAAAAAAAGGAACAAGAAATAAAGAAAAAAAATAAAAATAAAAAATAAAGAAGGGAATCAAATTAGAGTGTGAAATAAGTATTGTAAAAATAACAATAATACGATTTGGGCAAAAAATTAATGAATAAAAGAGAAAAAAAAATAGGAAGAAAATTGAGAAAAAGAAAAGGATAAAAGAAAAGAAAAAAGGAAAAAAGGAAAAGAAGCATAGAAATAAAAAAGAATTGGAGAATAAAGAAAAGATTTCCCAAAAAAACTGCTATGGGTAGGAAATGTAATTAGTTTATAGGTAGAAAACAAATGGGTAGACAAGGGTAAATAGTTTTGTTTTTGTGGGTAACTTGTCAAAACCCCTTTTTTTAAAACGGGAGGACTATACTGAAATATTATGAACCCGAAATATTACGATTTTAAGAATTTATACAAATAAACTCAAATTAAATTGGTTATTTGTCACGACCCAAATCTCCCTTCGTAAGATATCGTGACGCACCTAGTCTCTACGACTAGGTAAAGCCTAACATTTGCTGAATAATAAAAATGAAATCATTAAATCTAATAGCTAACTGTAACAGATAATTAAATACTAATAGAAATGCCGCTCGGGCATGTACAGTAACCAACTCTCAAAATATACCAACAAAACTCTCCCAAGACCCGGAACACCATAAGTCACAAGCTTCTAAGAATTTGTCTAACTGTTCTATACATTAGTATCTAAAAGAAGTAAAGGAAGAATTAACACAAAAGAGATAGAAGGAGACTCCGAGGTCTGCGGACGCGGGCAGATGTACCTTGAAGTCTCCAGAGCAGCAGCAGCTATGCAACTAAAAGCGAGGCTGGTAGGAGGTACCTGAATCTGCACACGAAAACATGTGAAGAAAAGTAGCATGAGTACACCACAACGATACCCAGTAAGTGTCAATCCTAACCTTGGTCGAGTAGTGACGAGGTTAGGTCAGGGCCCTACTGGTATATATATAAGTTAAATAAGGCGGAATGAAAATATCGCAGTATAATAAGAGACTGAAATTTAACAAAAGAAAATCACAGAAGAATAACAGTACAATACACAGGAATAACAGCAGGGGATCACTCGAGATACCGTCTCGTAGTCCCAAAAGTAAATGTGTAGGAGGATCTCTCGGGATACCGTCCCGTAGTCCCAAAATAAATATGTAGTGGGATCTCCCGGAATACCATTCCGTAGTCCCAAAGTAAATATGCAGGGGGGTCTTCCGGAATACCGTTCCGTAGTCCCAAAGTAAATATGCAGAGGGGGTCTCCCGGAATACGGTTCCATAGTCCCAAAGTAAATACGTATCCCAAACAATGAAAACAACGGTTACAGCAAGTAATCCTACAATTTAGACTAAGTACAAGTCAAGGAAAAAGTAGTAAATCCACTAAGCATGCTGCACAGAGTTCAAATACGCATTTAAGGCACGTAGACATACTATTCTAGGCTAAACATGATAACTACACATGCTGGTATATCTCAACTAAGAAGAAACAGGTTATTACTTAGTAAAATATCAGATTTTAAAACAATAGCACGCGTACGCACTCATCACCTCACGTACTCGGCGCTTACATATCACAACAGTACCAAATCCTAAGGGGAGTTCCTCCACACAAGGTTAGACAAGCTACTTACCTCGAATCAAACTCAATCAATCGATCACAATGCCTTTTCCACGAATATCCGACTCCAAATGGCCCAAATCTAGCCAAACACAATTACATATCATAAATACAACTAAATAACTAATCTAATTAATGAAATCAAGACACTTAATAAGAAATTAGAAAAATACCCCTAAAAAGTCTACCCCGGGCTCATGTCTCGAAAATTGAGTAAAACGTCACAAAATATGAACACCCATTCACTCACGAGTTCACTCTTACTAAAATGATCCAAATTCGATAACAAAATCCCAATCGAAACTCAAAAACTTGGTTGATGAACTTTCCAAACTTTTTCCCAATTTTCTCAACCCAAATTCCTTAATTAATAATGAAATCGACTATAAATTAGTGGAATATAAAGGAGGTTAGAATCATTACCCAAAAGCTCTGTCTGAAAATCCTTCAAATAATCGCCCAATCCGAGCTCTCAAAGTTCCAAAATTGAAAATAGCATAAAACCCTCGAACTTGCCCTTTTTCTGCCCAGCGATTTAGCATTTGCGGGCCTCCAGTCGCACCTACAGAAACTCCTTCGCAGGTGCAGACTTGACTTAAGTCCCCTGGGTCCGCATTTGCGAGAAGAGGGCCACACCTGCGGATGCGCACCTGCGACCACATCGCTCCTGCGCACCTTCCCTCTGCAGAAGCGAAGCCGCTTCTGCGTAAAGCTTTACGCACCTGCGAACCCAGCCTGGGCTGCCCAAACCCGCTTCTGCGAGCCTCCATTGGCACATGCGTATCCGCACCTGCGGACAAACCCACCGCAGGTGCGATTACACCAGAAGTTCAAAAACTTCAGCAGTTACACAAGTCCAATTTTCGATCCGTTAAGCATCCGAAACTCACTCGAGGCCCTCGGGACCTCAACCAAACATACCAACAAGTACTAAAGCACCACACGAACTTAGTCGAGCCCTCAAAACACATCAAACAACAACAAAAACACGAATCACCCTCCAATAGGAACTTAATGAACTTTGAAACTTCAAACTTCTACAACCGATGCCGAAACCTATCAAACCACGTCCGATTGACCTCAAATTTTAGACACAAATCATATTCAATATTACGGACCTACTCCAACTCTTGGAATCAGAATCCGACCTCGATATCAAAAAGTCCACCTCCGGTCAAAATCTCCAAAAATTCGACTTTCGTCATTTCAAGCCTAAATCAGCTACAGACCTCCAATTCACAATCCGGACACGCTTCTAAGTCTAAAATTACCCAAGGGAGCTAATGGAACTGATGAAACTCTATTCCGGAGTCGTCTTCATACAGTTCCGACTACGATCAAAATCCTAAGACTTAAGCTTCCATTTTAGGGACTAAGTGTCCCAAAATACTCCGAAACTAAAAACAAAACCTCCCGACAAGTCACATAAGCAGAAAAAGATACGGGGGAAATAGAAAATAAGGGATCGGGGCTATTACTCTCAAAACGTTCGACCGAGTCTTTACATGATTGAATCGTAGTAATTATTGTTTGACGGGTTTAGAAATGCCTTCAAATATTTGTCACATTAATTATATGTTCTTTACAATAATAACAAAAATATTAGGGTCATATTTGCAATTTTCGCATCTTTTGGACTGTAAGGAGTCTTTAATAAGACCCCTCACATATACGTCTAGCTCCCAGGGATGGCAATTGGGGCAGGATGGGGCAGGGCAAACCTTAAATGGGGAGGGGCAGGGCAGGGCAGGGCAAAATATTATTTTTAAATATTTTTAATAGGATAGGACGGGTTGTATAGAGATTTCTATGTTTTCATTTGATACTGGTTATCAAAGTAATTGGTTGAAGCAGGGATTAGAATGGGTAAGAAGAAATGCTTGTCAATTTTCTATATATAATATGTATTGAGGTCAATCATTAAGAGAAGGAGTAGAACAAAGTACCCGAGGAGGGCGGAGAATTTAGCTTAGGCACTTCAGTGTTATTGAAAATCCTCGAAGGCAAATGCTCATAAATCGAGCAGAGTGACCTTTTATACTCTACAGAACCAATAAACAATTGAGTGAAATGGAGAGGTAAAATACAGATAAAACTAGTGACAAGCTGAAGTTAGAAATATTTTGGATAGTACCCGCAAAAAAATTTGCCATCAATGCTTGCAGGATGTTTATCTGCTCTAGATGCAACAAGAAGTATGTTTCTGCACGTCATGATTTGTTGTTATTACTCCTCAATACCCAATATTCAAAGGTTTTCTTTAATAAACTACATAACATTCATAAAACAATATATTTTATTCAACGGATATCTATAAGTAATTCTTATTCACATGTCAATTTTATAAAGTACAATAAAAAATCAAAAAAGTTTTAAAAAAGTCAAACATAATATTACAAATTAGAAAACTTTCCTATGGCAGTCTAGATTTTGCAACAGCTGCGCAAATTAATTCCAATTCAATGTGGGATTAAAGGTGAGTGTAATATTGGTTTTTTAAGGGAAAGGCATATTTTGATCAGAATGACTTTATGGCAAGATTACTTGAATTTTACGTCAACAAATGCTCATTATATTAAGGACAGAAATGGATATGAATATCAGCTTAGGCCATTGATTTATGATTCCAAATTTAGAGCTGGTGAGGAAACTCCCAAGGCAATGGCTTGGATATCATTCCCAGGCCTACTGCCAACTTTTTTTGTCAAGGAATGTTTGTTTTCGTTAGCTGCAGCTGTAGGCAAGCCTTTGCATCTGGACATGGCTACTATAAATAAAACTAGACCTAGTTGTGCAAGGGTGAAGGTGCTAGTTGATCTACTTGCAGATTTGCCTAAGAAGGTGAGGATGGACATAGTTAATGAAGCTGCAGGTACAACAAGGACTGAATGGGTGAGAATTCAATGACATGCTGCCTAAATATTGTAGACATTGCAAACTTCAAGGTCATGATCAATTGGAATGTTGGAGGTTGCATCCAGAGTTATATATGGAGAGGGAGACTACTAATCAAACTGTCAAAGGTAAGGAGCAGGGCAATGGTAATACACAGCCTCTAATGATCTTATCTAGTGGAAGAGTTGTTGGCAATGTGAGTGGTACCTCAAAGGAATAGTGGAAGGAAGTTAAAGATAATAGAGTTAGGAATGTGGTAAACCAAACTACAAATTATAGCAACACTGGAAAGGAGATTGTTCCAGTACAGCAGAATGGAAATCAACAGTCTAATGGTGGTAACAAGGCTACAGATGTTGGTCAGCAAGCAGGAGATCAAAGGAAAACTGGAAAGGAGATGGTAGCAGTGGACAATGGTGCAAACAACCAAGTGCAGGTAGCTAATAAATTTGCAGTCTTAGAAGTGGTTGATGAGGAAGATGAACCAGATAATCAATTGGCATTAGTAGTAGCTCAAACAACTCCTAAAAGCACAGCAATTGTGAATCAAGGTATAACACAGCAGCAACAATCAGATAAGGTGACTAAGGCAGGAAATCTGAATCCTGCAGCCCCTGCATTTAATCCTAATTCATCTGGCATTGGCGCTATTAATGGTATAGTAAACTCAACTCCTAAAGCTAGTGGCAAGGAAGCACCAAGAACAAAGGAATCTACAGCACAATGGGTAGAAAGAACATTCAATAATAAAGCAGGAGATATGGCTGTGGGAATTAATACCTCATGCCAGGATATTCCATCACAAGATACAATGGTGGAAAAGGAGTTGGCTAAAACACCAGAGGCTCAAACAGATGGTACAAAATTTCCTACAATTAGAGAAAGAGTTGAATGGAGTGGAGGCAGGCTATGGTCTGATCAAAGAGAATATGATTCAGAAGAAGGGGAAGTTCCAGAGGGAGTGCCTGCAGATGAGGAACCAATTGTGGAGGAGAAAGAAGAGGAAGAACAAAGTGTAAATGGGGACCCCATTGTCAATGTAAGCAACAATGATGACAATAACACAACAAAAGGAGGACTAGAAACATTGGTGCAGAACATTAACCATCAGGTAGATGAGGCCACATGTGTAGGGAACTCAGAAAGAGGAGGGACAGACACAGGTGATCCTGGAGGTACAGATGTGGACGAATCTCAACAGCCAACAAATGATCCACAAGAAACCAGTGCAAAAGGGAAAGAAAAACAATCCAAACAATCAACAGCTGCAGCAACTGCTACTATTCCATTGAAACAAAGACAATTGTAACTGGTAAAGAAAGGGGAGGAGCATGCATTAGCCTCTAAAATTCAAAACCAAATAGTGGGTGTTGCAGCAGGAGTGCAAGAAGACAATGAGGCAGGTGAGGAAGTTGACAGAACAGGATAGGACATGGATCAAGAATCAACTACTCAGAATTTTATAAATGTAGCAAGAAGAGGAGATCTTTCTCCTAGGCAGATGGAGAAGGTAAAATCAGCAGCAAAAGGCAGAAAGAAACAACAAAAAGAGAATATGGCAGCTCCTACAGCAGGGGTTCAAACCAGGAGGACACTGACTAAATCCAGTAATCAGTAATGGATGCTCTTATCTGGAATATAAGGTCAATCAACACTCAACAGGCCTTTGAAAGGTTGACAAAAATGCATAGGCAGAATCATTATGAATTTATAGGTCTAACGGAGCCTAAGCAACAAGCAAAGAAGCTAGAAAGATACAGAAACAAAATAGGATTTGCACAGGCAATTTCAAATGTTTCCAACAAGATCTGGGCTTTCATAGATGATGTATTTGAGGTAACTGTCATGTACAATATGGTGCAGCAATTAACACTACGATTGTATCACACTGAATCACATGTGGAGATGGTCCTAACTTTGGTTTATGCTAAGTGTGATGCTATAGAGAGGATAGAACTATGGGATTCTTTATATGCAATGGCAAGGGATATGGAGGTACCATGGCTAGTAGGTGGTGATTTCAATGTAATATGGGATGAAGAAGAGAAGTTTGGTGGGCTTCCAGTGTCATTGAATGAAATTGATGACTTTAGACATTGTGTTAACACTTGCAACCTCTTTGATCTTGGCTTCAAAGGCAGCATTTTTACATGGTAGAATGGAAGGGCAGAAGAAGATTGCATCTTCAAAAGGCTAGATAGATGTCTAGCTAATGTGGAATTTCAACAAACATTTCCAGGTATAGAGGTGGAACATCTTTCAAAAATTGGATCAGACCATAGCCCAATGCAGTTGAAGTGTGATATAGAGGCTCCAATTATAAAGAAACCTTTTAGATTCCTGAATTTTTGGGTGGAAAATGAATCATTTAAAGAGGTGGTAAGGGAGAATTGGAAGGCTAATTTTTCTGCAAGTCCTTACATCCTTTTTAATCACAAGTTAAAGAAATTAAAGAAGGCTCTAGCATTGTGGAGCAAAGCAACTTTTAGTGATATATTTCAGAAGATAGCTAGCATGGAGGAGGTGGTTTTAGTTCATGAGATTGAATTTGAAGCTAATCCTACAAAAATGAACAGGGAAAGACTACAAAAGGTACAAGCAGAATTGATTAAAGTGTTGGCATTGGAGGAGAAGTACCGGCAGCAGAAGGCAGGTATGACCTGGTTCAAGGAGGGGGATAGGAACACTAAACTTTTCCATGCTCAAGTAAAAGGTAGAAGGAAGAAACTGCAACTTAATAGAATTTAGAATAGCCAAGGAAACTGGATTGAAGAGGAGCAGGAAATTGCAGATGAGGCTATTAATTTTTACAAGGAGCAGTTCACTGAAACAGCCATCCCTTCATCATTTGATATTATCAATTGCGTTCCTAATCTGATAGATACAGAGCAGAATGCTGAACTGATAAAGAAACCAACCAAAGAGGAGGTCAAAGTGGCAATGTTTGGACTCAATGGAGACAGTGCAGGTGGACCAGATGGTATGACAGGCAGGTTTTATCAATCTTGCTGGGACATAGTAGGGGATGATATTTTTGACATGGTGAGGGCATTTTTTAATGGTCATGATCTCCCTAAATGTGTGACACACACCAATCTTGTTCTGTTACCAAAGAAAAAGTTGGTCACTACTTTCTCAGATCTGCGATCCATAAGCCTCAGTAACTTTTCCAACAAGGTGATTTCAAGGGTGATACATCAAAAAGTTAGTGAGATTTCTTCCTAATTTGATATCTGAGGAACAGGCTGGCTTTGTTAAGGGCAGGAGCATAGTAAAAATATATTACTGACTCAGGAGATTGTGACTGATATGAGGCTTAGAACCAAAGCAGGACCTAATGTCATTATGAAGCTAGACATGACAAAATCATATGATCGACTATCCTGGTTATTTTTGACCAAGGTACTAAGAAGAATGGGTTTTTCAGAAAGGTTCATAGGCATGGTGTTTGGAATAGTGTCAAACAACTGTTATTCCATCTTAATAAATGGCCAAGCTCATGGTTTTTTCAAGTCTTCTAGGGGAGTAAAACAAGGGGATCCTGTCTCTCCAACTCTGTTTATCCTAGCAGCTGAAGCACCATCAAGAGGTCTCAATGCTCTACATAAGAACCTATACTTTTGTGGATATGGGATGCCAAAGTGGAGCCCAAAAATCAATCATCTTGCATATGTAGATAATATGATTATATTTTCATCTTCTGATGGAACATCTTTGCTACTGATTATGGAAGTGTTTAGTGCTTATGAAGCTGCATCTGGGCAGCTTGTAAACAGAAACAAATCTGTTGTATATTTGCATCAGTTATCAGACCTTGAAATGATTAGCAAGGTGGAGAGGATCACAGGGATTAACAGACAAGAATTCCTTATCATATACCTAGGCTGCCCTATATTCTATGCAAGGAGAAAGCTGGAATATTATCAGCCCATGATCACCAAGGTAATGGACAGACTACAATCATGGAAGGGTAAGCTTTTGTTTGTAGGTGGTAGTGTTGTTCTTATTGCACATGTACTACAGAGTATGCCTATACACCTCTTGTCAGTTGTCAACCCTCCAAACTATGTAATAAATAGGCTGCATAAGATATTTGCCCAGTTCTTTTGGAGCAGCTCTATAGGAGGAACCAGTAGGCATTGGGCATCTTGGAACACACTATGCATGCCAGTTGAGGAAGGAGGAATAGGATTTAGGTCCCTACATGATGTATCTAAAGCATTATTCAGTAAGCTCTGGTGGAACTACAGAACAAAGCCAAGCCTTTGGAGCTCTTTCATAAGTCAGAAATATTGCAAAAAAATGAATTCTGTAATTGTTCCATGGAGGAAAGGGTCACACATATGGAGAAAAATGTTGGAGTGTAGAGATCTGATTGAATATCAAATAATTTGGCAACCAAAAATGGGATCCTCACTATTTTGGTTTGATAACTGGACAGGACTAGGGGCATTGTACTTCTTAGTTCCTCAGGAGTTTGGCATTGATGAATATGTACACAATGTCTATGATGTCATTGAAGATGGAGGATGGGATGTGGATAGGCTATATGAATTGTTACCTGAAGAATATGCAGTACATATAATAGAAAAGATAAAGCCACCTTCATCACACTATATACATGACACACCTTATTGGATGGGTAAAAGGTTTGCCTTTCAAAATTTCCTTTTTTATGTGGAAGGTGTGGAAAGCAAAGCTACCATTGGATGACTTTATGAGAAGGCTTGGATACTTCATGCCATCTAAATGTTGGTGCTGTGTACAGCCTAAGGAAGAATCTCTGCAGCATTTATTCTTCAGATCTGAAACAGCCAGGGTAGTATGGTATTATTTTTTATCGAGGGCAGGAATAACTGTGGAAGGATTATCAATGCACCAAGCTATCACAAAATGCTGGACTGCTAATGTGTGTCCAAGGTTAAAACCAATAATGCAAGCACTTCCCTCTTGCATAGTCTGGGAACTGTGGAAAAGAAGAAACGGCATGAAGTATGGAGATGTAGTGTCAACTAGCAGGGTGATCTACCAAGTGTCAATAACTCTTCAAGCATTGGTAAAGGTAAGAAAGCCAGGTATCAAATTGGTTCCTCACAAGTGGCACGATCTGTTAAAAATGATGGAGAATTACACCCCTACACTTAAGGTGAACAAAGTCATGTGTGAATTCCCAAGTGCAGGATGGCTAATGGTCAATACAGATGGGGCTTCGAGGGGAAATCCTGGCAGGAGCTCAATAGGATATTGTGTAAGGGATGAGAAGGGTGACATAGTATGGGCAGTAGGGAAGGAAATTGAAGAAACAACAAACACAGTAGCTGAAGCTAAAGCTATGGTAGAGGCACTGAGGTTCTGCAGAACACAACAATACTCTCATATATGGCTTCTAACTGATTCAATGCTCTTGAAAAAGATCATGGATGGGTTGTGGAAGCCACCATGGATCATTAATGAACAGGTGGAGGAAATTAGGCAGCTAATGAATGGGGGCAATTACACAGTTTCACACATTTATAGGGAAGGTAATAAGTTGGCAGATCATCTTGCCAATTATGCCTTAGATCATGGTGATATTGAATGTCAATAATTCTGGCAAATGGATATACAAGGGAGGAGGATCATAAATGAAGATAAGATGCAATGTCCAAGTTTAAGGGTGAAGGTGGTCAGGAGCTAAGAAGTCAGGAGAAAGGGAGGAGCAGGGTGCAGGAGATGTCAGTCGATCAATATATCCAAATCCTAAGGGAGGAGGATATGTTGATAAATTTTTATCTAACACTGTGTTCCTTTTTGCAGGTGTTCATAATATATTCTTGCACCTTGCTTGGATGGAATTACATATGGTGGTATTAGTGCTAAGAACTCAATCCATAGGAAGACCATTAAAGCAAG
The DNA here is from genome assembly GCF_001879085.1 of Nicotiana attenuata. NCBI lineage: Eukaryota > Viridiplantae > Streptophyta > Magnoliopsida > Solanales > Solanaceae > Nicotiana > Nicotiana attenuata. The sequence continues at coordinate 3,926,419 of NC_031997.1, read as the reverse complement.
GCAAGGATATAGTGGCAAGGAAAGGAAATCTGTTACGCAAGACAATTAGGTCTACAGAAATCAGTAAAAGTCACAATGCCAGTACACAAGATGTAAGGGAGTGCAAGAGAAACAAGGAAGATAGGGAAGGAAATAAAAGGGAGCATATTTACAAGGCTGGAAAGGTAAAAATAAAAGCAAATCTGCCCAGAATGTCTAAGAGAAATGGGCAGAATAGCTCAAAAGATTCAGGAGAATGGATTGGGATTCTATGGGATATAGGGAGCCATGCAGGAATTTGGATCATAATGATTTCAAAGCAGGGGAAAAGTAAGTATAAGAGGAGTTGGGAGAGAGAGGTAGATAGAGGGAGCTCATCATATATGAAAAAAGTAGCAGGCTTGCTCAGAATGTCTAGGAGAAATGGGCAACATGAGAATGAATGGTTAGGAATAGTTGAGGAAGAGGGAGTAGGTCCAAAAGAGCAACAAGCAAAACAACATGTAAGGTGCGCTAAACAAGAAGAAAAAAGAAATATGGCAAGGTGGTGTAGGATTAAGGAGAGTGCATCAGATTGTTTTGTACAAGGCCTTTGGGAGGAGTACAAAATGATCAAGTTTTTCACTAACCTTATTTTCTTTTTTGCAGGAAACGTTACTGTATTCATGCCTTGTCACAAGTTTCGACTTCAATGGGTGGTATTAGTACACTGTACTCATTCCCTTGAAGAAGGAATTGTGACATGCATAAGCATGAAAAATTACTAATGGGAAACACTATGGTCCAGCTTGAAAAAACACTGGTATTGGCAGCTATATTTGGGAAGCATCAACCTATATTGGATCATAACTGTGGTGCAGACATCTTCAATAGCAAATGAGGAAACAAGCATGACCGGAGTCTCAATAAAATTCAAAGGGACATCACATGATTTGGGACGCAAAATATTAATAACTGGAAGAAGTTTGATCATAACATGGTTCACTTGGCAGTGGTATTCGTGCATGAATGACAAAGAGTGGAGCATCTCGAAGGAATGGCAACACAATAGAATACACAAGGAAGTTTTTCAAGCAAGGGTCTCAAGAGGTAAGCAATGGAAGACCATCAAAAATCAAAGCAAAGTTGGTGCATTCTGTGCAGTGGTTCATATTAAAAGCAGGTGCAGACATAAGCAATGGCACATCGGAAATGGAATGACAGTATTCAGAACATTACAAATGAAAGGAAAAGGATCAAAAGTCAGCAGCAAATGGACAAATAAGATACTACATAAGGAAATGGACTACTATTGCAATATAAGGATCTGGGCAGCATTTGACATAGAAAGTGGTTACGGAAGCAAGAAGCGTGATACACAAAAGAATTGGGCCTCGTGGGACTGGAAAGAAAATGCGGAAATGATCATCTTTGGGCTAGTTTTTATTTATGCAACTTTTAATAGAGATAATGTGATATCAATGTTGAGTACACTACTCAATATTGGTAATAGGTTTAATGTAATTTTTAAATTTTATTCGTTTCATCTCGTAAGACCTCCTGACAAACTATGTTATTTATCTTTTCTTATATAAATAAAAACCAGCCCTAGCACATGGCCTAGTGGATTGATAAAAAAAAAAAATATTAAATGTCAAGGCTTGCCCCGCCCCGCCCTAACCTGCCCTGCCCCATTTACACCCCTACTTGAGCTCCGCACAAAATCCCTCGGCTCTTCAAAGTTTCTCTGTTCTGTACTTTTCTTCCTTGCTGAAGAATCACTCTTTGAGGTAATCTTCTTTTAGTGTGTTACACTATTGAACTTCTGTTTCCATTTCTCTTACTTTGCCCAATTACTGAAATTGTTGTCTTTCGATTGTTATGTAATTTTTGTTTGGGATTCGTGTCCCGCGTCTTTTACTTAGGACAAGCCACATCAATTCGAAAAATAATAAAGAAGCTTTGTTAAGTTTGAGAATTTGTTGTTTGTTTCCAGAACTCCTCTTTTGTTTTGTTTTTTCCTTGGAGTTGATTGTATTGAAGGAAGTTGACCAATCTTAGGGAAAGGAAAGAATCAATGTTTATACAAATTTTCTGATATTGGAGCTATGTAATGCTAGCAAGTTTTCTCAGTTAAAAGAAACAATTCTTTTTTATTAATTTGATGAAAAGTCTTGGTTA
>NC_031997.1:3921214-3922568 GCF_001879085.1 Nicotiana attenuata | reverse complement strand
TGATCAGTAACCACCAAGTTTCCAGCAGATTCTCTCAAGTCTATTCATGGACGACCTCCTGTTGTTAAATTGAACTCAAGTGTTGACTATCGAGGTTAATCACTCTGATGATTCCTTTTGTTTGTTCTTATATTTTTTTGAACTTGCCTTTCTCTTGCTTATACATTGTTTTTATTTGTAGTGTTAAACTCAACAACATGACTAAGCCATAGCATAAAGTATACTAGTAGTTGCCCTTTTCTCACTTTAAGATTTGTATTTGGACCTCTACTAATTAGTAACAAGAGTATATAAAAAGGTCCTTGAGATACTAAAGCTTTGACACAAAAAAAAGGTTTTACTAGAGTGAGAAATGTTGAGTATTCTCGCGTTACGGATACTTATTTTCTTATCATCACATTTCAAATATTCGTTAGTCCATGTAATGTAAGATGACTACCATTTGCATCGACTATGAATGGTCTGTAGATCGAACTAACGCGAATCCCAATTTACTTGTGTAATAAATATCTAAATTGATGGATTGTAAAGTAGGAGTTGCTCTGTTATAAAAATTGTACTAATACTTTGTGAAAAGTTGATCTTGGTGTAGGCATCTGTGACATGATCGGCCAAGCTTCTAAAATCAGTTTATTTTGAAAAGTGCTTTTCTCAAAAGTGCTTTTCAAAAAAAGTACTTTAGGTGAGGAGCAATTTGTGTTTGAATTTGAAAAATACTTTTGAGCAACAATTAGTGTTTGGCCAAGCTTTTAAAAAGTGCTTCTAAGTTGGGCGTTTGGACATAAAATTGTGAAATTCCGGTAAAAAGTGAAAAATATTTTCAAATGAAAATGGTATTTGAAAATTAAAGTTGTGTTTGGACATGAATACAATCTGGAGTTGTTTTTGAATTTTTGTGAGTGATTTGACGTGAATTTTTTTTTGGTAATTAAATCTTTTGTATTACCAGGGAAAATATTTACAAGTAAATCAAACCCTTACAAGATACCTTTTTCCTATACATCACATCCCTCCCCATGAACTGTTATTTACACTTGTATCTAACTATTACACTGGGTACCAATCTAGTCTATGTAGCATTCCCACTGTATGTTTGGTACTTCGACAATGTAGCTCTTGAATGATCTCCTTACTTACTGCTTCCCAACCTGTCACCTTTGCTTGAAAAATTCTAGTATTCCTTTCTTGCCAAACATGGTATACTGTTGCTGCTACTGTTATTTTGTACAACTCTGCAGCAGCTGTTTTCCTTTTAGTCTTCTTCTCAGCCCATCGTAGTTCTTCATCCCAACCAGCTACAGGTCTTCTAATTCCTTGCCATGCTAACAGTGTGCTCCACAATGCTTTTGCTATA
>NC_031997.1:3913720-3917077 GCF_001879085.1 Nicotiana attenuata | reverse complement strand
AATCACATATAGGACAATAGCAGAACTCCATTTCTCAGTTTCTAGTTCGACATCTTCAATTTCTAGCTTTGCAATTTTTTCCCCATTTTGAACTGTTGGAGCTATGTACTGTAAATTCATACCTTTCATAGCCAATTTGTTGCCTGCTACCACGTTTGCCCAGGATTGGTCCATATTCTTCTTCCTTGCTTCTTCTTGCTCACCATCTTTAACAGTACCTGAGCTGCATGGTACTGTTTCATTCATATTCTGCTTCACTCCTTGTGTTTGTACTTCCTTTTGCTCAGATCCGACAACTATAGCTTGCTCAGCTGCAGGAGTAGCTACAATTTCCTTCGATTTGCCTTTGCCCAGCGATAGATCTGCTTCTACTCTGCTCAGCTCACTTTGCATGTTCCTAGGAGTACAATTTCCACTTGGTTCCTCGATTCGTAACCCTTTTGGTGACACAAACAGCTCTAGCACAGCATTCCTTGTTTCCGTTGATCTCTGAACATTCACTGGTATCTTCGTCTGATTCCGCTTGGGTCTGCCTCTCCCTCCCATGGCTTCCAAGCGCACGTTAGCAAAGCCACGTTAACGTGCACCGAGAGAAATGTTAGAGAGAGAAAAACTATATAAAGAAGATCTTGACGTGAATTTTGAAAAGCAGCTTGTTAACGTTTTTCAAATTTCCGAAAAATTCCGAAATTCAACTTCAAGTGAAATTTGAAATTTTCATGGTCAAACGCTGATTTCGAAAAAAGTGAATTATTTTTTATGGCCAAATGGCCCCTAAGTGTATGTTTTTCGAAACTGTTTTTCAAAAAAATGCTTTTGATGAGAAGCTATTTTTTCTGCTTTTCAAAAACTGCTTTTTCTTTTACTGAAAGTCACTCTTTTTTCTTCTAAAAGCTTGGTCAAACACCTCAACTTTGTAATAAGCACTTTTAGCCCAAAAAAGTACTTTTGACCAAAAAGAAGCGGCAAAACAGGCTATAAGCGTTTTGCCCTGAAGTTAAGAATCATTTGATGCAATTAACATATTGAACATTAATTCTGAGAGATTTTAACCGTATGCGGAAGTTGGAAATACTGTATGCAAAGTTTATGTGTTACTGGTTAGTATACTTTATTGTTTTCTAGATCTCCTATATCAATGATTGATTTATTTAGTTGTTTTATGTATTTGCCAATGGGTTCTTGAATAAAATGTTATGTCAAGAGAACCATTTGCTTCTTGGTCCTTTCTTGGTGCTTATGAATGCTTCATTGCATTGCTATTTGGTATTGGTCTCCTTCTCTGCAATATATTCCTGGTGTAGTGCATCTTAAAAAGGAATTTTCAGCTACAATCCTTCTGAGCCATCACATTTATGGATTCAGCTCCTCTTGAGTGAGCATCTTCTCCTGTTCTTGTCGTTCCAATTTCAATTTTGGACACGTGTTCCTTAACAATTCAATGGATTTGATTTATTTTATTAATCAGTGTAGTATCTTTCCGATCATTCTGCCAATGACTTAAAACTATGTTTTGACAAAACGGTAGGAAAGATTATATTTTAACTATTGCTTAAACTATATTGATTAGTAAGAAATCACATGTAAAGATTTAAACTAGAACTGGACGAAACAAGCGTGGCTGAATCCAAACAATTTGACACGTCAAAATGGATGGGCTAATTAAGTTTTATGGTTACGACATCAATGAAAAATCATAACACATGACCCAAATGGAGACTGAAGTTCGAAGAATACTTTAGCAAGAGTCAACCACAAAGTTCTAGAAGTACTAATTTTGAGGTAGTATATGAAAATTAACCATCATGCCTGCCAACCGCAGTGTTCATTAAACATGGTGGAGGTCCCCTTGTTTATGGAAATAAACTAGACAATTTGTAGGCGGAGGAGAAGAATGCTCTAACTGACTGAGCTACATCAGTTCTATCATGAGAAATTTGGAAGAAGAAAGATATAAAATTGAGTCTGACAATGAAACGGAGAGAGGGAATGTGAAAGACTATTGACCATGGTTAAGACGTTTGAGTTAATACAATAAAGCTGATCCATTGAATTTCACATGGGATGTGTCAAAAACTTAATATAGAATTGGAGAAACTTGGGACGATTACTAACGGGATATGCATAAGATGTTGGCGAAAGGAAAAATCTCGTCAAGTGGATGGCAGAGAGTGGCTGCCCAATCAGGCCATTAGCTTGGGATGGTCTTTCCAAACTTTGTATTAAAGCAGGAGAAGTGGAGAAAACCGGCTCGATATTACAAAAAGCTGCGGAACATACCTATTATGGAAAAATATGCAAAGAGAGGTGACATTCATAATTCCGAGAGCTGTTTTACCAAATGAGACAAGCTGGATATGCTGGCCGAGTTCACCAATTATAAAGTCATATTCAAGACAATAGCAGTGCCAAAGCTCCTTGTTATGGAATTGCTGAGAGAATGAACGCTAATAATGTGTTCCAAGTAGAATGTTGGCAAACATGTTGTCAAACACCGATCCATTTAAGAAGACCGTGCACATTATGTTGTCAAATGGTGTGTTTAAAAACTAAACTTTGCTCGAGTAACTCGTGCACATTATGTTAGCCATCCCGCCATATAAAACTTAATATAGCTAGTGCTAACCTTATTCACTAGCTAGGTTTAAAGTCAAGTTTCAAATTCCACCTTTCTCCGAAAGTGATATTGCGATGTTCTAATGATATATAAATAAAAATATTTGTTGTTCCTCGAAGTTTTACTGCGGTGTCTTAAGAAATGATATTTGTTAAGATCATCCACTTCAGTTAGTGACTACAATCTTGGTACTTTACTTAACTCCATCGGTTCCATTGTAGTCCAAACAAACACGAAATATATGTCTTTAAGGTCCATTGCTATAGATGTTGGAGTACTGTTTTTCCCTGTCCGAGAATCCCATCCGCTCTAAGTGAGCAAGAGCTAGAATCCTCATTCAGCTTGGTTATTCGAAAGACTTGTCTCTTTACCCCTTGCATGTTTGTCTTTTCAAAAGTCATATCTTTCTTCTAAATTCGCACTAGCCATATTTCATGTGCAAAGCCTCTTTAAAAAGGACCTCTCTTTAATCTTTTCCCTTATTTCTCATTGTTTATAGAAAGAGAATAAGTGCTATGCATTGAGTAATAAAGAGTGTATGCTACTGTGATTTAGGCGGTTGGTGGTTCTGAGAGTTGCGAGTCCCGCATTGTCAGCTTACACTCAAGTCTCATTCAGTACGAGTCTTGTTGCACTGCGGTCCGTTTCCTGACTTCGCTTGCGCAATTTGCTTGTCTAATTGGTTCCAACCACCTGAACCTTAATGAATGGACTATGGAGGGGTTAGTCAAGCAGTTGGG
>NC_031997.1:3897250-3907982 GCF_001879085.1 Nicotiana attenuata | reverse complement strand
CTTTTCCTGTTCTGCTCAATGTTTGAATCTCTTGTCGAGATTTTGTCTTGTTGATGCCTTAATGGTGATTCTGATTGTTTATTTCTGAAATGAGAAGCTGTTGAATGCTATTTCTAGTGAGAATTTGTGAGAGCTAGGGTTTTAAAGTCTTGAATTTTGATAGTTTATAGAATTTGTGCATATATTGTGTTTGAGAAAATGCTTGGCCGAGTCAAAGATTGAAATCCATGGGAAAAGAATTTATGCGAAGGAATTTAGTGAGACAATAATTTAAGTTTAAAATATCTCCAGATTAAATAAGCATAAATCCATCACATTAATTTGAACAAGGAACTTCATATACTATTTTGTATATCTATAATAACAGTTCTTTGTTTAAATTTAGTCAAAACAAATTTAGTTTTCAAACCAAACAATATAGTTAATAGTTATTGAAGAACTTGCTCCAAGCCAAACACAATTAAAGTGTATAAGTTCAAATATACATGTACAGAACTACAGATGCCTAATTTTTGTGCCATAACTTCTTCATCTGTTGACTGACATGCTTTAATATGATTGATTTGAATTTAACAATTTATTTGAATTAAGATAGATTAAATAGAAGTGTGAATATTTAATTTTCTAGGAACGATCCATAAGATTAAAATGGATAGATTTTTCACCAAGCCCAAAAATGATGAACCAAGTTCTAGTGCTAAATGGACAATTTAATGATTTTATTTCCTTCAATTGTTAATGTGCTTAAAAATATGAAGCGTGACTGTCCATATCATCTTGATAGATTTGCAGCGGGAAATCTTTTGAGCCGGATTCAAGAATTTGGATTTATTTTTATGTTGCACTTGATGTTTAAGGTGTTGTTATTTACAAATGAATTGAACAAAGCTTTACAAAAGAAAGATCAAGATATTGTTAATGCTATGGGAATACTTGACCTTGCAAAGAAAAGATTGCAAATGATCAGAGAAACTGAATGGAACCTTTTTTTGGATGAGGTGTGCTCATTTTGTAGTAAACATAATATTCTGATTCCCAAAATGGATGAATACTATATTCTAGGAAAGTCGAAGCTTAAGAGGTCCGAAGTTTCATATTTACATCACTTTCATGTGGAAGTATTTTATACGGTTATTGATTTGGAATTTCAAGAGCTTAATAATCGTTTTGATGTTGTGAGTACTAACTTACTTCTTGGTATGGCCAGTTTGAGTCCGGTTGATTTATTTGCTAATTTTGATAAGAACAAGATAATGAAGTTGACAGAGTATTATCCAAGTGAATTTGGTGATAACAAACTTCGAGAACTCGGTCCAACTTGATAGTTTCATTGTCTATGCTCAAAAGTGTGATAGAATTAAGGATTTTGCTAGAGTGATGATAGAGACAAAATTGGATCTTACTTGGCCACTTATTTATTTGCTTGTGAAGTTGACTTTGCTTATACCTGTTGCTACCGCAAGCGTGGAAAGAGCATTCTCATGAATAAAGTATATCAAAACTGATCTACGTAATAGGATGGATGATGATTTTCTAAATGATTGTTTGGTTTGCTATATAGAGCGTAATATATTTAAAACTGTAAGTAATTATGCTATTATCGACCGTTTTTAAAGTATGAAAACTTGTCGAGGACAATTGTAAAGTGAATGATATTTTTTGTGAATATAATATTAATATAGTTTGCTCGTCAACTTGTTATCAACATAAATTTTATATAATCTAACCAAACATTTATCTTAAAGATAATGGTGCACCCATGTTCTTAAAATCCTGGATACGCCTCTGTACCTAACCTCCAAGATTAGATAAGTCATTCACACTAATAACCTTCAATCATCAAAACATGATATAATAAGTCTGAATAATCATAAATAGCGGAATAAGTAATCAACATAAGCCAAAACGGCGATACACAATACCAACTCCCAAAACAAGGTAGTACAAAGTCATGAGCTCTAAACCAAATACATAACGAGTCTCAAAGTACAATACTGACTGAAAGTAATACAACAATGAGAAAATATGGGAAGGGGACTCCAACGGCCTATGACGGTCATGCAACACTACCTTGAATCCTCCTGATCAATGAGTGTACTCACTCTCGACGTCCACTACAACCAACGGCCGATCTACACAAAAATGTGCAGAAGTGCAGTGTGAATACCGGACAACGTGTACTCAGTAAATATCAAGACTAACCTCGGTGCAGTAGTGACGAGGTTCAAGTCATGTGATACTCACTAATCAAAGAACATGTGCAACTTATATATGATAACTTGCAACAAGCATATTACAAGATACAATACCATCAACTCAACAAAGATGAGATATCAACTCAACATAGGTAAATCCATCTTGACAATAAAATCATCAAATAATAACAGAGGCATAAGATAGCATGATAAGTGCAACGCGAAAATAAAATGCATGACAAAGCATAAGGAATTCACTTGCATGATCAAGAATGTCACCCTTATACTCCACTTATCATCAACCAAGAATGTCACCGTTATACTCGACCCATCATCAACCGAGAATGCCACACTTATACTCCCCATTGAAATCAATCACATCAATTAAATCACCACAATCCGCGTGTACCCCATCAAGAGAGAAACATGAGAGGGCGACTCTAGGGGGATATATTCATATCCACACGTTGTACGATAAAAATCCCGTGCCATAACAATAAGCGCACACAAATACCTTGTGTCATATCGGTAACCATATCATCATAATCGTACGGCAAAGACCTCGTACCACAACATCATTACAATAACAATATTTGCATAGAAGAGACCTCGTGTTAACACCCAATCAATCCGCTCAACATGTCCATATGTACCATGATCATAAAAATTTCAAGACAAAAATTTATCATCAAGAGACATATTCTCACAATTCATCAATAAGGTACACAAGGACATGAAAATAATAAAGTGTGGATGTGTGCTCAAGATATAAGACATGACTATGGTTAAATTAATTTAGCAATAATTCTACAAATGCCCATATTGGCTAATTAGAAGATATTAATCCTAAAACATGATCTCTATCATGAAAGAATAAGCTCACGTAGTCATATAAAGGATTACACATGTATCATAGAGAGAACACAATTAAACTAAGGAGTAGTAAAAGTCTAGAGTGTAATCCGGTTATTTTCGTATATAGCACCCGCATATACGCTCGTCACCTCGCATAATCGTTGCTTTATATACATAGTAATTAAATAATTAAGGTCCAATCCTAAAGGTTATTCTCTCGCACAAGATTAGGCAAGATACTTACCTTAACAAGCCTAACTCAACCCTCTAAAATCGATTTTCCCATAAAAAATCACGTGCAACTGGCTCGAGTCTAAAAAGAAATAACTCAATGACATCAAACAATACTATAGGAATTAATTTCAAACAATAAAGCTCTAATTTTTATTTAATTTCCAAAAAGTCAACAAAAGTCCAACCGGAACCCACATGATCAAAACTTGAATCAAGGGGTAGACCCCGACTACCCATAACCCCACGAGTCCAATATGTGATTAGATTTTAAAATCAAGTCCAGATCATATCTCAAAACCCTAATTTTCGCTTTCTTAAATTGAAGAAAAAATTCTCAATTTTTCCTCAAAATTTTATGTTTTGGGTCTTAATAATCTATGGGGAATATATATATATATATATTATCAAAACTAAGCAGAAATCACTTATTCTTTTTTCTTATGGGAAAATCCTCTTCAAAATTGCCCCTTTCCAAGTCTAGGGTTCAAAATATGAGATAATGGGTCTAAGTTCCGAACTATTAATAACAAGATGCGGAAGTCGCAAATGCGACCAAAGATTTGCAAATGCGAACTTGGTCCCTGCAGTAGACTTTGCAATTGCGACTAGGAACCTAGAAAATGCGACTAAGCATTGCAAATGCGAAGCACTCTTCGCAAGCACGGATGTCGCAATTGCGACAGTAGCTTCGTAAATGGGAAGCTGGCCTTCACAGCTCCACATTGCAAATGCAATCAATAGTCTGCAAATGCGAGCAGAGCATTGCAAATGTCTGTAGCACCAACAAATCTTCCAACTTCCAAAACTCTATCTGAAACTCACCCGAGTCCCTCGATCCCCACACCATACATCCACACAAGTATATAAATTACATGCGAACTCGCTTATAAGCTCAAAGCACCAAAATAATATCCATAACCAAGAGTCAAGCACCAAAACATATGCAGCATGCCTTCAAGTTCAAGAACTACAAAGACTCACAACCAAGCGTCTAATTCATGCCTAACTAACTTGGAATGCAACCAAACTTTGCACACAAGTTCCAGATGACAAAAAGGACCTATTTAAAGTCCCGGAAAAAAATCTGAACCCGAAAACCTCAAAGTCAACTCCCGATCAAACTTGTAAACTTTTCAAACCTTCACATTGCCAACTTTAGTTAAATAGAGCCAAAATATCCTAGGAATCTCCAAATTCAAATTCGAATATACACCTAAGTCCAAAATCGCCGTACAAATCTATTGATACCATCAAAACATGAATCTGAGGTCGTTTATACAAAATTTATACGTTGGTTAACTCTTACAACTTAAGCCTCCAAATATGGAATGAATTGTTCCAATTCACTCTAAAACCTTTCTGGAATTAAATCAAACCATCCTCTAAAGTCATAAAACAATAATCAGGCCCACAAGAATCATCAAATGGGGAAATAGAGCTCAAATACACAAAATGACCGACCAAGTCGTTACATCTCCACCTCTTAATTAAACATTCATTCTCAAACGAGTTTAGAGTCATACCTGAAATGCCAAAAAGGTGAGGATATTTGCTCTCCATATCATGCTCGTTTTCCCAAGTCACTTCCTCGATTGGATGACTCTTAACTGGACCTTCACTGATGTGATCTCCTTGGACCCGAGCTTCTAAACATGCCTGTCCAAAATAGCCATCAACTCTTCTTCATTAGCCAGGTTCTCATCCAATTGCACTGCGCTGAAGTCCAAAACATGGGACTTATCATCATGATGTTTCCGAAGCATAGAAACATGGAAAACCGGATGAACTCCCGAAAGACTAGGAGGCAAATCAAGTCTATAAGAAACCTCGTCAACTTTCTCCAACCCTTCAAAAGGACCAATAAACATCGGGTTCAACTTGCCCTTCGTCCCAAACTTCATCATGCCCTTCATAGGCGAAACTCTAAGAAGAACATTCTCACCCTCCATGAAAGCCACATCACGAACCTTCCGATCCTCATAAATCTTCTTCCTGAACTGGGCTATGCGAAGCCTCTCTTGAATCAACTTCACCTTCTCTAAAGCATTACGAACCAAGTCTGAGCCCAATAACCTAGCCTTTTCGGGCTCGAACTAACTAACCGAAGAATGACATCACCTCCCATATAAGAACTCATATGGAGCCATCTGGATACTCGACTGATAGTTATTATTGTAGGAGAACTCCGCTAGTGAAAGAAACTGGTCCCACTGACCTCCAAAATCAATAGTGCATACCCTTAACATATCCTCAAAGATCTGAATAGTCCGCTCGGACTGCCCGTCCGTAGGAGGGTGAAATGCAGCACTCAACTCAACCTGCGTGCCCAACTCACGCTGAATCGTCCTCCAAAAGAGTGAAGTAACCTAAATGCCACAGTCTTTGATGATAGAAACAGTTACACCATGCAGGCGAACAATCTCTCTGATGTAGATCCTAGCCAACTGCTCCAATGTATTGGAAGTCATTACTGGAATGAAATGCCCCGACTTGGTCAACCGATCAAAAATGACCAAATGGCATCAAACTTAAATTCTATGGCAAACCTACCACAAAGTTCATAGCAATGCGCTCCCACTTCCACTTTGATATATCAATCTTCTGAAGTAAACCACCCGTAGTATGATGCTCATACATGACATGTTGGCAATTCAAACACCTAGAAACATGCCCAACAATGTCCTTCTTCATCCTCCCCCACCAATAATGCTTCTTCAAGTCAATATATATCTTCGTAGTACCTGGATGAATAGAATACCGCGAATTATGAGCCTCTTAAAGAATAAACTCTCTCAAGCCATCGACATTGGGAATATAAACTCAACCCTGGAGTCGCAATATAACATCATCATCAATAGTCACATCCTTAGAACCACCATGCTACACCGTATCCTTTAGGACAAGTAAATGTGGATCGTCATACTGGTGAGCCTTAATGCGCTCAAACAAAGACAATAGAGATACAACACAAGCAAGGACTCTGCTTGGCTCCGAAATATCCAAGCTTACCTATCTATTGGAAAATGCCTGAACATCCATAGCTAAAGGTCTCAATACTAAACTCCACATGCTCTTCGCCTTTCTACTCAAGGTGTTTGCTACCACATTAGCCTTCCCTGGATAGTAGAAAATAGTGATATCATAATCATTTAGTAGCTCCAACCATCTTTGCCATCTCAAATTCAATTTTTTTTTGTTTAAACAGATGTTGAAGACTCTGATTATCCATGTACACCTCACAAGACACGCCATATAAGTAATGCCTCCAAATCTTGAGCGTGTGCATAATAGCTGCTAACTCCAATTCATACATCGAATATTTCTTATCATGGGGCTTCAAATGGCACGAGTATAGGCAATCACCCTACCGTCCTACATCACATACACCCAAGACCAACATGCGAAGCATCACAATAGACCATATATGACCCCGATCCTGAGGGCAAAACTAAAACTAGAGTACAATCAAAATAGTCTTGAGCTTCTAAAAGCTCTCCTTACACTCATCAGACCATCTGAATGGAGCACCCTTCTGAGTCAACTTAGTCAATAGAGATGCAATAGATGAGAAACCCTCCACGAAGCGACGATAATAACCAGCCAAACCCAGAAAACTCATGATCTTAGTAACGGTAGAAGGTCTAGGCCAACTCTAAACTACCCCAATCTTCTTCGGATCCACCTTGATCCCCTCAGTAGACACCACGTGGCCCAAGGCCACCGAATCAAATCAAAACTCACACTTAGAGAACTCGGCATATAACTTCTTCTCCCTCAGAATCTGAAGCACAATCCTCAAATTCTGTTTGTGCTCCTCCCTACTACGGGAATAAAACAAGATATCATCAATGAACATATTGATGAAAGAATCCAAATAAGGCTGGAACACACTATTCTAGTCAAATAAAAAGACATCACCAAGAACGCATAATGCGCATAACGGGTCCGAAAAGACGTCTTAGGAATGTTCGAAGCCCTGATATTTAACTTATGGTACCCCGATATCAAGTCAATCTGAAACTGGTCAAACAAGTCATCAATGTAGGGTAGTGGATAGTTATTCTTGATGGTAACCTTGTTCAATTGTCTATAGTCAATGTACATCCTTATGGAACCATATTTCTTCTTCACAAATAGTATCAACGCACCCCATGGTGACACACTCGGCTTGATGTAATCTTTATCTAAAAATTCCTGCAACTGTTCCTTCAATTTCTTCAACTCTGCTAGAGCCATTCGATATGGTGAAATAGATTTGGACTTAGTGCATGATGCCAGATCAATACCAAAATCAATATCCCTATTGGGTGGCATGCCCGGTAGGTCTGCAGGGAATACATATGGAAACTCTGTCACTACGGGAACTGAATCAACAATAGGAGTATCAGTACTAATATCTCTAACAAAAGCTAAGTATACCAAGCATCCTTCTCAACTATCTGTTGAGCCTTCAGAAAAGAAACCACCCTACTAGGAATATGACCAAGCGAACCCTTCCATTCCAACCATGGCAACCTCGGCATAGCAAACGTCACGATCTTAGCGTGACAATCAAGAATAGCATGATACAGAGATAACTAATCTATAGCCAAAATCACATCAAAGTCCACCATATTAAGCAACAATAGGTCAACCCCAGTCTTAGAGCCCCTAATAGTAACCACATAAGAATAATAAAAACGTTCCACCATAATAGAATCCCCAACAGGTGTAGACACAAAAATAGGAGCATCCAAAGAATCACAAGACATATAGAAATATGATGCAAAGTAGGATGATACATACGAATAAGTAGAACACGGATCGAACAACATATACAAATATGATGCAAAGTAGGATGATACATACGAATAAGTAAAATCCAAATCAAACAATACTAAAACATCTTGATAACAGAACAGAACAATACCTGTAGTGATTGCATCTAATGTGATAGCATTAGTCCTACTAGAGAAAGCATAACAACGAGCCCGACCTCCCCCTCTAGGACGACCTCTACCCACCTGTCCCCCACCTCTATCTAGTTGTGTATGTGGTGTCACATCCTGAATGGGAATTATAGCTTGGATACCTTGCTATCATCCAAAGCCCGGGACAATCTTTTATTATATGCCTCAAATCACCACACACGTAATAACTTTTTTCTCGGACATGGTTGTTAGAATTGAGTTTGCCTTGGACGACTGGAATAATTGCTATAAGAACCTCGTGCAAGAGGCGCACTAAAAGATGATTGTTTGATACGAGTAGCTAAACCACTATGTGAAACACGAAGTGTTGACTGAACTAGTTGATTGACATGGCCCCTACCATGATGAACCTTGCCCCCAGAGTAGGCACCACTAAATCCTCTAAAACCACGAGGCTTATTAGCCTCCCTATCCTCTCTCTCCTGTATGAAGATATGATCTAACCTTCTAGAAATCTCCACAGCCTGATGAAATGCAGTCTCAATCTCTATCTCCCGTGCCATCCCAAACCCAATGTTGTAGGTGAGTCCCTTAACAAATCTATGGACCCTTTCCCTCTTAGGAAAAAACCCAAAGGAGTTCAATAGCGTGATAACTCTGTAAATCATATAGCATATTCGGCCACAGTCACACCCTCTTGGCGCAAATGCTAAAACTCATCGCGCAACTCGTCCTTGTGGATCTATGGGATAAAATCCCCCAAGAAAAGATCTGAGAACTGGGACCATATAAGTAGTGTTGTGATAACTGGCCTACTCGACTCATAAATCTGCCACCATTTGTATGTCGACCCCAACAACTGAAAAATGGTAAAGTGGACTTCGTTCGAACCCCAAACCTAAGGTACGTGGAATACGATGACACTGATCCAAGAACCCATATGCATCCTCGGTATCCCCTCTACTGAAATGGGAAGGACGACATCTCTGAAACCTCTCCATCATCTTCTACTCTTTAGCAAACAAGACTGGTCCTATCTCGAGCAGAATTACAACTATTGGCTGCATCGGTTGAACACATGTGTTTGATAAACATGAGCCAGCTACTCTAGTATACATGCGACGGGAGTCTAGGCTCCTCTCCCAGCCTGTGAAGTTGCTGGTGCAACCGGAGTCAACCTTGCCTGCATCAAGCTCTCAAACATACTCATAAAGTGGCCCTAAGTCTCCTGAAGTCCCAGTGTAGCAACATGCTCCTCAAGTGCCTAAGTGGGTCCTATTTGCTCGATATGATCGGGCCCCTACTCCTCAGCTGGAGCTACTGGTTGCTCCATAACTGCCGCTCTATCAGGAACTCTAGCTGCGGCGCGTGCCCTCATTAGCCTCTACCTCGGCCCCGACCTCTCGCAGCACTGATAGGGGGCACTAGTGCCAGCTCAGCTAATCCCGCCTAACGTGTCTTCACCATCTGTGAGAGAATAGAAGATTAAATTTTCAAACTTTGGGATGATTAAATCTGTATGATAAAGAATGAAAAAAAGAGAAGTTTTCCTAACAGTCTGGACTCTGGTAGCCTCTTGAAGATAAGTACGGATGTCTCCATACTGAGCCGCAAGACCTATTCATGACTCGTAGAACCTATGAACCTAGGGCTCTGATACCAACTTTTCACGATCCAAAATTCCACCAAAAGTCGTGATGGCACCAAACCTCCAAGACTAAGTAAGTCATTCACACTAATAATATACAATCATCAAAACATGATATAATAAGCCCGAATCATAATAAATAGCAGAATAAGTAATCAACATAAGCCAAAAAGGGTGATATACAATGCCAACTCCCAAAACCGGGTAGTACAGAGTCATGAGCTCTAAATTGAATACATAACGAGTCTCAAAGTACAATATTGTTTGAAATTAATACAACGGTAGGAAATAGGGGAAGGGGAATCCAAGGTTCCACGACGATCATGCAACACTACCTTGAATCCTCCTAATCAACGAGCGTGCTCACTCTTGAGGTCCACTCCAACCAATACCCGGATCTGCACAAAAATTTGCAGAAGTATAGTATGAGTATGGAACAACGTATACTTAATAAGTATCAAGACTAACCTCGGTAAAGTAGTGACGAGGTTCAAGTCATATGGTACTCACTAATCAAAGAACCTGTGCAATATATATATAATAATTTGCAACAAGGATATAATAAGATGCAATACCATCAACTCAACAAACATAAGATATCAACTCAACATATGTAAATTTATCTTGACAATAAAATTATCAAATAATAACAGAGGCCATAGAATAACATGTTAAGTGCAACGTAAAAACATGTGAATTGCATGACAAAGCATAAAGAATTCACTTGCGTGATTAAGAATTCCACCCTTATACTCCATTGATCATCAACTGAGAATGCCACACTTATACTCCACTCATCATCAATCGAGAATGGCACCCTTATACTCCCCATTGAAATCAATAACATCAATCAAAGTACTACAATTAGAGTGTACACCATCAAGAGAGAA
>NC_031997.1:3808626-3890433 GCF_001879085.1 Nicotiana attenuata | reverse complement strand
ATCATTTCTAAATGTTAATGAGAATGCAGCAACAGTTATTTGCTTATTACAATTATTGCTCGTTATTAACTGATCATGGTTGCAAGATGAACATGATAACAGGCTGAAAGTAAAGAACCTAGAGCAGGATCTCTAATGTATGAGATGCATGTCCTATACAGGTTATCTGTTGCGCAGATAAGTCAATAAAATCCTATAAGCATGTTTTCTACCCATTACTTAAACTAAGCATGCATAACCCCCATTTCACTATAACCCCAATCATTCGTTTACAAGTTATTACAAACCAATGATAGTCGAATTACAGTAATAAAAGTAAAATAAGAAGTTATTCTATTGGGAGCCTTCAATCAGGCCCAATCTTCCAACCTCACTCCTTTCGAGTTTCACAGCCTTGACATGGTCAGGGTGCGGCAAAGCTCCCTAGGGCCCCCATTGGGTCACTGGCCAATACCAGCACCCAAAACACTTACCAAAATGTTGGGACAGGTGCAGTGTGGGATTACCAGCCTTGTGTGTCAAAGTTTAGTGGGTACTCATAGGCACCCAAAGCAATGCTCACACGAAGGGGGTAGAACCTATCTTCTAAGAGTAGTGAAGTGCAGGAAGGAGAGGAAAGGTTATAATTTAAAGAGTTTACACAGAGTTGGAGGGTTGCACACAAGGATAATGGGCAAAGGGGACAAATAGATCACATTAAACATCACCAAAGGATACAGAGCCTTAATACAAACTTACTAAGCATGGGTACACAAAATCAAAAGAGACTTTGAAACGGTCAGATTTAGACATAAAAGTAAATAGTAACAGCATATACTCATAACAGGTAGGATTAGGAACAAGCAGTGGTCATGAGTATATGAGTATAAACGGGCAAAGCAGGAATCAATCACACATTGCACATCAGAAGCATAGGTAGAAAACAACTAGGAATAGGACACACTGAAGTAATAATAGCCACATTGGTTTGGAGCATGGAATTTAATCAGAACATACCAGTAATAAGAGAACAACATCAGAATGCAAAAGCCAAGTATAAGCACAAGATTAGACTTAGCTTTTCAACTGGCTAATGACAGTCAGGAATAGGAGCAACAACAGAGCAAAAGAGAGAAGTAGCACAAGAGAGAGAGAGAGCAATGTTTATTGTTGTGTGTGTTTGTGATATGCAATGTGTTGGTGTGTGTTTGAACTCAAGTGTTTTATGCCTTGTGTTCGTGTCTTATGCGAAAAGAGAATGAGGGGTACTTATAGTACTGAATACGAGTAAACAAACAAGGTAGCTGTCCCTAATTAAGGAACTGGCATCAATCATAATCAAATCAGTATATGGACTCCCCTTTGATTAAGGAATCAAAGTCAAACTGTAATAAACAGTTATTTAAAAGGAAAGAAATCACAAAGCATGGTATGATCACATAAGGAAACAGAATAACATAAAGTATGCAATAAAGCCTAGGTACATGATACTCTAATTAGGGAAATAGGTCAGGCAAATCAATCAACATATTTGTGCACACATATAGGGCAAAATACCATTTTAATTCTAGAAAATAGTTTTCAAAATAATGAGCGAGGTTGGAAACCTAGGAAATCAGTATTAAACGAGGAAAGTATCCCACAAATTAAGGGAGCAATTTTGAAATCAGTACCAAACCATAAGGAAAATATGTAGAATCACAATATAAGGCAAGTATCACAGTCTCAAAGAGGGCTTGCAAGAAATCAGTATAAAACCACCATTTAAATAATCAGAGAACCCTAAGCGAAGAACACAGAATGGCAGGGGAATGAAACGCTAGCAATAAAATTAAAGCAACGAGCACGGGACTCAGAGAAGAACTCAGAAGAACACACAATCAAACAAATAATACAAACACAAACATATAAAGCTAGGGTTTCATCAGACTTAAGAAAAAAATGTTTAGAAATAGTACTGAAAATCACGAATTAGTACTCAAAAATCAGAAATAAAGTGATTTTAAAAAGGGGTTCAGAAACCCTAGTTTCAAAAAGGGAACAAAAACGTTTAAAGCTTGAGCAATCGTAAAGATCGAGTAGAGAGTAGTGCAAAACATAAAGGCGTGAGTTAAAAATCGTTAAAAACACAGAGATTCAAGAGGTTTGGGTCGAGATTAGGGTTTCATAAGAAACCAGTAAGAAGTAAGAGAAACCTGGCTGTGAAACTCAAGGATAATGGTGTTTATAGCACCATCGAACCAAAAACCGTCGGAGAAAGGCTGAAAAGAAACTCGTGCAAAGCTTCAGTGACCGTCTTGTATGGTGGAGACTCATGGGGTCTCAAGGATGGAGGGAACCAGCGAGATAAGGCTTCAAGGCGGCTGGTGGTCGAAAGAGGTGAGGCTGGAGGTGGTCGTAGAGAGGGTGAAGGCCATCGAAGATGAACCAGAAGGTTCTAGAGAGAAGGAGGAGAGGAAGAGACGAAGAGAGAGAGACTGGTCTCGAAAAAATGAGGGGTCAAGGGGGGGGGGGTAGATTAGGGATTAATTAAGGAAAACAGATCTGGGCCGTTGATCTTATTTGATCAACGGCTCAGATTAATTCGGAGCTTTGCCGGGTTGGATTAGAGATTGGGCTGGGGCGAATTTAATTGGGTCTTGGGCCAATTGGATCTAATTAAATCTGATAGGGGTGGGGTTAAATTGGGCTAAAATTGAAACAATAAAGGGCTATGTGTTAAATAGCCAATTTCCCCCTTTTATTTTTTTATAAAATAGTTAAAATGATTTTAAAAATAAATTAAAAGCACTGAACTAATTAATACTTTATTAATATTAATCTAAAAATACTGAAAATGATTTTATGATTGTAAAATGCTGTTAATCGTAATATAGGCTATAATTGCAATTTATGCAATTTAACTTAGAAAATACCAAACAAATTTGTAAAAATATGCAAAAATTACCTTAATAATATCTTGGTGTAAATATGAGAATGGAAATAAATTATTCAGCAAAAATGATAATCTGGGAAAAATTATTGGATTTTATACTGCTAAAATAGACAATAAATTGATTTTAAAAATCTTAAAAGATTAGGAAAAAATACCAAAACTCTTGGGCATGCTTATATGTGCATACTCATGCTATTTTGAGAATATTTGAGTACTAAAAATACATAGGGAAAAATTGGGTATCAACAATATCGTGCTGTGTGAGTTGTGAAACGGCTTGATAATTCTCTTATGTGTTGAGGTTCCGCGTAGCGATTGTGTTATTGAGCAGGATGGCTCTTTATATTTAGATCATATATCGTACCCCAGTTGTCCTTGAGTTTTGTAGCGTATGGCGCTGTCTGTCTCCCCAGGGATGGTATTATGCACTTAGCGTGCTTGTGGCTGATATTCGGTATTTTGTAGTAATGAGAACTCTAGCTTGGTATGTATCTCCTTATATAGATTTTATGTGTGGATCAGGTGGCACGCCGGCACAGGTATGTTGACGGGATCGGGTTGCACGCCGCAACAATGTGATATTGAGTACAGTCCCCTACATTCTATTTTGTGTGTTTTGTTTCCCATTTTTTTTCTGAGGGAGGTTTATAACACCTTCTCGGCTGTCTAGTTAGTTTCGTAGGTTGAGTAGTCCCTTCCAGAGTTCGTTTTCCTTATGTATCACGTTCGAGTTGGTAGCCTATTGGCACATTGTGGCATTATATGAGACATTTGGTCATGTCTGGAGTGGCTTATTGCCTGAGCAGCTCGTACTGGGTAAGACGAGATTATTGGATCTAGGATTAGTGCGATCAGATTATATGAAGTATATTAAAGAGCAAATACCATTATTTGGTTCAAAATGAGGTAATGGTTCTTGTCAGGAGTATAGCCTCAATGATTTGTTGACTCGGCAGTTGGTTATGAATTTCTAAACGTCTCTTCCGTCGTGGCAGTATTGTAAGAGTTGGAACAAGACTTATATGACATGGGGTGCATTGTGAGCATTAAATTCGGGGAATGTCTATTATTATTATCAGAGAATGTTATAATGGTCCTGTGAATGAGGTAGTGCATGGTGAGAATTCAGCAAAGGCATGCAGTCATGTTCTGGTACCTCGTGTAGTGATTGATACGATGTTCTTTATTGAAAGCAGGCCTGGCAGAGAATTTCGGATGTTGAAATTGGGCTCTAAGTTTATTTGCTTGGATAAAAAGGGAATATCTTCAGAATTGATCGAGCTAATGTGCTCAACTGGGTTGTAGTAGCACGGGTAGGTGCATGAGGTCTTAAACAGTGATTTCGGACAACTCCAACGTAGTTCTTAGCACGTTCGAGGACGAACGTATGATTAAGTGGGAGAGAATGTAACGACCCGACCGATCGTTTTGAGCTCTAGTGCGACTTTCAGCAGTTTGAGGCCAAGAGCAGCTTCACTTCAGGTATTATGACTTGTACGTATGGTCGGAATTGAATTTCGGGAAGTTCGGAGCTCATTTGGAAAGAGAATTCTTATTTCGGAAGCTTTATGTTGAAAGAATTGACTAAGATTGGATTTTTGAGTAAACGACCTGAGAATCGGGATTCGAAGGTTCCAGTAGGTTCATATGATAATTTCGGACTTGGGTGTATTTCCGGATCGGGTTTTGGAAGACCCGGGAACGTTTCGGCACCTATTGTAGAAGTTAGCATTTTTGGAAGAATTTCATGAGTTTGGTTGTAGTGCATTTCAGTGCTATCAATGTCGGTTTGGGATTTCGAGTCTGGGAATAGCTTCGTATGGTGATTCTGGAGTTGGGAGCGCGATCGGAAGTGAATTCGGAGGTCTGTGGGTCAAATTGGAGTCATTTGGCTAAAGATAGAAATTTGAAGGTTTTTGAGGAGTTTGACCGGAAGTGGTCTTTTTGATATCGGGGTCGGAATCCAGTTCCGGAAGTTGGAGTAGGTCCGTAATGTCGAATGTGACTTGTGTGCAAAATTTGATGTCAATCGGATGTGATTTGATAGGTTTCGGCATCGAATGTATAAATTGGAATTTCTTAGTTTCATTAGACTCGAATTGGGGTGTGATTCGTGTTTTTAGCGTTGTTTGATGTGATTTGAGGCCTCGACTAAGTCCGTGATATGTTTTGAGACTTGTCGGTATGTTCGGACGGGGTCCCGAGGGGCTCGGGTGAGTTTCAGGGTGATTTTGGACCATTTCTAGGCCATTTTTAGCTGCTGGTTTTTGGCTACAGCAGTATGCTATGCAATCGTGGGGAATTGGTCGCGATAGCGAGTAAAGTGGGAGAAAATGGCCAGTGATTCGCGATCGCGGAAGGCCTTTCGCGATCGCGTAAAGGAAAGTTTCTTCTGCACTGACCCGGCTTTGGAATCTTGTATCTCGCAATCTATAAGGAATTTTGAGATGATCAAAAAATAAAAGTTGTAGAACTTTGTGTCTAGTTTTCAGAAATGTAAACCATTTCTATGTGGAGCTGTGTACAAAAAGTCATGAGTGGTACACTACAGCCTATCCGTGAAGAGTTTGAAAATTGCGAAGAAGAAATTTGTGTTGCACAGTGCTGACTTTGGAAGCTTATATCTTGTAATCTATAAGGAACTGGGAGATGAGCAAAGCATTGAAGTTGTAGTCCTTGGAGTCTAGTTTTCAAAAAGTTAAACCATTTGGAATTTGGAGTTTTGTACAAAATGTTATGGCTATTTTTCTAGAGACTGTCTGGAAGAGCTGGGCATTTGTTCTTCGCGATCGCGAATGGCAAATTTTGGGCTGAGAAATGTTGTGCTTCGTGATTGCAAAGCATTTTACTATTCTATATTCTATCTAACTCCTATTTTGTAGCTGCTGCGCAGCTACTTATTTACGTAGGAGCTATAAATGTTTTAATCATTTTTGCTGTGATGTTCATGAATGGTTCAGAATATTACAAAGATTTTTCATCTTTGGACCGTTAGGAGTATGGAATTACTTCGATGGTTTGTAGTCTTTTTATTTCACTAATTACTACTATTTCAGATACGTCATGGTACGGGATTATTTGGACTACAAGATCAAACCAGATTATAGAGCAAGATTTTATAAGTAATAGTCAACAAATTGGAATTCATTTATCAACAGATTTTTTTCTTCCATTTGAACTGATTTCAATAATCCTTTTAGTTGCTTTAATAGGTGCAATTGCTGTAGCTCGTCAATAAAAAATTTCTATTAAAACTTGGAATTCAAATAAAATTTTGTTCTGTCTTATCACATTCATTTTACTTCAATTCTATTTGAATTCCTGTTGTATAAATAGAAAGACTTTAGGTCAATCTAGTACCAATATATTTCTTTGTTCCATACTTGTTATATACTAGTCAATTAAATCGGTTGAATTGTTGTTCATATTGAAAGGAGTCGAGATTGATAAGGAGTTGTTTAATGATTCTCGAACATGTACTTGTTTTGAGTGCCTATTTATTTTCTATCGGGATCTATGGATTGATCACAAGTCGAAATATGGTTAGAGCCCTTATGTGTCTTGAACTTATATTGAATGCGGTTAATATAAATTTTGTAACATTTTCTGATTTTTTTGATAATCGTCAATTAAAAGGAGACATTTTCTCAATTTTTGTTATAGCTATTGCAGCCGCTGAAGCAGCCATTGGACTGGCTATTGTTTCATCAATTTACCGTAACAGAAAATCAACTCGTATCAACCAATCAAATTTGTTGAATAATTAGTATTAATCATCTAGATTCTAATATTGATAAATCGATTTTAAGTAGCATGTTTGCTACGTAAGGTGTGGTCTTGTTTGCAAAACATAAGAAATCAAAGTATTTTGGCCCTCTCTCATATCTCATAAACCAATCCAGAAGGGGGTTGATTAGAAAATTATGATAACTCATTGATTCATCTGGTATATAAATATATGATTATATGATTCGTTTCTAAGTTTACTAGATCGAAAATTTATAACATTCAAAAACGTATAGACCCAATGTCACATTCAGTAAAGATTTATGATACGTGTATAGGATGTACTCAATGTGTCCGAGCTTGCCCCACCGATGTATTAGAAATGATACCTTGGGACGGTTGTAAGGCTAAANGAGTCATGAGCGAGTCTAGTAGAGTCTTGCGGATCGGTACGGAGACGTCTGTACTTATCTTCGAGAGGCTACAGGGCTGTTAGGAGCACTTCTCTTCTTGATTCCTCATCGTGCGGTTTGATTCCTTTGAGGCTTATGCCTTCATTTCCTTCCCATTCAATCTTATGCGACGTGAAGCGATGGTTCTAAATCGGGAAGCGATGGTGCGTGATGTTTCCTCCTGCATATTTGACTGGGCAGCGAAGGATGAGAAAGGGCATGTGGGAAGTGTCTTGTGGTGATTAAACTCCTAGAAGGCCAAGTGTGGGAAACAGGAGTTGAGTAGTTTCCTAAAGGAGTGAGTTTGACCAAAGTGGGAGAGTGGCAGAGTAACATATGGGTCCAATGGCATGATAACTGCACACCTTGAGGAAAAGTTTAGAGTGATTTGGGAATTTTAGTGGACGATGATTGGGTCCACGTGCTTATTTAAAATATTGGCTATTATTTGATGGGAGATTGGATTGCAACAGAAAGGGGGTTGCTTGATACGAAGAAGGATGCAATATAACTTTGAATTAGAAGATATTGTCGCGCATTTAGTTGATGTCCATAAGAAGCGAACGGACTAGTACAGTTGGTGAATGAGCACGGGATCAGAATGGGTTATTGATGTCATATGATTATACCCCATGCAGCGACGTTGGAAGATGTCGGCGTGTAATTTCCACAAGTGAGTTATCTCCTGTGAGCAGGTCAGCGGTCGCGTGGTTGGCGAAGCTCCTGCGAAGGATTTTACTGACTATCTAGTAAGAGGTCAATTATGCGAATGTTGCTAGAGATTCAAAGCGTTCATGAAACACTAACGGAAGGATTCGAGGAATCTGGCGGTTTGATTGCGCAAGGTCATGTCAATAAGAGATAAAGAATCTTGGTGGGTTCCAGAGTTGTGTAATAGTGGCTTCAAGCTAAGTGGGAGAGTCCCACCGCCTACGATTGGGTTTCATGGTTATCTACTTGTGAGGTTCAGGTTATCGGCGTATTGGTGAGTTATTACAGCTAAGGGAAAAGAACATAAGTGGTAATTTGAGCAAAGGAATTGATAAATGTGTGCTATAGTTGGCCTTATTGACTCATGTTCAGGCATTGGGAAGATTCGGGATTTATGCTTCGTATAGAGGTGATTTACAAGGAAAGTGATTCAGTTGAGTGCTTCATTGAGATGGGTGTTCATATGCCAGCGGAGCCTTGGAGTTGATTATATTCGGGACCAAGCTAGAATGGGTGACTCTCAACAACGGTCCTAGTGAATTAAGGTTAAAAATACGGTTCATAAGGATTCAAGCCCGGAGTATGGTTAAGAATCGAGTTTTCATAGAAGATTATGATAAGAGGCTCGGAATGTTCTATGATATTTTCGACTTGCAGTGTAGCATTGGGAGGAAAATGAGAAAAAGACTTCGAATTCGTAGAGGAATTATCAGAATGGGTGTATTAGTTGAAGATGCGATGCGTGCAAGGAGTGTATGAAACGGTTCATGGGTTTGGAGACAATGTGGTCTCGTGGAATAGGGTCACTCAGGATGAGTCCGGATTTGGGTTCGTGATGTTTTGAATGGGGCTACTATTATTTCTTACTCAAGCCCAGAGTAAATTGGAAGAAGTAAAATCAGTCAGCAATGGTTGAATTGGTATAATGGTGGCAACGATTAGTTCCTTGAGCGTGGTAAGTTATACACATGATTACAGCAATGTGTGCGAGGTTTGACGGTCGCCGTAATTGATTCTATTTGGAGGCTTTTGAGTATTATGTCCTATTATGTGCAGATGGATCCCGGAAGAGTTATGGTGGTTTAGACCACTACTTGAGGTTGGTATTTTCTGCGATTATGAGAATTTAGTCACAGGTTGTAATGGTTCCCTTGTAATGAGTTAAATGAAAGGCTTCTATACGATGAAGTGTTTACCCTATTAGTGGTTCAGGAGTTGTGACGAAATTTTTGTACTCTTGCGCATTGTCATGATTAAGTGCCGTGAGTAGCGTGGGTTTGGAAGTTGAGAATCAAGGTTGCGATTCGGTGTTGACAAGAAGGTCACGGGCTCGGATGAGCATGAAAAGAATTTAGATGTTTAGAGTAAGCTGGTATTATCTTCAGCATCATCTGAGATCAGTGTCATGAGTAAGAGGTTTTATGCATTGACTTGCGGATCCTTGATTCGCTTTAAAGCATTTGTATGGCCGGTGGAATGGATGTGCAGACTTGTTACCTGGTGCAGGAGGCCATGGGAGCATATCCCACGGAAAGATTGTATAAGTGTGACGTGTAGTCACTTAATTGATTGAGGATTTAAACCAAGTATGGAGATTGTGGTACTATCGCTAATTGAGAATTTATGCCTGAAGGGCGCTCGATTCATTTGATTGTGGAATGTGGAAGGGTGTTCCAGATTGGATGACTGTTCTTGTATGTTATGGGAAAAAGTGGGTTATTATGGACCCAGGAAAGATTATTGGCCTAGATCGGTACGATCAGAATTGGCTTGAGGTCTGTGAATGGATTTAATATGAATATGGGCTCTATATCAGGCCGGATGTGTTCATTTCAGCATATCACTCCTTATGGAAGAGTATTCGGATGTTGGATGTCGTTTCGTCGTTGGCTATTTCATGTAATATTATATCGTGCCGTGTGAGTTGTGAAACGGCTTGATAATTCTCTTATGTGTTGAGGTTCCACGTAGCGATGGTGTTATTGAGCAGGATGGCTCTTTAGATTTAGATCATATATTGTACCCCAGTTGTCTTTGAGTTTTGTAGCGTATGGCGCTATCTGTCTCCCCAGGGATGGTATTATGCACTTAGCGTGCTTGTGGATGATATTCGGTATTTTGTAGTAATAAGCACTCTAGCTCGGTATGTATCTCCTTATATAGATTTTATGTGTGGATCAGGTGGCACGCCACCACAGGTATGTTGATGGGATCGGGTTGCACGCCGCAACAGTGTGATGTGGAGTCAGTCCCCTACGTTCTATTTTGTGTGTTTTGTTTCCCATTTTTTTTTTCTGAGGGAGGTTTATAACACCTTCTCGGCTGTATGATTAGTTTCGTAGGTTTAGTAGTCCCTTCCAGAGTTCGTTTTCCTTATGTATCACGTTCGAGTTGGTAGCCTACTGGCACATTGTGGCATCATATGAGACATTTGGTCATGTCTAGAGTGGCTTATTGCCTGAGCAGCTCGTACTAGGTAAGACGAGATTATTGGATCTAGGATTAGTGCAATCAGATTATTTGAAGTATATTAAAGAGCAAATACCATTATTTGGTTCAAAATGAGGTAATGGTTCTTGTCAGGAGTATAGCCTCAATGATTTGTTGACTCGGCAGTTGGTTATGGATTTCTACACGTCTCTTCCATCGTGGCAGTATTGTAAGAGTTGGAACAAGACTTATATGACATGGGGTGCATTGTGAGCATTAGATTCGGGGAATGTCGGTTATTATGATCAGAGAATGTTATAATGGTCCAGTGAATGAGGTGGTGCATGGTGAGAATTCAACAAAGGCATGCAGTCATGTTCTGGTACCTCGTGTAGTGATTGATACAGTGTTGTATATTGGAAGCAGGCCTGGCAGAGAATTCGGGATGTTGAAATTGGGCTCTAAGTTTATTTGCTTGGATAAAAAGGGAATGTCTTCAGAATTGATCGAGCTAATGTGCTCAACTGGGTTGTAGTGGCACGGGTAGGTGCACGAGGTGTTAAATAGTGATTTCGGACAACTCTAGTGCAATTCTTAGCACGTTCGAGGACGAACGTATGTTTAAGTGGGAGAGAATGTAACGACCCAACTGGTCATTTTGAGCTCTAACACGACGTTAAGCAGTTTGAGGCCTTGAGCAGCTTCACTTCAGGTATTATGACTTGTACGTATGGTCGGAATTGAATTTCGGGAAGTTCGGAGTTGATTTGGAAAGAGAATTCTCATTTCGGAAGCTTTAAGTTGAAAGAATTGACTAAAATCGGATTTTTCAGTAAACGACCTCGGAATCGGGATATGAAGGTTCCATCAGGTTCGTATGATGATTTCGGACTTGGGCGTATGTCCGGATCGGGTTTTGGAAGACCCGGGAATGTTTCGGCACCTATTGTGGAAGTTAGCATTTTTGCAAGAATTTCATGAGTTTGGGTTGAAGTGCATTTCAGTGTTATCATTGTCCTTTGGGATTCCGAGTCTGTGAATAGCTCTGTATGGTGATTCTGGAGTTGGGAGCGCGATCGGAAGTGAATTCGGAGGTCCCTGGGTCATATTGGAGTCGTTTGGCTAAAGATAGAAATTTGAAGGTTTTTGAGGAGTTTGACCGGAAGTGGACTTTTTGATATCGGGGTCGGAATCCAATTCCGGAAGTTGGAGTAGGTCCGTAATGCCGAATGTGACTTGTGTGCAAAATTTGATGTCAATCGGATGTGATTTGATAGGTTTCGGCATCGAATGTAGAAATTGGAATTTCTTAGTTTCATTAGATTCGAATTGGGGTGTGATTCGTGTTTTTAGCGTTGTTTGATGTGATTTGAGGCCTCGACTAAGTCCGTGATATGTTTTGAGACTTGTTGGTATGTTCGAACGGGGTCCTGAGGGGCTCGGGGTGAGTTTTGGGGTGATTTCGGACCATTTTTAGCTGCTGGTTTTTTGATACAGCAGTATGCTATGCGATCACGGGGAATTGGTTGCGATAGTGATGAGTAAAGTGGGAGAAAATGGCCAGTGATTCGCAATCGCGGAAGGCCTTTCGCGATCACGTAGAGGAAAGTTTCCGCTGCACTGACCCGACTTCGGAAGCTTGTATCTCGCAATCTATAAGGAATTTGGAGATGATCCAAAAATAAAAGTTGTATCCCTTTGTGTCTAGTTTTCAGAAAATTAAAGCATTTGCTATTTGGAGCTGCGTACAGAAAGTTATGAGTGGTACACTACAGCTTATCCGGGAAGAGTTTGAAAATTGCAAAGAAGAAATTTGTGTTGCACATGGCTGACTTTGGAAGCTTATATCTTGTAATCTATAAGGGAATGGGAGATGAGCAAAGCAATGAAGTTGTAGTCCTTGGAGTCTAGTTTTCAAAAAATTAAACCATTTGCAATTTGGAGTTTTGTACAAAAAGTTATGGCCATTATGCTAGAGACTGTCTGGAAGAGCTGGGCATTTATTCTTCGCGATCGCGAAGGGAAAGTTTTGGGCTGAGAAATGTTGTGCTTTGCGATTGCAAAGAATTTTACGCGATTGCGAAGAGTAAATACCTGGGCAGAAGCTATATTTCGAGGTTTCAGCCATTTTTAACATATTTGGAGCTATGGAGCTCGGATTGAAGCGATTTTTGAGGTGATTTTCACCATATGGATTGGGGTAAGTGTTGTATATCCGAAAGTAATTATACTTCATGACTCTATGGTTATATTCATCATTTATTTCGGATTTAAATGGAAGAAATCAAGATTTTTGCAAAACTTTTCAAGAACGAAAATTCAAGATTTGGAGGTCAAGTTGTTATCGGAATTTGGTAAAATTGGTATGGTTGAACTCCTATCAGAATGGGTTGTCGGATTTTGTGAGTTTTTCAGAATTCAGGCACGTGGGCCCACGGGCGATTTGGTCAACTTTTTGAACGGAGTTAGAAATTTATCTAAATTTAATTGTTGTGAGTATTAGAGTATATATTTATGGATTTTCTCATTTATTGGCTAGTTTTGGAGCGTTGTGCATCGATTTGAGCCATCAGAAGGGCTTGAAAGCCGGTTTTCGAGCTTCGGAGCAAGGTGAGTCTCCATTCTAACCTTGTAAGAGGGAATTGTCCCCATAGGTGAATTAATTGGATATGTGCTTCTATGTGTGGGGGCTACGTACGCACGAAGTGACGAGCGTCCGTGCGTAGCTACTATTATGCTTAAGTCCGGGTAGTCTAGGACCCAAAAACATGCTTTACTTGTAATAATTGTAACCTTACTGACAGTTTAAATTGCTTTAATTGCATCGAACTGGTAAATGATTTTCTAAAAGAGTTAAACTTCGTTTTCTCGACTTGTAAAAGAGAAATTGATACTTTCTTGAATAATTGTCTCCCTGATGAAGTTTTGATTGACTGTTTGAATGTGTGTTTCTATGTGTACCTGCGTCGCATGTATGATTCGCGAGCAGGGTGATTATTTATTTATGTTTGACCGCGTCGCATGTATGATTCGCGAGCGGGGTAACAGATGCATCTATGGTTCACGCCATTCGACCCTCTGGCAGTGCACAATTTAAATATTGTTGGATTGGGCCGTACGTCCTCGGCATGATTTGCGCATGCTTGTATTGCTTGCCTTGATATTTATAAATGAGGATATGCTTCTCCGGATTGAGAATAATTGTATAAATGATGAAAACTAATTTGGCAATTTCTTGCTTCATGCTATTGAGTTACAACCATTTTCTATAGAAACCTTCGATTTACTATATTATTGGTGTATTATTATTGGACCACTAGTAAGTGTCGAAGTCGACCTCTCGTCTCTACTTCTTCGAGATTAGACGGCATACTTACTGAGTACACGTTGTTTTTGTACTCATGCTACACTTGCTGTGCATTTTTGTTGTACAGGCACATGTACCCCTAGCGGCTTAATGGGCGTAGCAGCAGGGATGAATACGGAGACTTAGGTGAGCTGCATCTCTCGAGTCGATCCACAATCGGCATAGTCTCTTTCAGCGTATAGTATTTACCTTCTGTCCAATTTGTATTCCGGACAGTTATTGCACTTCATTTGATTTCGTAGAAATAGCTCATGCACTTGTGACACCGGGTTCTGGGATGATTATAGGATTATTAAATATAAATTTTGTTAAAGACATCATCTTATTTTAATGAATTTCATTATTTATTGTTTAATGTATAAGAGGAATGATTTCAACAAATACTAAAATGAGAATTTAATTAACTTCTTGGTGTTGGCTTGCCTGACAGTGGTGTCCGGCGCCATCACGACCCTTAGTGGATTTTGGGTCGTGACAGTAGGACCACTACCACAAGCCAAAGGCAAGGTACGATTTCTATTAGTACTCACTGACTATTTTACTAAGTGGGTAGAAACAGGCGCCTTCAAACAGGTACGAGAAAAAGAGATCAGAGTCTTCATCTGGCGAAATATCATTTGCCGGTTTGGCGTCCAAAAGAGATCGTGTGCGATAATGGCCCGCAGTTCATAGGTGCACAAATCACAGAGTTCTTTCAAAGTTGGCAGATTAAAAGGATTACCTCGACACCTTACCATCCAGTGGCGAATGGACAAG
The DNA here is from genome assembly GCF_001879085.1 of Nicotiana attenuata. Lineage (NCBI taxonomy): Eukaryota > Viridiplantae > Streptophyta > Magnoliopsida > Solanales > Solanaceae > Nicotiana > Nicotiana attenuata. The sequence goes on along the minus strand of NC_031997.1, from coordinate 3,876,077 downwards.
TTGAATCAACGAATAAAGTTATTATCAACAACTTGAAGAAAAGACTGGAAGAATCAAAAGGCAAGTGACCGGAGGCGCTACCTGGAGTTTTATGGGCTTACCGAACAACAACAAAAACAAGTACGGGAGAGACACCATTCTCACTTGTGTATGGTGCTGAAGCCTTAATTCTAGTTGAAATAGGGGAGCCAAGTACAAGATATACTCAAGCTACCGAAGAGTCTAATGAAGAGGAGATGCGGGTAAATCTCGATTTGCTTGAAGAAAGGAGAGAAATTGCCTTAATAAGGATGGCTGCGCAAAAACAAGTTATTGAGTGATATTACAATCGGAAAGCTCATCTCAGATGCTTCAAAATTGGGTACTACGTAGTCAAGAAAGTTTTTCAATCCACAAGAGCAGCCAACGCAGGAAAGTTGAGTCCAAATTGGGAAGGACCTTACAGGATTCGCGATATTGCAGGAAAAGGTGCATATGAACTTGAAACCATGGATGGAAAGATTTTACCCTCGAGTTGGAATGTTGTTCATTTGTAGAAGCACTATTTCTAAAGGAAGGAAATACCCGCAATCAGGTACCCTCACTTACAATTTTTATTTTGAACTGTTAAAGTTATACTAACAATTTTAGATGATGGGCAAAGCTAGCCTACACCAAATGATGAAATTAGACCTGAAAGAAACGCGGAAAAAACATAATTCCCAGTCTAGGGTTACAACTATTCTGATGGAAATATAATGGGTTAAGCAGTCTTCATCTAAATTATACCTCCGAGTCCCGTATGTTTTTCCTTTTCAGGAAAAGGACCGCATGGAAGGAATAATCAAGTGCTCGAGATTTTATGCTTCAAAGCTCAAACACTTGGGGGACTATATAATATACATATAATATATGTATAGGGAAGGCAAAGAAGACTGGAACAATTAAATTTCAAGTCAAGCCTAAAAGTCTGTTCAACAAATCTCAAGTTCAAAGCAAAATCAAGAGCCAAAAACAAAAACACAAGCCCGATTCAAAAACCTATGAAGGATACACTCGTGGATGTAAAATGTTTAGGTTAAAGGCAATATTTAGTTATGGATTATAAAGAAACCCTTGAATTTCCTTTTTTACAAATCTGTTGTAAATAAAACAGTTACGGAAGAGTTATAGATGATATTAAAATACATGGAAGGCATTATTTTCAGTTCGACAAGTTCGAATGAAATAAAACTTTTCTCAAAGTTATTCCAAGAAACATGTGTGTTCCTATTTCTTCTTTCGTATGTTTACACCATTATGAAGTTGAGACGTCTTCTTCTTTAAGTGTCGTATATAAAAGGGCCCTATTTTATAATTCGTGCTTGATTCAAAAAGCCATGAAATAAACAAAGCATTTTTAAATGCGAAAGGGTAAAATAAAAACCCACATATTAAAATTGAAGTGGAAGCAAGACCTTAAACTTATAAAGGAAAAGGCAAGGACAAACCCTTAAGAGAGTAGAACAGAAACTCAAATCAAAGGCATCATAAAAGTTGAGCAAAAACTTTATAATACCTTAAAATATTTAGTTAAAACTAAGTATGAACTTAATCCTAACTTAATTGTCATTATAGAAATCCCCGAAAAGGACTGGGGATATGATGTTACCAAAAATAGTACCCCTAAATGGGACCAGGGGTAAAACCACCAAATGTTTCACCAACAAAACAATAAAAAAAAAACTAGTTAACTTCACAATTAAACTTTCACTATGGAGCTGGTTCTAAAGAAGAGTTCAAGGTGGCGTCATCAGCAACAGAAGGTTTAACATGATCATAAGGGGCTTGAACATCCACTACACCAGGATTAGCTTCAAATCTTTCGGGAGTATCAGCCATGGGTGAAGAAAAACTTTGGCTTTGCTGAGTTTTTTCAATTGTCTCCTTAATCTTTGCTACCTCAGCATCCAAATTAAAACCTTCCTGGCTTACCTCCATAAGAGTATCGTGGCGCGTGTTCAATATGGCCCAACTTACTTCAACAACGGCCTTGTGTTCAAGAGCTTCGTAATCTCTCTCCCAATGACCAATTTCACTCTTAAGCTCTTCTTTCTTAGCTAAAGTGGCATTGTAAGAAGTCTGTAAGGGGGCAAGTGAGCTCTCCAAAAACTTAACCTTATCGGAAGACACTCGGAGATCTTCTTGGGTCTGGGTGAGAGTTTGAACGAGCTCACCAGTATAAACTTCTTTCTCATTCAACAGGGCCTTCAGACCTCTGATGTCTTTTGTAGACTTGGAAAGTTGTTCAGCAAAAGATGACTCAAGAAGGTGCTTGTCCTTGCCCGCTTGGTTGGAAGAGGCTTTCTCAACTACTAGCTCCGCTGCCATGACTTTTATCTGGTGCTCCAAGGTATATTTGTTCTCCTCTAAAACTTCCATCTCAAGCTGGAGATTTTCATACTGCTCTTTCCAATTATCAGCCTCAATTTGGTAGTCATGCATCAATTGCTCCGCATGGGAAACCCTTTTCATCATCTCCGTGCCGATGAGATTGATCTACATAAAGAGAAAAGGATGAGAATCCTAGTAAAAGGAAAAATTGCATAAGATAAAGAGAGGAGTCTATACATTCAATGATGATTGCACGATGTCGTTCATCCAAGTCAAAGAACTATGACTTTCTAGTTTTGACTTTTCAACTAGACCAATCAAGGGTTTTAGCCATACGTCAGCCTGGCCTGACTTCTTCAGAAGATTACCATCGGTAGGAACTTCTATGGTAATTTGCTTCATTGCCCTGCTTCCACTTGAAGAACCAATTTAAGTACGAGAAATATTGGCAGCAGGGACAGTCGAAGAAGTCGTAGTAGCTTCGGGCGGAGGAGAAACAACAGCGGTAAGAATAGGCAAATGGCATTCCATTGGAACAGACACAGGAAAGGAGGCAAGAGGCGCTTCCTCAGACACCAAGTCAAAGCCTTCATTATCAAACCCACGTGAAAAGAGGTGTTCAGCAAAGTCACGAGGTGCCACAAGCATCTCTTCATCAGAACTCACTAAAGTGGCTTCAACAAGCTCGGTCATGGAAATAGAACGGGGAGGACGAGTAGCTTCGTCATCCGAAATAACACGTCTTCTAGCCCGCAGCTTTCGAACCAAAAAGCTTCCATCCCGCTCCTCTTCATCTTCAGATTCCTGTGGTCTATCAGCTTTTCTTTTCGTTGAAGAACTCAAGATTATCTCCTAAGCTCTTGCTAAAGAAAGTCTAGAGGCTACGATTGACTCAGCACTCACGCCACGAATAGGAAACCCTGATAAAAAGAAGGGTTAATAAATTCTAATGAAAGGATGAATATAAAAAAAGAGAAGGGGAAGAATAAATTTTTTACCGTGAGTCTTAACCTTCCAACCAAACCTATTTGAAAGGTACTTCCAAAACCTTACTTCCATCGGAGCAACTTTTAACAATTTTTCTACCCAACCACGGAGATCGGGAATCTCCTCAACCGTTCTCATGGTTGCTGAAAAAGAAAAGTAAAACAGTCACGGGAAGTACGAACTCTTAAAGAAAACTTACGTGCAAAGCTTTACTTCTTAGGGAAGGGCATATTCTCTTCGCCTACTAGTCCTTGCGTAGGAGCAGCAACAAATCGGGCGTACCAGCCACGATCTTTATCGTCCTCAGGGCTAACTAAATCTCTCTTACTCCTCGCCACCAGAGTAAATATCCCATAACGGAAAAATTTAGGGGAGTATAGATGGATTAGATGGTAGAAGGTGAACGACAACTGAGCTAGATTCGTCAAATACCTTAAACATGCAACCGCCCTCCATACAATAGGGCCGATTTGTCCTAAACACACATTGAAGAAGCGGCAAAATTCAATAATGACTGGATCAATAGGGGGTCTAAGTATAATGTGAAGGGATACGTGTACCCAAAAGAAAAGCCAGCTTTAAAAGAAGTGATCCTTTGATTTGCATTAGGGATCAGAATTGGGAAATCAAACTTCCAATGACAATCTCTACGAACAACAGAGATTAAACCTTCAGTAATCTGTGAAGGATAAACATCGGCACGATCATGAGAGGACATAGAGGAGACCTGGTTTCTAATCGATTCTCTATCAGTATAAAAAGAAAGTTCAGTAGGAATAATCTCGTCTATTGTAGGTCCACGAATTGGCTCGCTGGAATCTCTACTTCTAGCAGAATACCTATGTGAAAGAGAAGCCCTAGTTCTAGAAGATGATGGAGGAGTAGAACTAGGTTGAGAAGAAGAACCTCGAATGGAAACTGACCCTAAACTACGCAGCCTACCCCCTCTCCTGCTTCTGGTAGGAGCAAGGGGAAGTTCATCTACAATAAGAACCTTCTGAGGATCAGGGTTTGAAGAAGACATAGCTGTACGAAGAAGAAGAAAGGATTGAACGGCAAAATATGGAAAAAAATTTCGTGAAAGAAAAGACAAAGGATATATTTATACTCAGAAGCAACCGTCAAACAAAAAGGTAATAATGGAAACGTCATTATGAAAATTGTCATTCGTGATTGATGCAGCGGTAAGAAAGCCCTAAAAGGCGCTGAGGAATTGCAGAACCAATCGTAGGACACCACGTGTCACGCGCATTAAATGGAAGTGACATACGATGCTGCAGTTCAGAAGAAGGTATAATGATACATGGGAAACGACGGCAAAAATTTTCGCTTTAATGAGATCCACTTCCCAAATATTCAATTGCTGAATAAATGGAAAGTGAGAGGACTATCTGTATTGGGGAAAATCAATATTACACTTGGAATTAATTATGTGGCTGACATGTTAAGACACGTGGATTATCATAAGAGTGACAGCTGGCAGAAAAGTACTTAAAGAGACACGAATCTTAATAGGTACGAGCGAAGCGTTTTCAGAACAAGAAGGAACAGTCACTCGGGTCTCTTCATGATTTGAAGAGACACCGGTGGAATGAACCAAGACAGTAAAAAAGTACAGATTCGTTAAATCTTCAAATTAATGAGCGTAAATGATAGGAAACGTTACAGAATCTTCACGAAACAGTTACGATCGCCAATTATAACGTTTATTTAATGCCATTAAATGCTCATAATGATTCTACTATGAGAAGGAAGAAACATTGTACTTAGAAAGAGCTATAAAAGGGAGAGAAATAACATTCTATAGGGACATTGTTTATTATTGGAATATACTCATTTACATTGCTTTATATTGTCTACTTGGCTACCTCTCAGTCTAATTTTCCTTTACACAATCATTTCCTTATTTGATTATCAGTAACCCGAATTCTTCTAAAAATAAGTTTTGACCGAAATTTTTATTTTCTTTTTAAATCATTATTAGCAACTAAAATATATTTATCCAATTTTACTCTTCCCAAAAAGTATGCATGGAATTTGAATTGTATTCAACTTATTATATTTGGACTCCAAAGAGTGTTGACCCTAAAAACAGGAGGGTATGGTAACAAAATTTTTACCAACTCCGGAAAATGTCCAATCACCACTCAAGAATTAATTAATTAATAAAACTAACTTATGTACTATTATTTTATCTAAAAGAACAGCCCTATTAAAGTTTAGCATAAGAAAAATGTTGTTTAAGTTTCTATATAGTTGAGGTTTTTTGTCGCCATTTACTCAGTTCAATTATATCAAAAGGTCCTTTCGTCTATCTCGGCAAGCTTTCCACTGTCGCAAAAATTTTGTTCCTCCTTTCCGTTTCTCCCCATTGCATAATTGACTTCATTAAATTATTTTCTTGCATAATAATGTATCATTTCAAACCTGGCTAAGCTTTAATTTTTCACAACAATTCACTTCAAATTATCAATGTAGCTACTTTGTAACGACTCGATTGGTCGTTTTGAGTATTTGCACTTCCCTCGATAGTTTGAGGGCACGAGTACCTCCGCATGATATATTATGACTTGTGTGAATCGCCGGTCTTGGTTTTCAAGTTATTCGGATTCGATTTGGAAGAAGGAACTTCAAGATTGAAGCTTTAAGTTGGAAGGGTTGACCAAGTTTGACTTTTTAGCATTTGACCTTGCATTGGAGTTTTGATGGTTCCGTTAGGTTCGGATGGTGATTTTTGACTCGGGCGTATGCCCGGATTTGCATTTAGATATTTCTAGAAGGATTCGGCACTAATTGGCGAAAGTTGGAAATTTGAAGGTTTGGAAAGTTCATAAGTTCGACCGGAAGTTGACTTTAAGGATAACGGATTCGGATTGTAATTACAGTAATTGGAATAGCTTCGCTATGTCATATGGAACTTGCCTGCAAAATTTGACATCATTTGGAGTTGATTTGATATGGTTTGGACACTTGGTTGCGATTCTAGAAGTTCTTGAAGTCTTTTGTGATCTTCATGCGTTTTGTCATCCGATTCGTACTTTTAGAGGTTATTTTGATGTTTTGATGGTGCGAGCGAGTTCGTGTTGTGTTTTTTGACTTGTGTGCATGTTTGGTTTGGAGCCCCAGGGCTCTTCGGTTAGGCTTCAGAGTGGTTCTAGACTTAGGAAAAATAGTTTGTTCATCTGTTGGTGCAGGCCTCAGATCTCGCAATTGCGAGGTATGAGTTTGCATTTGCGAAATTTTCCAAGTCTGGTGGGTTTGCATTTGCTAACCTAGTGTTTGCATTTTCAAAGGGCACTTGGGGAGAGCTTCTTTCGCATTTGCGGAGGGTCCATTTATTCGCAATTGCGAACTATTCATCGCAATTGTGATGACAACAGAGATAGGAAGGACTTCGCATTTGCGAGTGGTTCTTTGCATTTGCGGGGTTCGCAATTGCAAACCTCAGGTCGTAAATGTGACATCTGCAACTAGACAAATAGCTGAAGAACAGGATTTTTGAGTTCATTCTCTCATTTTTGAACCCTAGCCTCGGTAGGAGACAACTTGGAGAGGGGATTTTCACCTACAAACCTTGGGTAAGTGATCCCAATATATTTCTAATCATTTTCCATCAACGTATCTTAGATTTTAACATCAAAATCATGTGAACCAAGTAGAAACTTAGGAAACTATGTCAAGTTCTTAAAGGATGAGAATTTGGGATTTGAGAGTCCAAGAGGACTCGAATTTGAAAACTAATCACGTATATGGACTTGTGGGGCTATGGGTAGTCAAGACCTACCTTTGGACCCGGATTTTGACCAGGCGGGCCGGGGGATGACTTTTGTTGACTTTTTAGAAATTTTAGAAAGATCACACTTTATTAATTGAAATTGTTTTCTCTTGCATTGTGTGTTGTATTTAAGTCATGTTTGGCTAGATTGAGCTGAGCGGAGGTGAATTTATAAAGGAACAAGCTAAATTTGAGTATTGAGTTAGCCGAATTGAGGTAAGTGTCTTGACTAACTTTGTTGAGAGAATTTTTCCTACTATTTGACATTATTTGCTACATGCGGGGGAGATACATATATGACGTGACGAGCATATATGCATGTGCCAGGGTTAATTATGCTCGGGGGTAGATTATGCTATGAATTGTGCCTTGTAGAGTTACGTGACCTTCTTGCTTCATGTCTTACTTGACTCATAGATACTAAGAATATATAATTAAATGTTATAAAGCAAGATTTAGTTTATTATTACTTGATTAAAATTTGACGGAATATTGAGAGAACATTGATGTGTCTAATACTCTAATTCAGTCATCATTATGTTTAATCATTAATACATTGCTACGGCCGATATTCTTGGGATATTAGATTCTATACTCGTGTTGTAGATCATTCTTGAGATCTGTTGAAATACTTGAATAATAAGGTTCTTGAGGGTTTATTGAACTCTTGAGCCGAGGGTCTATTGGAAATAGCCTCTCTTTCCTCACAAGGTAGGCGTAAGCTCTGTGTACACACTACACTCCCCAGACTCCACGGTGTGGGATAATACTGGTTAAATTATTATTGTTGTTGTTGAGGGTTTATTGAACTATTGTTGGCTTGAAGTTGTGATTGGGTTCATTTGGAATATTTGTTTAAACATTCTCCTTGACGTTATTTATGCTTCCTACCTTGTTTGTCATTGATATTGCGTTCGCATTCAAGCCCTCGCGTTCGCGTAGTATTAATTGGCGCTGAGGGCTGTGGCTATTTTTCCTCATCGCGTTCGCATGCCTTCGATCGCGTTCGCGTAGCTTTGAAATGCTCGCCCTTCGCGTTCGCGTCTCCTACTTCGCGTTCGCGAAGAGCAATTTCTGGGCGACAATAATTTCTCTTCCGCGTTCGCGAGCTAGATTCCGCGTTCGCAAAGCATAATTGAGCAGCCTTCATTTTTCTTCTTTTGCGAACGCGATACTTCTTCCGTGTTCGTGATGCATTAAATACCTGGGCAGATATAACATTTCAAAAACGAGGGTTTAGCCATTTTTACCAAAACTCAAGCTGGGAGCTCGGATTTGAGCAAGATTTCGAGGGGTTTTTTAAGAGATCGATTGGGTAACGATTCTAAACTCCTTTTTGCTTGTAACCCACTAATCTAAGCATGAATTCCTCCTTTAATTTCGGATTTTTGAAAGAAAATTTGATAAAACTTCATAGACCGAATTATTGAGTTTTGATGGGGATTTTGACATCCGATTTGAGAGATTTTTATATGGTTATACTCGTGTGAGTGTGAGGATTCTGAAAATGTTAATTTCACCCGATTCCGAGACGTTGGTCTGAGGAGCGTTTTGGTCATTTCACCTAATTTCGCGTCTTAGGTTTGAATTAAATCGTAGAATCAATTGCTTGAGATGTTATTTACATTATGTAATTGAATTGAGTAGATTCGGGCCATTTGGAGTCGGATACTCGTGGCAAAGGCGTGGTTTCTAGTTGACTTTGAGCCGGTTCGAGGTAAGTGGCTTGTCTAACCTTGTGTGGGGGACCCTTTCCCCTTAGGATATGATATTTGATAATTGAATGCCTTGTACGTGAGGTGACGAGCGCGTACTTGAGCTAATTGTTGGAAATCCGGTTTTACTTTTAGTACTTAAACTGAGTTCTTTTCTTACTTGATTTATTCTACTTGCAAATATAGCTTGTGTTAGTTTAGAAGAGTATGCTTAGTTGAATTAATTGCCTATTTGCTCAAACTGCCTTAATTGCATTACGTGAAGCACGTTAGGCTAGAATTTACTGTTTACTTATTAGACTTAGCATTTATTTTGATGTCCTTGAGCTGCTGTTGTGTGTTTAAATTGGGACTACGGGACAGCATCCCGGGAGATCCCCTGTGCGTAAATTTTGGTCTGGATTGAGGTGCGGGATACCAAGAGATCCCTGGGACGTGTATGGAGGGTACCAAGAGATCCTCGGGATACCAAGAGATCCCAAGAGTGTATATTGAGGATACCAAGAGATCCCGATTATTTATCTTGCTGTGAGGGGTATTTCCTTGTAGTTTGCCTTTATCTCTGTTTTCATTATTGCAGCATTATTATACTGTGTTGATCTTTATTATCGACTCTCAGTTTTACTGCTTATTGCCCTGTCATTTTATTATATATATATATATATATATATATGTATGTATGTATGTATTTATCTCAGTAAGGCCCTGACCTTCCTCGTCACTACCCAACCGAGGTTAGGCTTGGCACTTACTGAGTACCGCTGTGGTGTACTCATGCCCTTTCTGCGCATGTTTTTCATGTGCAGATCCAGGTACCTCTACCCAGGCGTATCATCCTTGAGGCAGGGAGCATTTTGGAGACTTCGAGGTATATCTGTCGCGTCCGCAGACCGAAGAGTCTCCTTCTTTACTCTATCTGTAGTGTTAGCCCTTCTATCGTACTATTGATGTAGACATTTCTGGAGATTAGAGCACTTTATTGTATTCCTTCTAGCTTGTGTTCCCGTGAGTTTCCGGGTTTTGGGATAGTATTTTTAGAAGTTTGAGATAATGCGTTGTATGTGCCGAGTGGCATTTTTATTTCGTTTCCTTTTGTTAAATCCTGGTTTAAGTGATAATTTCCGCAAGGTTTCTATTGTTTTCCCGCACTTGATAGGCTTACCTAGTCGTAGTGACTAGGTGCTGTCACGACAGTTCACGGAGGGCGAACTGGGGTCGTGACAACAATGCAGAAGAAAGGAGGAGAACTCAAAAAATTATATGGAAAATCTGAGAGAATAGACTGGTATGTATAGCCAATGTTGAGCTCAAAACTGAAGAGATGCAACTCTTCAGAATGGCTGTTTATGTAAAACGGCCATAACATGAATTCCATAACATAAATGGATATTTACGCAACAATAAATCGGGAATTGAAGAGGGAGGTTAATTTTCAGTTACAAAACTGAAAAATTGAAAACGAAAATAAAACGTTTAATATTTCCGTTGGATTTAATATTAATATTCCGTTGGATTCCTGTTAATATTTGCTACTAACAAATAAATTTGGTCCAAAAAAATTAATCAATCAATAGATCATTTGACCAAATCAGAATCCAAATCCGAATGCGAATGCGAATCTGAGTCGAGCGAGCGACGACACGACGGCGCGAGACTTGCCTTCTTCTTAACTCTTTAAGAGCTACAAGAAGAGCAGCTGTATATATACCCATCAAAAACCTTTTCCTCTTCCAATATGGGACAATGTCCCTTTGTCAAGGGGGAAAACATAAAATTTCACTTAAAATTTTCATTTTCCCTCCATTTCCCATTCACCCTCTATTAAGCCTATTTAGCTTAAAACCTCAACAATCCCCGACAAGAATGGGGAATGGCTATATCACGAAAATATGCATGAAAAACTGTGTGATTCGCAAGCAAGGATTAATTGTATCTGGACAAGTAAGTTTCCCTTTGAACTTTCCGTAGTGAACTTATGTCGGATATACTCGGTCAACCGGTAGATTTGTTATCTTTGAACCGTCGAACTTTGGTGTATACCTAGACAACCATAAGTCACACAATCAACCCTTAACAGTCTTTGGTTCTCATTGTTGTGTTCGTTTCAGCCATGAACACCGCCTGGTTTCATAAGTGCGTAGAGAACTGGCCTTACAAAATTCTCCTTGAAGCGGCTAACACTTCACACTTACATAGGTGAATCCTAAACATGTCATCCCATAGATATACTATTTGATATACCCCATATCAAATTTAGAAATCACTAAAAAAAACTTAATGCTTTATCCTTGGTACTTAACATTGTCTCATCACGAGAATGGACCCAAATTTTAGTTGACAATGTTGAACCGTCATTAATGACTTTGTTTGATCTCCTTGAACCTAGATCTTGGGATCTCTAGTCTTTTTGGTAGAGTTACCGCAACAATGACTTGTACTCGGCCATAGTCCCATTCCCCTCGATGATTTCTCAACTACCTCTCTAGTTAGGCCTTTTGTAAGTGGATCCGACACATTATCACTTGACTTTACGTAGTCAATCGTGATAATTCCTCTAGAGAGTAATTGCCTAACGGTTTTATGCCTTCATCGTATATGAAGAGATTTACCTTTATACATAACGCTCCCAACCCTTCCAATTGCAGCTTGACTATCGCAATGCATGCATATTGGTGCCAGCGGTTTGGGCCAAAATGGAATGTCTACAAGAAATTACGGAGCCATTCAGCTTCTTCACCGGCTTTATCTAAGGCTATGAACTCAGTCACCATTGTAGAGCGGGCAATACAAGTTTGTTTGGACGACTTCCAAGATACCGCTCCTCCATCAATAGTGAATACATATCCACTTGTGGACTTAGAATCAGTTGAATCGGTGATCCAATTTGCATCACAGTATCCCTCAATCACCGCAGGATATTTACTGTAGTGCAAAGCAAAGCTCTGGGTGTCGCGCCCTCTTTTACTCGCGAAATCGGGTTCATGATATTTTGGTTGGGACAACTCTTTCCTTTTGGGAAAGGAGTTTGCATTTTTTTAAGAGTCGCCACCTAACGATTTAAGGTCGTTAGGGCACCTATAGGGTTCATTTATAACTATGTTTGGTAACCAGAGACAGGGTAAGGGCTTGAAATTATCCTAAGGGGATGGTGTTAGGCACCCCTCAGGATCCACTAGTGTGGTTCCCGGCCAAACAGTTTTGTGTGAATTTGTACAATTAGCAAATAAACAAGTATGACTCAAATATTAGGGGATTTAAGTTTAAATACACAGGAGTTTGAAAAAAAAAAGCAATTAAAAAAAACAAGATTTTGAAAAGAATTACAATATAAGCATGTTTGGGGATATAAAGGGTATCCTAGGTTTGTTTGTAATATGGATCATATCAATGCAATACCCGGTATGACACTCCTCGAAGAGGGGCTACACGTGGTATTAACGCACCGGTCATCATATTCATATCTACCCCCTCCCGCCCCGTGAAGGTAATTAAAGCGAAGGTTGGTCTCGACTCCTATTGCATGCTGTTACCCGTCCTTTCCTATAATCCTGGAGGAGTTTAGGGTTTCTATCCTATGAGGGAGGTTCTAGGCAGACCCTCAGGTTTAAAGGCAAAATACTAGGCGACAAATAAGAACACATAGGACTGCATTTAGGGGGGAGAACACAGAAAAACAGTTAGAAGGCTCAGATATACCTCCGCATGTAATGCACATAGACAGCACGACTCATACACAGATAAGGTCCACATTTGAACTCAGAATCCTAAAGCATGGTATCTAAGTGATTTTAAAACATAATAGAGGCAGATTTGATATGTAATTCAGAAGAGGGGTCCTAATAAGTTTTGCCTACTGATTTTAAACCAGTTGATAATTAAGCAGCATACATAAAGAAGTATGTTTCTAGTTTTGACAAATTTAGCACCTAAGGCTCGCCTAGGTGTAAAACAGTGTTCCAGTTATCAGGGTTACTTAGAGAAGACTGTTTGAATTGTAATACTAAACATGCTGTTCTATATGTTCAGAATTTCGGAATTATTACCAGCCGGGTTAATCTATTTTTTATCAATAATTAAACTAGAGATGCCTAAGCAGATGTGAATGCAATTCTAAAGGCATGTTATCTAATGCACAAAAAATGCAGAGTGATGTATATGCAGGACCTGAGCAGGATTTTTTTTTCTAAATGCATAAGTGTTACATACTTTCAGAATATGCAGAAGATATGGAAATGACTTGTTTATTAGCATTGTTTTTATCCTAAGGCGGGATCTCTAAGTGTACATGGCAGCGCATAACATAATGGTAAAGTGCTTGTTATTAGCAGATTTTAACACATGCTTTTATAAGGATGCTCATGCTGAAACAATAAATATGGGACCTAAGAGCATGATTTCTAATGCATGTATGAATCCTAAGCATGGTTTCTATTGCGCAATTAGGAATATAAACCTAATAACATGTTTTCTACTCTTAACAACTACAGCATGCATATTTACCCCATCCGTTTTTACTATCAATCCCCAGAGAGTTTTTATAATAATTATTACAAACTGTTTGCACAGATTACATAATTGAAATAATAAAAGAAGCAGTTATACTATAGGGAGCCTACTAATAGGCCCAGAATCTCCAGAATGCCTCAAATGCCATTGGTTCACAGCCTTTCACATGATCCAGGTGTGTCAGAGTTCCCTAAGGATCTCAAGGGGTCCCGGGCAGTACTCACACCTAGATTCATAACCAAATTGAGTAAGTGTAGTGTGGAAGAGCTAGCCTTAATGTGTCAGAGTTCAGAGGGAGCTCATAAGGGTCCCTAAGCAGTCACACATTAAGGGAGCAGAACCTAGACTTCTAAGAGTATATGTGAGAGTGCTTGACATAGCTTTAAAAGAGTTGAGTTGGAAACAGTTTTGACAATGATTAGTTTGAAATAAGTTTTGGAAGAGTTTGCCTTAGTGAAAACCAGTTTGAAGAAGAAAAGAAACAGGACAATCAGCAACTCAAAACCAAATCAACATACATAGTTCAAAGACAAACAGGGAAAGGAGGAATTGGGGACAAGTAGTTCATATGTGAAAGCATATTTGCACACAGGTTAACACCAGAGAAGTACTACAGAACTTAAATAGTCACAACAATAGTCTATCACAAAGTGTTCATGCCAGGAGCTTAACGGCATTAGATTAATGGGTGCTAAACAGAGTTACACATTAGGTTTAGGGGGAAGGGTTCAGGATCACATAGTAACTAGGTGTCATGAACACATGCTTATAATGTATTGGGGGTTAGGGGGGGAGGGCAGAATAGTAGTAGAAAATGTAAGAAAGCAGTAGACATGCTGAATTACAGGGAAGGGGTAATCACATGGCAAAATAGGCATGCTAATTGCAAGGGAGACAGCAGAACCACAAGTAGAAGCATAAGAGAAACAAAACGAAGTGCAATACAAATAGAGACATATTGTTTTGGATGCTAGAAGTTAAACTAAGAACATACCAGTAAAAATGAGAGAATAAGTGCAGAGTGAGGAGTGAAGAGCAGTACAATAAAGGGAAGTAGAGCAGTAGTGTGTAGAGCAGTTGAGCAGTAGAACAATAGAGAAGCAGAGCAATGTAGTCACTTAGTTTTGGCTTGGCAGCCGACTGAGTATCAAGTAAACGACAAGAGAAGCAAGCAAGTATGTATGTGTATAAGAGAGAGTTCAGAACAGTGTAATTGTTCCTCCCTTATGCTAAAGAGAGGGTAGAGTATTTATAGTTTGAGAACAGGCAGGAAAATAAAGTAATAAGTACTGACTTAGCACAATTATAGAAATAATACAAATCAGAATCAATTAAAGACCCGGACTCCCTTCAATTAGGGAGTCATAGTTCAAACGGGTACAAGTTGTATCAAATAAGGAAACGAATTACTTATAAGACTGATTTTACCATAATAGGAGTAGTAAAAGCATGTAGCATGTAATAAGGAATAAGTACAGAATATTTTCAAGTAAGGAAAGTACACATTAAATAACTAACATCATATTTGTGCACATAAATAAGGTAGGGTACAATTTTAATTTTGAAAGTTAGTTCAAAGGATCACGAATAAGATTGAAAATCATAGGGAATCAGCACTAACTAAGGAAAGTATCACAAAAGTAAGGAAGCAATTCAAAAAATCAGTACAGAATTACAAGGAAAATACGCATAATCACAGATTCAGGGAAGAAATCGCATGTCTAAGGAGATTACACAAAAATCAATATAAATTATTATGTGGACAATCAATAAAACAAATAGTCGGACCTATTACACGATAAATAACATGTGTTGGACAAAATCAAAGAAACTCTAAGAACAAATTAGAGCAGGAAGCACAAGAGCATATAGAACATACATGAAACCTAGAATGTTCATGAGAGACATGCAAACACATCGCAAACAGACTCAAACTTCAAATCGAACCCAGAAGTATTAGGGTTTCTTAACAAAAATTAATCGAGCAAAAGGAAAGACTCAGGTGATGTATAAACATGCTAAAAATCACAAAGTAATCGCTAAAAATTAGAAAGAAATCGTTTTTTGCAAAAGGGTTTTGAAACCCTAGTCTAGAAAATGAGGAAATCGTTTGAAATCAGAGAAATCTTTTGAGGAAAACAGGTGAGAACCTTAAAAGACACATAGATCCATCACAGATCTAAAAAGATCGGAGGATTTAAAGCTAGGGTTTCCAGAGAAAACCCAAAGGAGGAGAAGAGAGCTTAAAATATCACCGGCCTTTGGCCGGAAAATGTAGAGATCTTACTCGAACGGCCATAGGTGGCCGAAAAACATGGCATGAGACCGGAGATGGGAGTGGACTGCCTCAGGGTCACTTGAGAGCCTCCACCGGTGACACAGGCTTGAAGGACGGATCCGTAAGGTCGATGAGAGGTGGAAACTTCATGGTTTCCGACGAGGAGATGGCTGGAGAGGGGAGAGACGGAGCTCAGGAGACGAAGGTTCTAGAGAGAGTTGAGAGGATTCAGAGAGATGGGTGAGAAATGAGACGGAGAAAAATGGGAAAGGGGGGTAGTCATTTAGGGGTTAATATGGTAAGTATTAATTTGGGCCGTTGATTTGAATTAATCGACAGCTCAGATCGAACGAGGGTTGGGCCGGGTAAGATTTTAAGTTTGGTTGGGTAACTGGGCTAGTTTATTGGGTTAGGGGTCTGGGTTAATTAGGCTAGAATTGAAATTTAAAAATGGCTAGTTGTTAAATACCCCATAAAATAGATAAATAATTTATAAAAATGGCTAATAATTATAAAAAATGAAATTGATGCTTAATAAACTAAATTAAAATGATTAATTAGTATTNTGCAATTCATTACATCTTTCACAATTATAAGATCTTACCTCACTTGTTTCACCTCGAGCCATGAAATAGTTCTCATTGTCATCTTTGCATTCGTCATTTGAAGTGTTTTCATCCGTCCAGCATCCTGAGGATTTGTTCATCTCGTTTTCCAGAATCGTCATGAAGCAAGGATTTGCTATTTCTTCGTGTTCTGAACTGTCTTCATCGCTCCAACTTCCAAAAGATTTGTTCTTGTTAAAGCCTCTGGAAATTTTTCTTTTTAGATCTGGCACTCAGCTTGAATGTGTCCAAATCTTCCACACTCATAGTATTTTCCATCATTCTTGTCCTGTTCGTTGTATTGCCTGAATCGCCTAGGTGGAATTCTTCCTTTCCTCGTATTCCTGAATCTTCTCATTAAGCCATCCATGTTTCTTGATAGCATAGCAATCTCTTCTTGGAGAGCTTCAGGATCATCATCGATTTCATTTTCAGCTATTTCAGTTGAGGCCTTGAATGCGACTGTTTTCCTTTTTTCTTCTTGGCTAGTCTTCTTGAGATATGTCTTTTCAAAGGCTATGAGTTCTCCTCGTAGTTCATCATAGGATAACTTGTTTAGATCCTGAGATTCAAGTGTGACCACTTTAGTCTGCCACGTGGTTGGTAGACTTCTAAGAATTTTTCTGACTTGATCACCACTGGTATATGGTTTGCCAAATACTTTTAGATTGCTAATTATTTTGCTGAATCTGGCAAACATCTCTTCAATAGACTCTCCTTATTTCATTGAAAAGAGTTCGTAATCATGAACCAACATGTTGATATGTGTTTACTTTGCTTTGCTGGTTCCTTCGTATGTAACCTCAAGCTTGTCCCACATTTTTTTGGCTGTGTCACAGCTCGAGATTTTCTCATATTCTTCACCACTTATGGTATTGTAAAGCAGGTTTCTCGCTTTATTGTTAACTTGTACCACTTCCATTTGCTCTTTTGTATATGAATCTATATCCTTAGGATCAGCAAGTGGTTGAGCAGCAGCTGGCAGGGGATAGTTCCCCTTTTTGATGACTCTCCAAATTTTAACATCATAAGCCTTGGCATAGATCTCCATACGCACTTTCCAGTGAGAAAAATGTTGTCCATTGAAGTATGGTGGCCTAACTTGTGAAGTTCCTTCCTGGAAGAGAGCTCCTATGATAACTTGATTTGCCATGAACTTTTCTCACAAGCTGCTAAGCAAAAGAAAAGTGTGAGCCTTGCTCTGATACCAATTGAAAGTACAAGAGGGGGGTGAATTGTATATTTTTAAACTTAATCTCTTTTAGTTGACTGGTTTTTCAATTAGTCGACTAGACCCAATAAACAAACAGTTGTAATAACAGAATATAAGATGCTGAAAGTAAATGCAGGAATTAAAGACACCAGAACTTTTATACTGGTTCGGATTCAATGTGAATCCTAGTCCAGTCCCCTTGGGTTGCAAGGGAGTTCTCTTTGGTGAATGAGTTTCTTCGAGTACAATGGAAATGATGTGATAGCTCAGTTCCTATATCACTCGTCTCTTTTGATACAATGCCTCACCAGTGTTCTCTCTTTCTTCTCTAACTTGTTACACAGCAGGTCTTAGAGAGCTACAATATTTGTTTGCAGTAGAACAAAGAGAGGGTGTTTGGTTCGATCAAAGTATATCTAGCTAAGGTGTGATTACAGGTTTAAATACTTTGAGAGAGAGGCTTGAATTCTAGAAAGATTTTCCAACCCAAGAGATTTGATCCTTCGAAAGAGATTGATTCTTTCCAAGAATAAATTTGTTCTGTAACGGCTCTGTTGAACTTGGAATCTTGATCCTCTATATTTAGACACTTGTTTGAATATTCAGCGAGATCTTGATTTAGCTGATTCCTTGAGTTTGATTGAATATTCAGCGAAATCTTGATTTATTTGATTCCTTGAGTTTAGCTATAATTGATCCCATCTGTATCTTCAGTGATTTCTTCTTCCTTTGATCGCGTCCCTTGATTCCGTCAGTATCTTCACTCTTGATTTCATCTTCCTTTAACCGCGCCTACATTCCTTGAATCTTGTAACTCAATCCATACGTTCCTTGATCATTGCTAATTGATTTCACCAATCCAAGAGTTTCTACACAAAAAGAAAATATATTATTGTCGCACCCCCTTTTTCTCGCGAAATCGGGTTTGTGACGTTTTGGTTTGGACAACTCTTTCCTTTTGGAAATGGGTTTGCATTTTTGA
Organism: Nicotiana attenuata; assembly: GCF_001879085.1. NCBI lineage: Eukaryota > Viridiplantae > Streptophyta > Magnoliopsida > Solanales > Solanaceae > Nicotiana > Nicotiana attenuata. Next base: position 3,857,664 of record NC_031997.1, on the reverse strand, counting down.
AGAGTCGCCACTTAACGATTTAAGGTGCGTTAGGTCACCTATAGGGTTCATTTATAACTACATTGGTAACCAGAGACAGGGTAAGGGCTTGAAATTATCCTAAGGGGAAGGTGTTAGGCACCCCTTAGGATCCACTAGTGTGGTTCCCGGCCAAACAGTTTTGTGTGAATTTGTACAATCAGCAAATAAACAAGTATGGTTCAAATAGTAGGGGATTTAAGTTTAAATACACAGGTGTTTGAAAAAAAGCAATTAAAAAAGAGAGATTTTGAAAAGAATTACAATATAAGCATGTTTGGGAATGTAAAGGGTATCCTACGTTTGTTTGTAATATAGATCACATCAATGCAATACCCGGTATAACACTCCTCTAAGAGGGGCTACACGTGGTATTAACGCACCCTTCATCATATCCATATCTACCCTTTCCCGCCCCGTGAAGGTAATTAAAGCGAGGGTTGGTCTTGACCCCTATTGCATGATGTTACCGTCCTTTCCTATAATCCTGGAGGAGTTTAGGATTTCTATCCTATGAGGGAGGTTCTAGGCAGACGCTCAGGTTTAAAGGCAAAATACCAGGCAACAAATAAGAACACATAGGACTGCATTTAGGGGAGAGAACACAGAAAACAGATAGGGCTCAGATATACCTCCACAAGTAATGCACATAGACAGCACGGCTCATACACAGATAAGGTCCACATTTGAACTCAGAATCTTAAAACATGGTATCTAAGTGATTTTAAAACATAACAGAGGCAGATTTGATCTGTAATTTAGAAAAGGGGTCCTAATAAGTTTTGCCTACTGATTTTAAACCAGTTGATAATTAAGCAGCATACATAAAGAAGCATGTTTCCAGTTTTGACAGATTTAGCACCTAAGGCTTGCCTAGGTGTAAAACAGTGTTCCAGTTATCAGGGTTACTTAGAGAAGACTGTTTGAATTGTATTACTAAACATGTTGTTCTAAATGTTCAGAATTCCGGAATTATTACCAGCTGGGTTAATCTACTTTTTATCAATAATTAAACTAGAGATGCCTAAGCGGATGTGAATGCAATTCTAAATGCATGAATCTAATGCACAAAATGCAGAGTGATGTATATGCAGGACCTGAGTAGGATTTTTTTCTAAATGCATAAGTGTTACATACTTTCAGAATATGCAGAAGATATGGAAATGACCTGTTTATTAGCATTGTTTTTATCCTAAGGCATGATCTCTAAGTGTACATGGCAGCGCATTACATTATGGTAAAGTTCTAGTTATTAGCAGATTTTAATACATGATTTTATAAGGATGAACATGCTGAAACAATAAACATGGGACCTAAGAGCACGATTTCTAATGCATGTATGAATGCTAAGCATGGTTTCTATTGCGTAATTAGGAATATAAACCTAATAACATATTTTCTACCCTTAACCTAATAGTTATACTATGGGGAGACTACTGATAGGCCCAGAATCTCCAGAATGCCTCAAATGCTATTGGTTCACAGCCTTTCACATGATCCAGGTGTGTCAGAGTTCCCTAAGGATCTCAAGGGATCCCGGGCCGTACTCACACCCAGATTCATAACCAAATTGAGTAAGTGCAATTTGGAAGAGCCAGCCTTAATGTGTCAGAGTTCAGAGGGATCTCATAAGGGTCCCTAAGCAGTCACACATTAAGGGGGCAGAACCTAGACTTCTAAGAGTATATGTGAGAGTGCTTGACATAGGTTTAAAAGAGTTGAGTTGGAAACTGTTTTGACAATGATTAGTTTGAAATAAGTTTGGGAAAACAATAGAAGAGTTTGCCTTAGTGAAAACCAGTTTGAAGAAGAAAAGAAACAGGACAATCAGCAACTCAAAACCAAATCAACATACATAATTCAAACACATACAGGGAAAGGAGGAATAGGGGACAAGTAGTTCATATGTGAAAGCATATTTGCACAAAGGTTAACACCAAAGAAGTACTACAGAACTTAAATAGTCACAGCAATAGTCTATCACAAAGTGTTCATGCTAGGAGCTTAACATCCTTAGATTAAGGGGTGCTAAACAGAGTTACACATTAGGTTTAGGGGGAAGGGTTCAGGATCACATAGTAACTAGGTGTCACGTACACATGCTTATAATGTATTGGGGGTTAGGGGGAGGGAAGAATAGTAGTAGAATATGTAAGAAAGCAGTAGACATGCTGAATTACAGGGAAGGGGTAATCACATGGCAAAATAGGCATGCTAATTGCAAGGGAGACAGCAGGACCACAAGTAGAAGCATAAGAGAAACAAAAGGAAGTGCAATACAAATAGAGACATATTGTCTTGGATGTTGTATGTTAAACTGAAAACATACCAGTAAAAATGAGGGAACAAGTGTAGAATGAGAAGTGAAGAGCAGTACAATGAAGGGAAGTAGAGTAGTAGTGTGTAGAGCAGTAGAGCAGTAGAACAATAGAGCAGTAGAGCAATGTAATCACTCGGTTTTGGCTTGTAGCCGACTGAGTATCAAGTAAATAGCAAGAGAAGCAAGAGAGTATGTATGTGTGTAAGAGAGAGTTCAAAACAGTGTAATTGTTCCTCCCCTATGCTAAAGAGAGGGTAGAGTATTTATAGTTTGAGAACAGGCAGGAAAATAAGGTAATAAGTACTGACTTGGCATGTGCTAGAAATAATACAAATCAGAATCAATTAAAGACCCGGACTCCCTTCAATTAGGGAGTCATAGTTCAAACGGGTACAAGTTGTATCAAATAAGGAAAGGAATTACTTATAAGACTGATTTTACCATAATAGGAGTAGTAAAAGCATGTAGCATGTAATAAGGACTAAGTACAGAATATTTTCAAGTAAGGAAAGTACACGTTAAATAACTAACAGCATATTTGTGCACATAAATAAGGTAGGGTACAATTTTAATTCTGAAAGTTAGTTCAAAGGATCACGAATGAGATTGAAAATCACAGGGAATCAACACTAACTAAGGAAAGTATCACAAAAGTAAGGAAGCAATTCGAAAAATTAGTACAGAATTACAAGGAAAATACAGAAAATCACAGATTCAGGGAAGATATCGCAGGTCTAAGGAGATTACACAAAAATCAATATAAATTATTATGCGGACAATCAATAAAACAAATAGTCGGACCCATTAAACGATAAATAACATGTGTTGAACAAAATCAGAGAAACCCTAAGAACAAATTAGAGCAGGAAGCACAAGAGCATATAGAACATACATGAAACCTAGAATGTTCATGAGAGACATGCAAACACATCGCAAACAGACTCAAACTCCAAATCGAACCCAGAAATATTAGGGTTTCTTAACAAAAATGAATCGAGCAAAAGGAAAGACTTAGGTGATGTTTAAACATGCTAAAAATCACAAAGTAATTGCTAAAAATCAGAAAGAAATCGTTTTTTGCAAAAGGGTTTTAAAACCCTAGTTTGGAAAATGAGGAAATCGTTCGAAATCAGAGAAATCTTTTGAGGAAAACACGTGAGAACCTTAAAAGACACATAGATCCATCACAGATCTAAAAAGATCGGAGGATTTAAAGCTAGGGTTTCCAGAGAAAACCCAAAGGAGGAGAAGAGAGCTTAAAATATCACCGGCCTTTGGCCGGAAAATGTAGAGATCTTACTCGAACGGCCATAGGTGGCTGGGTAAGATTTTAAGTTTGGGTTGGGTAACTGGGCTAGTTTATTGGGTTAGGGGTCTGGGTTAATTAGGCTAGAATTGAAATTTAAAAATGGCTAGTTGTTAAATACCCCATAAAATAGATAAATAATTTATAAAAATGGCTAATAATTATAAAAAATGAAATTGATGCGTAATAAACTAAATTAAAATGATTAATTGGTATTAAAAATACAAATGACTAACTGTTGAGTAATAACATAGCACAAAATATATACTTAGGCCACAATTGCAAAGTCATTGCAATTATAACCAGATAGTGCCAATTTGGCTAATTTGTGAAATACATTTGGTCTTAATAGGACCAAAATGATATATTAAATCAAGGAATGCTTTTGAAATCATTTGTAATGCAATTTATAATTAATTATTAGAGATAAAAATACTGGATAAATAAATATGAATTAGTAAAAATATGAGGAAAATTATAGAAAAATACCAATTGTTATGAAACCTAATTTTGATGGTCTATATGCAAATTTAACATAATTTGAGGAGAAATTGGGTATCAACACAGGGTATGTTCTAAATATTCCAAAACTCGTTTCATTGCCATCCAATGAGATTGACCTGGATTGCTCGTGTATCGACTCAATTTACTTATAGCACAAGCTATATCTAGTCATGTACAATTCATGATATACATTAAGCATCCCAACACATGAGCATAATCCAATTGTGATATGCTTTGGCTTTTGTTCTTTGCTAATGAAAGATTCACGTCAATTGGAGTCTTTGCAACTTTAAACCCTAAGTGCTTGAATTTTTCAAGTACTGTCTTAATATAATGAGATTGTGATAACGGCAGACCTTGAGGGGTCATATGGATCTTAATCCCTAGAATTAAATCAGCAACTCCCAAGTCTTTCATATCAAACTTTCTAGTTAGCATACACTTAGTAGCATTTATGTTGGCAATGTCATTACTCATTAATCAGCATATTATCCACATATAATCAAACAATGACTATGTGATATGGAATATTTTTAATATACACACATTTATCACATTCATTTATCTTAAAACCATTTGACAACATTGTTAGGTCAAATATCGCATGTCATTGTTTTGGTGCTTGTTTTAGTCCGTAAAGGGACTTAACAAGTCTACATACCTTCTTTTCTTTACCTGGAACCACAAACCCTTCCAATTGTTCCATGTAGATTTCTTCCTCCAAATCTCCATTCAAGAAGGCCATCTTAACATTCATTTGATGAATTTCAAGACCATACACTGCAGCTAATGCTACTAACATCCGTATGGACGTAATTCTTGTAACTGGAGAGTATGTATCAAAGTAGTCAAGACCTTCTCGTTTTCTATACCCTTTGACTACAAGTCTTGCCTTAAATTTATCAATAGTGCCATCATCTTTTATTTTTCTCTTAAAAATCCATTTAGAATCCAAAGGTTTATTTCCAGGAGGAAGATCAACCAATTCCCATGTATGGTTGTTCAATATGGATTCTATTTCATTATTGACTGCCTCTTTCCAAAACAATGATTCCGAAGAAGACATAGCTTCTTTAAATGTTCGAGGCTCATTTTCCAATAAGAAAGTCACAAAATCTGGTCCAAATGAAGTAGACGTTCTTTGACATTTACTACGTCTTGGATCCTCCTGATTAAATGTACTTTCTTTTGTTTTTTCACGAGGTCGTTTAGATCCTTCACCAATCGACTCACATTCCTTTTTATACGGATATATATTTTCAAAGAACTCAGCATTATCTGATTCTATAACCGTATTATTATGAATGTCGGGATTTTCTAATTTATGAACCAGAAATCGATATGCTTTACTATTGGTCGCATATCCTATGAAAACACAATCAACTGTTTTGGTCCTATTTTTACCCTTTTGGGGTTAGGAACATGCACTTTTGCCAAACACCCCCACACTTTAAAATAATTCAAGTTGGGCTTCGTTCCTTTCCATTTTTCATATGGAATGGATTGTGTTTTGCTATGGGGTACTGGATTTAGTATCCGGTTAGCCGTATGAACGGCTTCCCCCCACAAGTTTTGTGGCAAACTAGAACTTATCAACAATGCGTTCATCATCTCCTTTAATGAATGATTCTTTCTTTCCACAATCCCATTAGATTGGGGCATGTAAGGGGCCGTTGTTTGATGAATAATTCCATATTCTAAACATATTTCTTCAAAAGGAGATTCATATTCACCACCCCTATCACTTCTTATCATTTTGATTTTTTTGTTAAGTTGCATTTCAACTTCATTTTTGTATTGCTTGATTGCGCCTATTGCTTCATCTTTACTATTAAGTAAGTAAATATAGCAATATCGAGTACTATCGTCAATAAAAGTTAAGAAATACTTCTTTCCACCGCGAGATGGTATTGACTTCATGTCGCAAATATCTGTGTGAATTAAGTCTAAAGGATTTGAATTCCTTTCAACTGACTTATAAGGATGTTTAACATACTTAGATTCCACCCATATTTGACATTTTGATTTGTCGCATTCAAACTTAGGCAATACTTCCAAGTTAATCATTTTCCGCAAGGTTTTATAATTGACATGACCCAAACGTAATTGCCATAATTCATTTGACTCAAGTAAGTAAGACTAAGCTGAAATTTTATTATTATTCTCAACAACCATTACATTCAGTTTGAAAATGCCCTCAGTGAGGTAACCTTTTCCTACAAACATTTCATTCTTACTTATTACAACCTTATCGAATACAAAGACACACTTAAAATCGTTCTTAACAAGAAGTCCAGTAGAGACTAAGTTCTTCCTAATCTCGGGAACATGAAGGACGTTGTTCAAAGTCACCACCTTGCCAGAAGTCATTTTTAGAAATATCTTTCCACATCCTTCAATTTAGGCCGTTGGCAGCATTTCCCTAGAAAGCGTCTCTTCAGGTCAAACAGGAGCATATGTGGCAAATGCTTCCCTAACAGCACAAATATGGCGAGTCGCTCCAGAATCAATGCACCACTCATTAGGATTTCCCACTAGTTGAATTTAGAAAGCATAGCACATAAGTCATCAACATCATCATGCTTATCAAGCATTTTTTCTTGACCCTTCTTCTTGTCTTTCTTCGGAGCACGACAATCTGTAGATTTTTTTCCACCTTTCCCACAGTTGTAGTAATTTTCGTTGAACCGCTTCTTGCTTGGGTTATTTTTCGGTCTAGAAGCCTGCTTCCTCTTTCCCTTATTTTCAGAAGTATCCTCAACAATGTTTGCTCCCATTATTGTTGAGTTTCCACGGTCTCTCTTTTCAGCAGCTTTTTGTCCTATTCGATTCTCAACCGAAATATAAGATCTTCAAGAGACATCTCCTTGCATTTGTGTTTCAAGTAGTTTTTGAAGTCCTTCCACAAATGAGGCAACTCCTTATTCAACGCAGCTACTTGGAATGCTTCATTAATGACAAAACCTTCAATGAAAATTCTGTTAGTAAAAATACTAAAATTACTACTTTCAACATCAGTATTAATTCGGTTTATACCTTCAGAAAGGAGATCGTGAATAATCACTTGCAATTCCTGGACTTGGTAATAACAGACTTGTTATCTACCATTTTGTAGTCCAAAACTTTAGCGGCAATGAATTTCTTCAACCCGGCATCTTCAGTTTTGTTTTTCTTTTCAAGCGTAGTCCACAATTCTTTTGACGTCTCCACACCACTGTAGACGTTATACAGATCACCATTGGAACAACTTGGTTCCTGTTGTCATTAGTCATTTCTGTAAAAAATTGACACAAACAAATGTTAAAATCACGTATTTTTAATATCCAACGGAGTAGAAAACCACAAAGGTTTTAATCTCCAGAACAGTGAATATAACACAAATATAGAACAAAAATTTAAATTCCTTAAGCTTGTTAGTAAACTGTATTTGTAAAATAATTCTGGAGAAAATAAAATAACATATAAACAGAAATATAAACGAAACAGAAGTTAATCTGAGTCCACTGAATTCATAGTGTTTCCTTAAGAAATTTGTCCCCCTCCTAGTACCCAAGGTTGTGGATTATTTCCTCCCAGGATAGAACAAATTACACACTGGTGTAGTGGTACTTCAAACCACAGTGTTTCAGCGAACAAAAAGTTCGGTAGCAAATCAAACTTACTGTTGCTTTGTTTGAAGTTAAAACAATGCAGAAGACAGAATGAGAACTCAAAAAATCATATGAAAAATCTGAGAGAATGGACTGGTATTTATAGCCAATGTTGAGCCCAAAACATAAGAGATGCAACTCTTTAGAATGGCTATTTATGTAAAACGGCCATAACATAAATGACTATTTATGCAACAATAAACCGGGAATTGAAGAGGGAGGTTAATTTTCAGTTGCAAAACAAAAAAACTGAAAACGGATAAAGGAAATAAGATGTTTAATATTTTCTGTAACGACCCGCCCTGTCATTTTGAGAATTTAAGCTCCGTTCAGCGTCTTAAGGTCTAGAACAGCTTCACATTATGTGTATCGACTTGCGTGCATGGTTGAATTCAGTTAACGAATGATTCGGAGTCGAATTGGAAGAAGGATTCTAGTTTTGGAAGCTTGAGCGGTGAGAATTTGACCAGAATTGGACTTTTGAGTAAACGGTGCCAGAATGGGTTTTGGGTGATCTCAACAGCTTCGTATGGTGATTTTGGACTTAGGAGCGCATCCGGATTCAGATTTGGCGGTCTGTAGGGTAATTTGAGGCGTTTCGACGAAAGTTGGAAAAGTTGAGGTTTGGAAAATAGAGAAGTTTGACCCATAGTTGACTTTTGCAATATCAGGGTCGGAATGCGATTCCGAGAGCTGGAGCAGCTCTGTTGTGTCATTTTGGACTTGTCTGCAAAATTTGGCTTCATTCCGAGTTGATTTGATCGGTTTCGGCTCGAGTTAAAATTGGAAGAATTGAAAGTTCATAGTTTGATTCTTGGCGCGATGTGTATTTCCGGTGTTGTTTGATATGATTTGGGACCTTGAGCGAGTCCGTTTTAGGTTATAGAACTTGTTTCTGTGATTAGGCGGGGTCCCGGGGGCCTCGGGTGTGTTTCGGACGAGGTTCGGATGTTTTACATAGTTCTAAGCAGGTATGGTTCTGGTGTTTCTAAGCAGGTCTGGTTCTGGTGTTTTCGCACCTGCGACCTTGGAGCGCAGGTGCGGCTCCGCTTCTGCGTGAGCCCGGCCGCTTCTGCGGTGATGCATGCCTGGGTAAATTCTCGCTTCTGCAGCTCCATTTTTCGCTCCTGCGGTGCCGCTTGTGCGGTTAATTTTCGCAGATGCGGTCCCAGGCCAAGTAGCCAAAGTTTGCAGATGCAGTTTCTCGACCACAGACGTGGAAGTCCTGGCAGAATCCTTTTATACCAAGGGTTAGGCATTTTTCTTCATATTTTGAGTTTTAAACTTTGGATTTGGGAGCTTCGTTTAGGGTTTTTCAAGCAAATCAATTGGGTAAGTGTTCTTCACCTAGAATCTAACATATTCCATGATTTTATCTTCATTTTCATCATTTAAATTGTGTTTTGGGTTGGGGAAGGAGTTGGTTTTTGAAGAAAATTTCTAAAATGAAAAATTGTGATTTGAGGGACCAAATGGTATCGGAATTTGATAGATTTTGTATGGTTGAACTCGTATCAGAATGGGCATTCGGTTTTTATAAAATTTGTTAGGTTCCGAGGTGCGGGCCCGGGAGTCGACTTTTGGACCGATTTTTGGATTTTATTAAAGATTGAGACTTTATGATCCGGAATAGTTTCTTATGTGTTCTATTTGTGCTTTGAAGTTAATTTAGTTAGATTTGAGCCGCCCAGAGATCTTTCACCCGAGAAGTGCATTTTAGAGTATCGGTATGTCATCTTTAAGGTAAGTATCTTGCCTAACCTTGTGTGGGGGGCTTCCCCATAGGATTCGAGTCTTCTATGCTGATTGTAGTTCGTGTACGCGAGGTGACGAGTGCGTGCTCGGACTTAGTTGAGGAAAAGTTGGCTTTTAGGGTTCTTAGGTCTTTATATTCACTGTGTAGGAATGTGTTCTTGACATGACTGAGTTTCTTATTTATTTGTTTCACCTCCACATGCTTATTTGGAATTAATTGCTTCATGATTCACTCTTATTGCCTAATTGACTCCTAATTGATTTAACAGAAGAATTGCGCCTCTCCTATTGTCATGCTATCTTTTCATAGTTGCTTATCTTATTTGAGAATTATTATTACCCCTCCTGAAATTATTTAGTCTTAAGTGAAGCTAAGATTATCTTCCCCTAATTGAATTGCCGAATATCCTCGAAATTATCCAATCTTAAAAGAAGTTAGATAACCTATGTCCTTGTTGACTTGCCCTTATTTGGGACTATTTGACTCGTGTTGATTTTCTTGTTATTGACTTGTATGTTGTGGGATCGTCGCTATATATTTGTTTTCCCGTTGTTGAACTGTTCCCTTTATGCCAGCATTCTTTTCTGTGGTTATTCCTTGTGAGCTGTTTCTACCGTTTCCTTGCGATTTACAGTCCTTAAGTTGATTTACTTGTATTACCTTGTATTATTATCATTGTTGTTGTTTATGTATTGTGGTGATGTACGAGCTTTCTGTTGTGTTGTGATTCTTGTTTCTGTTGGTTGCGCTGCATGTTTACTTTGGGACTACGGATCGGTGTTCCAGGAGATCCCCCTGCATATTTACTTTTGGGGCTATGGGACTGTACCCGGGAGATCCCCCTGCATATTTACTTTTGGGACTACGGGACTGCACCCGGGAGATCCCCCTGCATATTTACTTTTGGAACTACGGGACTGCACCCGGGAGATCCCCCTGCATATTTACTTTTGGGACTACGAGACTGCACCCGGGAGATTCCCCTGCACACATATATTGATTCGGACTGTAGTGCGGGATACCGAGAGATCTCCAGCGCACATATTGAGGATACTAAGAGATCCTTGGGATACAGAGAGATCCCCAGCACATATTGAGGATACAAAGAGATCCCCGGCATACCAAGAGATCCCCAGCACATATATTGAGGATACTGAGAGATCTCCGAGTATTTACATTTGGGACTACGGGACGATATCCTGGGAGATCCCCTGTTAAAAATCATTGCGTTCTGAGCTGATGTTTCATTGATCCAATCCTTGTGTAAACATTATAGGTGATGTCCGTTCTATTCCTTGTACTTACTAGTTGTTATGAACTATGTTAGGACACTTGCACAAGCATACACATGGTTAATCACCCTTATCGGATAGGAGGCTCCTTGAGATTTCTGAGTATAGACACACACCCTTGTTATTTGCCTTCCATGTGAGAATGACTCTTTTGGGCACGTGAGTTGTCAGTATGATCAGGAGGTGTGATGAGGGCACAGGATGCCAAGTGTTAGGGTTCAGGTATTGGGACCCGTATTGTATGATTATGAGATGAGGTGTCACCGGGTGACTAATATGCAAAGGTTATCTATCTGAAAAGATTATATTCGAAAAGCCTTTATTTTGAAAGAACTCTTTAAAAAAAAGAAGGAGGAACATTTATTTGACTGAAGTATATTTCGAAACATTTTTTCTTTTATCATTTGAAAGGTTTGACAATTGCTGGTTAAGACTTAAGGTGAAAACTATCGGAGTTGTTGAATTATGACTTGTCTTTACTGTATTTGTGATTTCGGATTTGGGTTGTATTCTCGCTTACCTTTCCGTGTTTTCCTTGCGGTGATTTCCCTGAGTACTTGCTGTTTTCCTTCCTTATTTTAATTACTGTATTGTTAGCCGTATCGCGTAGTCTCTATATAAATATCATGTTCTGTATATTAGATCAGTAGGTGTCTTGACTGTTCCTCGTCACTACTCCACCGAGGTTAGTCTTGATACTTACTGGGCACCGCTGTGGTGTGCTCATACTACACTTCTGCACATTTTTTTGTGTGCAGATCCAGGTATTGTTCGCTAGTAGTTGTGCGGATTCTTGCCGAGGAGACTCAAGGTAGTCCTGCTGCTGCGTTCGCAGGCTTCGGAGTCACCTTCCTATTTTTTATTCACGTTGTTGTACTTATTTCCATACGGTTATGTTTAGAAGTTGTAGCGAAACTCTGTAGAGCTTATGACTTGTACTACCAGGTTTTGGGAATTATAAATTTTGTAGAGATTTTTGCTTCAAGATTTTTAAATTTCATTTATTAATGTAGTATCTCAGCATGAGTTAGGCTTACCTACTCCCTAAGACTAGGTGCCATCACGATACCCAAACGGAGGGAAAGGTTGGTCGTGACAAGTTGGTATCAGAGCCCTAGGTTCATAGGTGCTACGAGTCATAAGCGTGTTTAGTAGAGTCTTGCAGATCGATACGGAGACGTCTGTACTTATCTTCAAGTGGCTACGGAACTATTAGGACAATCTCACTTCCTTCACTCTTATTGTGCGAGCTTATTAATCTTGGAGTTTGAACTTTTATCCTTCCATTCTCTCACCGACGGTGAGGACACGAGCTGCGGTTTTCGATAACGCTGCTTCCGGAGCAGGTATCGCTAGAGACAGAGGCAAAGGCCGACGAGGTATACGTGCTGCAGCTAGACCACAGTCAGAGCAGCGAGTTTTCGTTGGTCAGGTTCCAAGCATCATGGCGACACAATTTGTGGTTTCAGTTCAGCCCATGGTCAGGGCAGCAGCATCCGAGGGAGAGCAACTTAGAATTTCAAGGTTCAAGAAAGAGTAACCCTCCTACATTCAGTGGTTCGACTTCAGAGAGTGCACAGGGTTTTCTGGAGGAGTGCCATCGCGTTCTTCACACTATGGGTATTGTTGAGTCGAGTGGGGATGTTTTTACTACATTCCAGCTTAGGGGAGCGGCTTATCAGTGGTGGCGGGCACATGAGTTGGGTAGTCCGGCCGAGCCAGTTTCACTTACATATATTCAGTTTTCGGAAATGTTCCTGAGAGAGTTCGTACCTCAGTTCCTTCGGGTTGCATGGCGCGCGGAGTTTGAGCAGCTACGCCAGGGCACTATGTCAATATCAGAGTACGCCTTCAGATTCAGTGATTGGCCAGACATGTGCCGACCTTGGTTTCTACTGTTCGGGAGAGGGTCCGCCGGTTTATTGAGGGACTCCATCCCAGCATCAGGACTAGCATGGCTGAGAGTTAGAGATTGATATTTCGTATCAGCAGACCATGAGTATTGCTAGGAGAGGTCAGGCGAGGCTATCAGAGAGAGGGGAGACGAGATCAGGAGAGAGAGAATATAGGGAGGCAAGAAGGCCTCGTAGACCGGAGAGATCTGCTGGTCTTTATTTTAGAGGCAGGGTGAGACATAGTAGAGGTTTAGTGGGTCAGCCAGTTCAGTTTGCGCTTCAGGCTTTACTCAGTGATTCAGGTATTCATTGGTCTCAGAGTACCAGTGCCGCACAGTCCCCACAGCCACGTCAGTAGAGGGGTTGCTTCAAGTGTAGAGATATTAGCCATATGGTGAGAGATTGTTCCAAACTTCGGGCCGATGTGCCACAGCGAGGTATTCGGGCGAGTAAAGGGCGCCCAAGAGGGGGAGGCCCGGCCTGTTGATGTGTTCCACATGGTAGGCTTGAGGCTGCAGCACCAGATGATGTCATTCAGGTATGCTTTCAGTTTGTTATGGGGGAGCACCATCCGTATTTCATCTAAGTTCTGCTTATCGGGGTAAGTTCCCCTATCTGTTGCTCCACTTATGGGTGTGCTTCATGATTTGCACTCTGTTTATGTGATTACATTGTTGGGAGGTTCTATGAGTGATAGTCGTGCCTATCGTCTGTTTCTAGTCCTTGTTGAGAGTTATGAGACTAGTGGTAAATTCTTGTTGTCCTTTTCGGTAGGCTTGATGTGATTTATGAGTATTATTGGCTACGAGCCGTGATTTTATGCTCCACCGGTGTGGGAGCCAGTACGGGTTGTAATTTTGTTGGAGGAATTGATCTAGTGAGAGGTTCCAACTGATTTGATGTGTACCCTACTTGAGATTCAGAGTTGAGGACAGGACCCTCGTTATTTCATGTGATTTGATGTGATGAGACCGGGCTGTGTACCGCTGTGGGAGTTATATCAATATGAGATCCTTGTGATTCTTTTATATGCTTTAATTCTTTCTTGTTAGATTGTTTTGTAAATGAGTTTTGATAGAAACATTTGTGCTTGACGGACTTGTTTGATAGTTCCTTTATGTGTTTCCCTTTCCATATTCAGTCATTTTCGTTCTGTGCTTCTTGAGTTATAGCTTGTGGGGTGTGTGCCCGTTGTTATTAGTTGTGATTTGGCGATTCGGGTGTTAGTTATGTGGTTTTCGTGGTTGTTGTATCATCGTCAGTGTTGTGGAGGTTTGAAACGGGTTCCTATCGAATATAAGGCTTATGGCTGGTGCAGGATTTGATTTCGGGCAAGTATTGTGATCAGGAATGTTATTATAGGCCTATGTGTGATGTGTATGTTGTGTGGTTGTACTCTGTGGGGGTAGGCATAAGTGGTTGCAGCTAGCTGAAACTGATACCGGATATGGATTTAAAATCGGATTTCTTGGAAATGAAGGGGAGATGGGGATTTTGGCTCTAAGGCTTATTGGTATTGCTAGAAAGGCTAAATTTCAGTTAAGATGGTGTCGTCAAATTTATGTGGATTGGGGTGACGTGGGATCACCCGCGGGTGTATGCTGGAAGTGTGCATTCAATGATTTGAGGACTTCGAGGCAAATCTTGGCACGTTCGAGATCGAACGTTAGTTTTAAGAGGGGGAGGAGTAAGGACCCGGCCGGTCGTTTTGAGAATTTAAGCTCCGTTCAGCGGCGTAAGGTCTGGAACAACTTCACATTATGTGCATCGACTTGCGTGCATGGTTGAATTCAGTTAACGAATGATTCAGAGTCGAATTGGAAGAAGGATTCTAGTTTTGGAAGCTTGAGCGGTGAGAATTTGACCGGAATTGAACTTTTGAGTAAACGGCCCCGGAATGGGTTTTGGGTGATCTCAACAGCTTCGTATGGTGATTTTGGACTTAGGCGTGCATCCGGATTCAGATTTGGAGGTCTGTAGGGTAATTTGAGGCGTTTCGACGAAAGTTGGAAAAGTTGAGGTTTGGAAAATGGAGAAGTTTGACCCATAGTTGACTTTTGCGATATCAGGGTCGGAATGCGATTCCGAGAGCTGGAGCAGCTCCGTTATGTCATAATGGACTTGTCTACAAAATTTGGCATCATTCCGAGTTGATTTGATCGGTTTCGGCTCGAGTTTTCAAAATTGGAAGAATTGGAAGTTCATAGTTTGATTCTTGGCGCGATGTGTATTTCCGGTGTTGTTTGATATGATTTGGGACCTTCAGCGAGTCCGTTTTAGGTTATAGAACATGTTTGCGTGATTAGGCGGGGTCCCGGGAGCCTCGGGTGTGTTTCGGACGAGGTTCAGATGTTTTGCATAGTTCTAAGCAGGTCTGGTTCTGGTGTTTCCGCACCTGCGACCTTGGAGCGCAGGTGCGGCTTCGCTTCTGCGTGAGCCCGGACGCTTCTGTGGTCATGCACGCCTGGGTAAATTCTCCCTTCTACGGCTCTACTTTTCGCTCCTGCGGTGCGCTGATGCGGTTAATTTCAGCAGATGCGGTCCCAGGCCAAGTAGCCAAAGTTCGCATATGCGGACTCCTTCTCGCAAATGCGGCCCCGCAGATGCGGTTTCTCGACCGCAGACGCGGAAGTCCTGGCGGAATCCTTTTATATCGAGGGTTAGCCATTTTTCTTCATATTTTGAGTTTTAATTTTCGGATTTGGGAGCTTCTTTTTGGGTTTTTCAAGCAAATCGATTGGGTAAGTGTTCTTCACCTAAAATCTAACATATTGCATGATTTTATCTTCATTTTCATCATTTAAATTGTGTTTTAGGTTGGGGAAGGAGTTGGTTTTTGAAGAAAATTTCTAAAATGAAAAATTGTGTTTTAGGTTGGGGAAGGAGTTGGTTTTTGTATGGTTGAACTCGTATCGGAATGGGCATTCGAGTTTTGTGAAATTTGTTGGGTTCCGAGGTGCGGGCTCGTGTGGGGGACTTCCACCTAGGATTTGAGTCTTCTATGCTGATTGTAGTTCGTGTACGCGAGGTGATGAGTGCATGCTCGGACTTAGTGTTCTTCCCCTAATTGAATAACCGAATATTCTCGAAATTGTCCAATCTTAAAAGAAGTTAGATAACCTATGTCCTTGTTGACTTGCCCTTATTTGGGACTATTTGACTCGTGTTGATTTCCTTCTTATTGACATGTATGTTGTGGGATCGTCGCTATATATTAGTTTTTCCATTGTTGAACTGTTCCTTTATGCCAGCATTCTTTTCTGTGGTTATTCCTTGTGAGCTGGTTCTACCGTTTCCTTGCGATTTACAGTCCTTAAGTTGATATACTTGTCTTACCTTGTATTATTGTCATTGTTTTTGTTTTATGTATTGTGGTGATGTACGAGCTTTCTGTTGTGTTATGATTGTTGTTTCTGTTGGTTGCGCTGCATGTTTACTTTGGGACTACGGATCGGTGTTCCGGGAGATCCCCCTGCATATTTCCTTTTGGGACTACGGGACTGCACCCGGGAGATCCCCCTGCATATCTACTTTTGGGTCTACGGGACTGCACCCGGGAGATCCCCCTGTATATTTACTTTTGGGACTACGAGATTGCACCCGGAAGATTCCCCTGTACACATATATTGATTCGGACTGTAGTGCGGGATACCGAGAGATCCCCAGCACACATATTGAGGATACTAAGAGATCCTCGGGATACGAAGAGATCCCCAGCACATATTGAGGATACTAAGAGATCCTCGGGATACCGAGAGATCCCCAGGACATATTGAGGATACTAAGAGATCCTCGGGATACCAAGAGATCCCCGGCACATATATTGAGGATACCGAGGGATCCCCGAGTATTTACGTTTGGGACTACGGAACGATATCCTGGGAGATCCCCTGTTAAAAATCATTGCGTTCTGAGCTGATGTTTCATTGATCCTATAACTGTGTAAACATTATAGGTGTTGTCCGTTCTAGTACTTGTACTTACTAGTTGTTATGAACTATGTTAGGACACTTGCACAAGCATACACATGGTTAATCACCCTTATCGGATAGGAGGCTCCTTGAGATTTCTGAGTATAGACAGACACCCTTGTTATTTTCCTTCCATGTGAGAATGACTCTTTTGGGCACGTGAGTTGTTAGTATGATTAGGAGGTGTGATGAGGGCACAGGATGCCAAGTGTTAGGGTTCAGGTATTGAGACCCGTATTATATGATTATGAGATGAGGTGTCACCGGGTGACTGATATGCGAAGGTTATCTATCTAAAAAGATTATATTCGAAAAGACTTTATTTTGAAAGAACTCTTTTTTTTTAAAAAAGAAGGTGGATGAACATTTATTTGAATGAAGTATATTTCGAAACATTTTTTCTTTTATCACTTGAAAGGTTGGACTATTTGATTGACGCTTGCTGGTTAAGACTTATGGTGAAAACTATCGGAGCTATTGAGTTATGACTTGTCTTTACTGTATTTGTGATTTCGGATTTGGGTTGTATTCTCTCTTACCTTTAAGTATTTTCCTTACGGTGTTTTCCCTGAGTACTTGTTGTTTTCCTTCCTTATTTTAATTACTGTATTGTTAGCCGTATCGCGTAGTCTCTATATAAATATCATGTTCTGTATATTAGATTAGTAGGTGTTTTGACTGTTCCTTGTCACTACTCCACCGAGGTTAGTCTTGATATTTACTAGGCACCGCTGTGGTGTGCTCATACTACACTTCTGCACATTTTTTTGTGTGTAGATCCAGGTATTGTTCACTAGTAGCTGTGCGGATTCTTGCCGAGAAGAGTCAAGGTAGTCCTGCTGCTGCGTTCGCAGGCTTCGGAGTCACCTTCCTATTTTATATTCAGGCTGTTGTACTTATTTCCATACGGTTGTGTTTAGAAGTTGTAGCGAAACTCTGTAGAGCTTACGACTTGTACTACCGGGTTTTGGGAATTATAACTTTTGTACAGATTTTTGCTTCAAGACTGTTAAATTTCATTTATTAATGTGGTATCTCAGCATGAGTTAGGCTTACCTAATCCCTAAGACTAGGTGCCATCACGATACCCAAACGGAGGGAAAGTTGGGTCGTGACATTTCCGTTGATTTAATACTAATATTCCGTTGGATTCTGTTAATATTTGCTATTAACAAATAAATTTGGTCCAAAAAATTAATCAATCAATCGATCATTTGACCAAATCCAAATCCGAATCTAAAGCCGAATCCGAAGACGAAGCCGAAGCCAAGACGAGCGACCGACGACGACGACGACGGCGCGAGGCTTGCCTTCTTCTTAACTCTTTAAGAGCTACAAGAAGAGAAAAAAAATATACCCATCAAAAACCTTTTCATCTTCCAATATGGGACAATGTCCCTTTGTCAAGGGGGAAAACTTAAAATTTCACTTAAAAATTTCCCATTCACCCTCTTTTAAGCCTGTTTAGCTTATTACCTCAACAATCCCCCACATGAATGGGGAATGGCTATATCACGGAAATATCCATGAAAAACTATGTGATTCGCAAGCAAGGATTAATTGCATCTGGATAAGTAGGTTTCCCTTTGAACTTTCCATAGTGAACTTATGTCGAATATACTCGGTCAATCGGTAGATTTGTTATCTTTGAACCGTCGAACTTTGGCGTATACCTAGACAACCATAAATCACACAATCAACCCTTAACCGTCTTTGGTTCTCATTGTTGTGTTCGTTTCAGCCATGAACACCGCCTGGTTTCATAAGTGCGTAGAGAACTGGCCTTACAAAATTCTCCTTGAAGCGGCTAACACTTCACACTTACATAGATGATTCCTAAACATGTCATCCCGTAGATACACTATTTGATATACCTCGTATCTAATTTAAAAATCATTAAAAAGCCTTAATGCTTTATCCTTGGTACTTAACATTGTCTCATCACGAGAATGGACCAAAATTTTAGTTGACAATGTTGAACCGTCATTAATGACTTTGTTTGATCTCTTTGAACCTAGATCTTGGGATCTCCAGTCTTCTAGGTAGAGTTACCGCCACAATGACTTGTACTCGGCCATAGTCCCATTCCCCTCAATGATTTCTCAACTACCTCTCTAGTTAGGCCTTTTGTAAGTGGATCCGACATATTATCACTTGACTTTACGTAGTCAATCGTGATAATTCCTCTAGAGAGTATTGCCTAACGATTTTATGTCTTCGTCGTATATGACGAGATTTACCGTTATACATAACGCTCCCAGCCCTTCCAATTGCAGCTTGACTATCGCAATGTATGCATATTGGTGCTAACGGTTTGGGCCAAAATGGAATGTCTTCCAAGAAATTCCAGAGCCATTCAGCTTCTTCACCGGCTATATCTAAGGCTATGAACTCAGCCTCCATTGTAGAACGGGCAATACAAGTTTGTTTGGACGACTTCCAAGAAAGCGCTCCTCCTCCAATAGTGAAATACATATCCACTTGTGGACTTAGAATCAGTTGAACCGCGGTATGTTCTAAATATCCCAAAACTCGTTTCCTTGCCATCCAATGAGATTGACTTGGATTGCTCATGTATCGACTCAATTTACTTATAGAACAAGCTATACCTGGTCGTGTACAATTCATGATATACATTAAGCATCCCAACACATGAGCATAATCCAATTGTGATATGCTTTAGCCTTTGTTCTTTGCTAATGCAAGATTCACGTCAATTGGAGTCTTTGCAACTTTGAACCCTAAGTGCTTGAATTTTTCAAGTACTGTCTTAATACAATGAGATTGTGACAATGCCAGACCTTGAGGAGTCTTATGGATCTTAATCCCCAGAATTAAATCAGCAACTCCCAAGTCTTTCATAACACACTTGCTAGTTAGCATACGCTTAGTAGCATTTATGTTGGCAATGTCATTACTCATTATCAGCATATCATCCACATATAAGGAAACAATGACTATGTGATTTGGAACATTTTTAATGTACACACATTTATCACATTCATTTATCTAAAAATCATTTGACAACATTGTTTGGTCAAATTTCGGGTCCAACGGGAGCATATGTAGCAAATGCTTCCCTAACAGCACAAACATGGCGAGTGGCTCCAGAATCAATCCACCGCTCCTTAGGAATTCCACCAGGTTGCATTCAGAAAGCATAGCACACAAGTCATCAACATCTTCATGCTTTTCAACCATGTTTGTTTGACCCTTCTTCTTGTCTTTCTTCGGAGCACAATAATCTGTAGATTTGTGTCCAGCTTTCCCACAGTTGTAGCAATTTCCGTTGAATCGCTTCTTGCTTGGGTTGTTTTTCGGTCCAGAAGCCTGATTCCTCTTTCTCTTATTTTGAGAAGTATCCTCAACAATTTTTGCTCCCATTATTGTTGAGTTTCCACGGCCTCTCTTTTCAGCAGCTTTGTTGTCCTTTTCGATTCCCAACCGAACAATGAGATCTTCAAGCGACATCTCCTTGCGTTTGTGTTTCGAGTAGTTTTTGAAGTCCTTCCACAAAGGGGGAAACTTCTCAATCATAGCTGCTACTTGGAATGCTTCATCGTTGACAAGACCTTCAATGAAAATTCTGTTAGAAAAAATACTAAAATTACTACTTTCAACATCAGTATTAATTCGATTTAAACCTTCAGCAAGGAGATCGTGAATAATCACTTGCAATTCCTGGACTTGGGTAATAACAGACTTGCTATCTACCATTTTATAGTCCAAAACTTTAGCGGCAACGAATTTCTTCAACCCGACATCTTCAGTTTTGTATTTCTTTTCAAATGCAGTCCACAATTCTTTTGACGTCTCCACACCATTGTAGACGTTATACAGATCACCTTTGGAACAGCTTGGTTCCCGTTGTCATTAGTCATTTCTGTAAAAGAATGACACAAACAAACGTTAAGATCACGTAGATTTTAATCTTCAACGGAGTAGAAAACCATAAAGGTTTTAATCTCCAGAACAGTGAATATAACACAAATGTAGAAAATAAATTTAAATTCCTTAAGCTTGTTAGTAAATTGTATTTGTAAAATAATTCTGGAGAAAATAAAATAACATATAAACCGAAAATTAAAAGAAACAGAAGTTAATTGAGCCCACTGAATTCACAGTGTTACCTTATGGAATTTAACCCCCTCTTTGTACCCAAGGTTGTAGATTATTTCCTTCCAGGATAGAACGAATTACACACTGGTGTAGTGGTACTTCAAACCCCAGTGTTTCAGTGAACACAAAGTTCGGTAGCAAATCACATTTACTGTTGCTTTCTTTGAAGTTAAAAAAAATGCAGAAGAAACGAGGAGAACTCAGAAAATCGTACGGAAAATCTGAGAGAATGGACTGGTATTTATAGCCAATGTTGAGCTCAAAACTGAAGAGATGCAACTCTTCAAAATGGCTTTTTATGTAAAACGACCATAACATAAATTGCTATTTACGCAACAATAAATCGGGAATTAAAGAGGGAGGTTAATTTTCAGTTACAAAACCGAAAAAGTGAAAACAGATAACGGAAATAAAACGTTTAATATTTCCGTTGGATTTAATATTAATATTCCTTTGGCTTTCTGTTAATATTTTCTATTAAGAAATAATTTGGTCCAAAAAATTAATCAATCAACCAAATCCGAAGCTGAAGCCGAGCGACGATGACGGCGCGAGGCTTGCCTTATTCTTAACTCTTTAAGAGCTACAAGAAGAGCAATTGTATATATACCCATCAAAAACTTTTTCCTCTTCCAATATGGGACAATGTCTCTTTGTCAAGGGGGGAAACTTAAATTTTACTTAAAAATTTCATATTCCCTCCATTTCCCATTCACCCTCTTTTATGCCTATTTAGCTTAAAACCTCAACAGAAGCTCAATGAGTGATCTAACCCTCAACCCCACGAAAGTTAAACTTTTATGAATGTTTTATGAATTGAGAATTTATAAACAACGTGGAGGCTGTAAAGGTTACAATTTGATTATATCCTTTTCCATTTGTTATGATGGACAAAACAAAAACCAGCTAAAAACTTTTGTTCTGATTTATACAAACTAAAAACTAGAAGGAAAAGTATAAAAGAAGATGAAAGAGAGCAAACACAAAACAAACTTCTATAAGGAGTACTCTTCAATTACAATAGGTCCACCTTTCTCTCATATTCTTGTGTGGAAGTTGACCTTGTCAAATATCTCAATTTTTGGAAGTTTCAAACTATTGTTTTAGTGGGGATGTTGTGACTAGAAACTTCAAATATTCAACTTAAGATGTATAAACGGGAAATGATAAAAAGGAAAAAAAAAAAAAAAAAAGAGCATGATGTTAAGATAATATAAATTGAAGGTAAAACAAGAGAACTAGAAAAGGAGCTTCAATTTTTATTCATTTTCTTAATGTATTATAAATAGGGTGCAAGTGGATTCATAACACGTGTAGCATTATTGTTGCAAGGATTTAAAGACAGTCCTCGTTAGCAAGTGCACTACACAACCGCAAAAACAATTCTCTAACAACTTTATTCAACAGGATAAAAATACAACACATACTCCCTCCGTTCACTTTTACTTATTTATTATACTAAAAATATATTTTTCAATTTTACTTATCCACTATTTTTCATATAATTTTACTTTATCCTCGAGTTTTTTATACTTGGAACAATAAAATTAATTTCAATTTTTATGGTGTAACTTCTGACAGTTGAATGTATTTGCTTGGTATTAACAGATGAAAGAAATAGTAAGGAATTACAACGTTGAGGCGAAGTGGATTATTGAAGGATATATGCCACCTGTCTCTGAGTACTTGAGCAACGCATTAATAACTAGCACTTATTACTTGTTAACTACAACGTCCTATTTGGGCATGAAATCTGTTACCAAGAAGGATTTTGAGTGGTTAGCAAAGAACCCTAAAATTCTTGAAGCTAATGTAACATTATGCAGAGTTATTGATGATATAGCGACGTATAAGGTATGGATATTATCTCCTGAAATCATATGATTTCAACAAACTAACGCTATAATAACAATTGAAGCAATATAAAGCTCCTATGCAATCTATATTCCTTTGCAGGTCGGAAAAAGTGGGGGTCAAATTGCAACAGGAATTGAGTGTTACATGAGAGATTATGGTGTTTCTACAGAAGAAGCAATGAAGAAATTTCAAGAAATGGCTGAAATAGCATTGAAGGATGTAAATGAAGGAATTCTTAGACCAACTCCAGTCTCTACAGAGATTTTAACTCGTATTCTCAATCTTGCTCGCATGATTGACGTCGCATATAAGAACAATCAAAATGGATACACTCATCCAGAGAAATTCGTAAAGCCTCATATTATTGCCCTACTTGTGGACTCCATCAAATTTTAAACTGCCAATGTTGCTGTAACGCCCCGGAAAAATTTTGAAGTGCTATTAAGAAAATTGATGTGCGCTAATTATATTATTTTGTCTGCGAACAAGGACTATTAATATGATGGATATCAATTGGATATGATAATAAGTGTACGGGGCATATTATAAGTGATTTGGGGTCTAAAGAGAGGCCTAAGTCCAAGCCAAGTTGAAAAGTTTCATTTTGGACGAAAGTTTCAAATGAGCAGCACAAGACCAAACTTTGGACAAGAATATCTGAATAAATATAAGGATTTATGTGATGAACTATCAAATGAAAGATATTCGAATCTAGTTTCTACCGCTTCAAACCGTTCGTCATTCGGACACTCCTACAAGAAGTTATGACGAAATTACCAAAAGCAGCGTAGAATTTTACACTACCGCGGCGCCCCATGCGGTGCCCCATGCGGCGTGGCAGTACAAAAATGGGTTTTTAAGACCCGAACCCCATTTCATTTAACTCGTTTGGGGTTTGTTATTTTGGGGTTTTCTGGAGCTTTTAGAGAGAGGGAAGAGCAATTCTAGAGAGAGGAAGAAGCTCAAGTGCCTTGTTCATCAAAAAATGTTGTCCAATCCTTGAAATCCAACAAGAAATCCCTGATGTTCTTCATCAAAGAGGTAAGGTTCTATACCCTAATCTTCAATTTCGTTTTTGGGTGATTGTTGAGTAAGAATTCATGTGAAAACTAGAGATAAGTCACTTGCGGTCATTGTTAGTCAATAATATGGGATTATCATCAAATATCCTCACTAGATTACTTGTTTTTGGGGTGAAATCCGAAGGTTTGGGGCCTAGGGATTTGAAATTTGATTTGGGGATTTGAGGGACCATTTGAGGTCGGATTTGAGAAATTTTGGTATGTATGAACTCGTGAGGAGATAAGGAATCTATTGATGTAAAAATTTCTGAGTTTCGAGAAGTGGGCCCGGGGCTCGGGTTTTGGTAATTTCGGGGTTTGTGCCCGTAATTGATTGTTTTCGCTTGGGCTTTGTTCCCTTAGCATATTCTGATGTATTCGCTTTGATTTTGGATAGATTCGACACGCGTGGAGGCCGATTTGAGGGACAAGGCGTCAATCTTGATTGGATCCGCATATGTTTGGTAAAGAGAATAATATTATCCTTTGAGAATAATCAAAAATGGTAGAGATTTCGCCGGTTCGAGGTGAGTAATGATTGTAAATGATATCCTGAGGGTTTGAAATCCCAGATTGCACACCGTAGTGCTATATTGAGGTGACTTGCACGCCGGATATCGAGCGTGGGGTAGAGCACCGTTGGGGGATTGTGACTTGGTCCGTGCCGATTGATGATTTTACCGCGTATTTGACTGAAACTTATTTGTTATTATCATGATTTGGGCTGATTGCCATATTTGGGCTTTGTGCCAATTATCTGAACCCTTCGGGGATTTTTATCACTGTTTCCTCACTATTTTGATATACTACTTGAACTCAGTCCTGTTGATTATACTGTTTTACAAACTCAGCCGCTTTAATTGAACTTTGAGACTTAAATGATATTTCCACTGTTGCTTGGGCTGAGCACTACAATTTTATTGATGCCCGAGCGGCTTATGATGTTTTCTGGACTGAGTGAGGCCGAGGGCCATATGTGAGGATATGTTGAGCGATGTGAGGAGGCTTCCAGGCCTTGTGAGTTATGTGAGGAGGCTTTCAGGCCTTGTGAGTGATGTGAGAAGGCTTTCAGGCCTTATGTTATATGCCACGAGGTGGCTTGATATTGCGCTTGGGCCGTAAGGGGCCCCTCCCGGAGTCTGCACACCCCCAGTGAGCGTCGTCGACGATATATGGATCGGGCTGTATGCCGCAGCGAGATGTGGATCGGGCTGCACGCCGCAGAGGTTACTATATGATACTGTTCTGAGAGTGATCTGAGAGAGAGAGCCCGAGGGGCTGAGAGTGTTTCTGAGAGTGAGCCCGAGGGGCTGGTACTGTTTTGAGATATTGCCCGAGGGGCAAACTTTTATGTGCTCATCTTGCATAATTACTTGCCTTTTTACCTGTTATACTGCGGTAATTTGTGCCCGAGGGGCGGATTTTTTTCTGTGCTTATCAGCACTAACTGTTTTGAAATCGTTTCGTAACTGTTGAAAAGATTATTTTCAAAAGAGATTTAAACTGAGCCAATATATTTCTAAAGATTTCACAGCTTCACTATTTTCTCAAAGGATTGTACCCTGCTTCTATACAACATGTTGGTTGCTTTATGTGGTTTTTTACTGCTCAGATGTAATTTACCTTTATTACTCACTGAGTTGTGTACTCACTTTACTCCCTGCACCTCGTGTGCAGTTGCAGGTATTTATTCACCCGGTAGCGGGTATTGGCTGTTTGGAGGCAGAGCTGTAGTAGTCGAGCGAGGTGCCTGCCAGCGTTCGCAGCACCGTTTCTTTCTATGTTATTCATTATTCCTGTTCAGTGTATTTTTAGACTTGTAAATGTAATTACATTCTTATAGATGCTCGTGACTTGTGACACCCCGATTAGAGTTGTGTTGGGTTGTATTTGCGCTAATTAATACTATTAAGTCATATTTAAGCTGTTTAATTATGTTTAACTACTTTTGAAAAGACGAGTTGGGTTAGTTGGCTGGCCTCGTCTTCACGAGAGGCGTCATCACGACCAGTGCGGGGTTTGGGTCGTGACAGTTGCTCATGTTGAGAAAACTGTCACGACCAACAGAAAAACACTTAAATTGATAACAACAAATAAACACACCAACAGAAAGTGCACGGCATCACCCTTCGTGCTTAAACTCTCAATCCTCACCATGCAATCAATAAAAGAAATGGGCACGGCATCACCCTTCGTGATTTATCACTCTTCCTCACCATATGAATAATATAAATGTAAATGTGCACGGCATCACCCTTCGTGCTTTATCCCTCTTTCTCACCATATGAATAATATAAATGTGCACGGCATCACCCTTCGTGCTTTATCACTCTTCCTCACCATATGAATAATATAAATGTGCACGGCATCACCCTTCGTGCTTTATCTCTCTTTCCTCACCATATTCATCAATATAAATGTGAATGTGCACGGCATCACCCTTGGTGCTTTATCACTCTTTCCTCACCCAAACAGTAGAAATAACAACAACCCGGCAAGGGAATCAATCAATAGAAGCAATAACATCCCGGAAAGGGAACCAACAATAGAAACAATAACATCCCGGCAAGGGAATCAACAACAGAATCAATAACATCCCGGCAAGGGAATCAACAACACATAGTGAGGGTCACGAAAAAAAAAACCAAGAAGCACGATATCCTCAACAAAACAGCAAGACATAATAAGCACGTGATAACTACACCGGTAACCATAACAATTGGACATGTAACATATTTGCACGAAGTGATAGAGGAACTCACAATCAAGATGTATCAAAAAAATAAGGAAGGCAACCACTTCAATTAAGGAAAATAAGGGTCAATGTAACACGTAGAATTAGAGGAAAGCTAACAACATCATATGGAGCATATATAGGCAATTTAAGCAATTAGGAAATACAATCATAACGGCTATTTTCCACATAATGAACATAAGGACCTAAGAACCCTAGAGCAAATTTCTCACAAATAAGTCCGAGCACACACTCGTCACCTCGCATGCACAGACTACAATTAGCATAGAAGACTCAAATCCTAAGGGGAAGTCCCCCATCAAGGTTAGGCAAGATACTTACCTCAAAGACGGCAAACCGATACTCTAAAATGCACTTCTCGGGTGAAAAGACCTCCGGACGGCTCAAATCTAACCAAATTAACTTCAAAGTACAAATAAAACACATAAGAAACTATTCCGGATCATAAAGTCTCAATCTTAACAAAATCCAAAAATCGGTCCAAAAGTCGACCCCCGGGCCCGCGCCTTGGAACACAACAAATTTTACAAAAACCGAATACCCATTCCAATATGAGTTCAACCATACAAAATTTATTAAATTCCGATACCATTTGGCCCCTCAAATCATGATTTTTCATTTTAAGAATTTTCTTCAAAAACCAATATTTTACTCAACTCAAATCACAATTTAAATGATAAAAATGAAGACAAATTCGTGGAATATAATCAATTCTAGGTAAAGAACACTTACCCAATCGTTTTGCTTGAAAATCCCACAAGCAATCACCCAAAACCGAGCTCTAGAACTCCAAAAATGGTGAAAATGGCAAACCCTCGGAATAGAGTACTATTTATTCTGCCCAGGTCTTAAAGCATCACGAACGCGGAGGAAGTATCGCGTTCGCGAAGAAGAAAAAAGAAGGCTGCCCAGTTGTGCTTCGCGAACGCGACAGCACACACGCAAACGCGAAGAAGGAAAATGTTATGGCCCAGAGATTGCTCTTCGCGAACGCGTGAACTAGTACGCGAACGCGAAGAGTGGAACGGCATACTACGCGAACGCGTGAGGGCGACGCGAACGCGATGAAGGATAAGGCAGAGCTTCGCGAATGCGAGGCGTGTTACGCGAACCCAAAGAAGGAAAATGAGGCGACCAGCAACAACACATCGCGAACGCGAAAGGCTGTTCGCGACCGCGGAGAAGGAATACTAGAAGCAGAATACAGCAGTCCAAACAATGGGAAAATGACCCGTAGCCCACCTGGAACACACCCGAGGCTCCCGGGACCCCGTCCAAACACACAAACAAGTCATATAACCTAACATGGACTGGCTCGAGGTCTCAAATCACATCAAACAACGCCGAAACAACAAATCACACCAAGAATCGAGCTTAGGAACTTTCAAACCATCCAACTTCCAAAATTCGTGCCGAAACCTATCAAATCAACCCGGAATGATACCAAATTTTGCAGACAAGTCCAAAATGACATAACGGAGCTGTTCTAACTCTCGAAATCGCATTTCGACCCCGATATCACAAAAGTCAACTTTGAGTCAAACCTCTCCATTTTCCAAACTTCAACTTTTCCAACTTTCGCCAAAACACCTCAAATTACCCTACGGACCTCCAAATCCTAATCCGGACGCGCGCCTAAGTCAAAAATTACCATAAGAAGCTGTTGAGATCATCCACGACCCATTCCGGGGCCGTTTACTCAAAAGTCTAATTCCAGTCAAATTTTTCACTGTTTAGACTTCCAAAACTAGGTTCCTTCTTCCAATTCCACCCCGATTCATCCGGAAACTGAATCCAACCATGCACACAAGTCGATATACATAATGTGAAGCTACTCGAGATCTCAAACTGCCGAACCGGGCGCAATTCCTCAAAACGACCATCCGGGTCGTTACATCCTCCTCCACTTAAACATACGTTCGTCCTCGAACGTGCCCGGAGTTGTTCCAAAACCATCGAACCACTGCATGAGCTCACCATACATACACCCGGGGGTGATTCCCCATCAGCCAACCTAAGCAGAACTGACAATGCAACTTAACTGAAGATCCCATCTCCTCCTTAGCCCATAACCTTAGAACAGAACCCAAACCTCAACATCTGAAATTCATCATCGGATCCGAATTCCACGTCATCACACTGCATGAGCCTTAACAAGCTAAATCAAGCCAAATTCCAATCCAGAATACCATCACATGTTGCTCCACACAACTCAAATGCCCGAAGCAATAACATCTGACCACCAATGTTGCTCAAATAACATCCTGGATGACGGCAATATACTTCACATTGAATACAACCCTGTTCCGGACCTCCACATCACTGCTCATGATAAAGAAACATGCGGGAACTCATAGCCGCCTATGAAGACAACAAGTCAAGAAGCTCTCTCGCTCGCTAAGGGCCATTACCCAAATCTTAGCAGAATCACCCTCATACTTCCAAACACTCCTCACCCCAATACCATAGTACTAATCTCAGCTCTAAGAATCTCATCTCAGCCAATACAAGGAACCCAACTAACAGCTCATCACGGAACCACACGGATTCTCACACTACACAATTCGTACACCAAACCAATAATTACTCAATTATGCAGCACAAATAAAGAAAAGCAGAGTATAAGAATTATCTAACGAGTACAACACGTATAACAACAAAAGTTTAGTTCTTCATCAAATAGCCCCACAGAGGGAAAACACAACACCAAATAAACACAAGAAANTAACATTCGCTGCGGCGTGCAGCCCGCTCCCAAATACTCATCAAGCCAAAATGCTCGGGCTCACTGAACATATGAATACTGATATCAAGTACAACAGAGTGCACAAATAAAACTGTGGGGAAATGAATAGAAGTGCTAAAACATGAAAGAAGCAAGAACAACTAAGGTGCCATGAGCAAATCAACATCACGAGGGCTATCTCGCACGCATCAATCATAAGGCCTATACAGAATTACAACATGCGTGGGGAATAATCATACAACCTCACCGCCTAACACAGCATAAAAGAGTAGTACATAACATAAGCTAGGGGCAGAGATAATACTCATTCTGCCTGATAACATAACCATGGCTATCTCACAGGAGCACACAAACTTGACCTGATACAAGATATATATTCTCATTGAGCTCTCAAATAGCCCCCAACCCAAATCTTGATTATTTCCACATAGGTAAATATTGTTCAGAAAGATCCACAACAACCTATCGATAACACATGCTATTAATTATCCCATTCTCAACATTTCTTCACAATCCACTAACAAGAAATAACCCACATATGGGGATATTTAGTCCCAAAACCTCGGGAACACCAAAATTTCCATACCCGGACTCAAGTACACAAATCAAATGGCTAATACATTACTCACCTTCCATCATCCTATCTAAGCACCCATATAAGATTTCCGGCCGCATACTCTAAAATGCACTTCTCGGGTGAAAAGACCTCCGAACGGCTCGAATCTAACCAAATTAACTTCAAAGTACAAATAAAACACATAAGAAACTATTCCGGATTATAAAGTCTCAACCTTTAACAAAATCTAAAAATCGGTCCAAAAGTCGACCCCCGGGCCCGTGCCTCGGAACCCGACAAATTTTACAAAAACCGAATACCCATTCCAATATGAGTTCAACCGTACAAAATTTATTAAATTCCGATACCATTTGGCCCCTCAAATCATGATTTTTCATATTAGGAATTTTCTTCAAAAACCAACATTTTACTCAACTCAAATCACAATTTAAATGATAAAAATGAAGACAAATTCATGGAATATAATCAATTCTAGGTGAAGAACACTTACCCAATCGTTTTGCTTGAAAATCCCACAAGGAATTGCCCAAAATCGAGCTCTAGAACTCCAAAAATGGTGAAAATGGCAAACCCTTGGAATAGAGTACTATTTATTCTGCCCGGGTCTTAAAGCATCGCGAACGCGGAGGAAGTATCGCGTTCGCGAAGAAGAAAAAGGAAGGTTGCCCAGTTGTGCTTCGCGAACGCAACAGCACGCACCGAACGCGAAGAAGGAAAATATTATGGCCCAGAGATTGCTCTTCGCGAACGCGAAGAGTGGAACGTCATAACTACGCGAACGCGTGAGGGCGGCGCGAACGCGATGAAGGATAAGGCAGAGCTTCGCGAATGCGAGGCGTGTTACGCGAACGCGAAGAAGGAAAATGAGGCGACCAGCAACAACACATTGCGAATGCGAAAGGCTGTTCGCGATCGCGGAGAAGGAATACCAGAAGCAAAATACAAGAGTCCAAACAATGGGAAAAATGACCCGAAGCCCACCTGGAATACACCCTAGGCCCCCGGAACCCCGTCCAAACACATAAACAAGTTACATAACCTAACATGGCTCGCTCGAGGTCTCAAATCACATCAAACAATGCTGAAACAACGAATCACACCAAGAATCGAACTTGAGGAACTTTCAAGCCATCCAACTTCCAAAACTCGTGCCGAAACCTACCAAATCAACCAGGAATGATGCCAAATTTTGCAGACAAGTCCAAAATGACATAACGAAGCTATTCCAACTCTCGGAATCGCATTCCGACCCCGATATTACAAAAGCCAACTATGAGTCAAACATCTCCATTTTCCAAACTTCAACTTTTCCAACTTTCGCCGAAACACCTCAAATTACCCTACGGACCTCCAAATTCAAATTCGGACGTGCGCCTAAGTCCGAAATCACCATACGAAGCTGTTGAGATCATCCACGACCTATTCCGGGGCCGTTTACTCAAAAGTCCAATTCCGATCAAATTTTTCAATGTTTAGACTTCCAAAACTAGGTTCCTTCTTCCAATTACACTCCGATTCATCCGGAAACTGAATCCAACCATGCACACAAGTCGATATACATAATGTGAAGCTGTTCGAGACCTCAAACTGCCGAACCGGGCGCAATTGCTCAAAACGACCAGTCGGGTCGTTACACGAGTATGATAACATATCAGCAAAATACAGTTTTAGGGAATGTTGCATAAAGTTTTAGGGAATTTGTAAACTTGACGCATTTAGTTTTTGGCTCTAAGGATAATGTTCGGCGCAATTCTATGATAACTTGACGCATTTTCTTTCCGAATAAAGTTTTAGGGAATTTGTAATCAACCAGTTGACAATGCCCTTGTTGAATGTAGTATTTTCTCACTTCATCTCAAGGCTATATTTATCAATGGGTATTTTCTCTCCGGGGTCGGGATTTAATGATTCCACATCAAATTCATCGACTAGACGGGAAGAATTCTCTCTAAAATTAGAACTTGGTTGAGAAGAATTAAACCTCGTCAAAAATACGTCCATCTCAAGTTATAAGAACAAGAACTTCCTACCAAACAATGATTCAATTCAATTTAAGAGTCCATACTCCATTTTGTCTTGTATCAATACTACATTTTGTCGTGTAAATAAAAAAGTTCTGATATTCAAGTTATAATAAGATTTTATGGCTTACTGCTTAGTGTAGCTACTATGAGAACAAGTATTAATTAAATTAAACAAGTTCCAAATTTTACTCTAGTCTGTAAAAAATTCCCTAATTTGAAGTTTTGGTTTGAAAAGAAACACTTCAAAATATATAACATTAGCACATAATATTCAAATGCATACAAAATTAATTTGGCAATTACTTTTTGGCTCTAACGAAAGCAAAATTTTGATACCAAATTACTTTGCTAAGTTAATATTTTCAAAAGAAAGAAAAAACTTACTCAAATACAATCAAGATTTTACTCTAAGAAACCTACTATTTCAGTTAAAGAAGAGCCTCAATCCAGTAGCCGACGCCGATTCAGACTACCGGTCACCGGATTTGAGCTCGAGCAGAAGTAGAAAAGGGTTAATTGAAAATGGGGTTTTGTTTTTTAGCAGAATGGTTTAGGTTAACTATTGTGTACAAGTATTAAATAATTCAAAGACAAAGAGAGGTGGGGTTGGTTTTGTTTTTTAGTTTGGAAAAGGATAAAAGTTAGATACAAGTATTAAAGAACTCAAAGAGAAAGAGAGGTGGGGTTGGTTTTATTTTTTAGTTTGGAGAAGGATAAAAGTTAAGACTTGTAATGAAGAATTCAAAAAAAAAAAAAAAACAAGTTGACTAAAAGAATTTTAAAATGCAAACGTAGGGGGCAGGTTACGAACCTGGATCCTTCAAGTAACTGAAGTAGGGCTGCTTATCGGGGGCGGATTGGGCGGTAATTTACTTTAAATGGTTTGGCTTATCGGTTATCGGCTTTTAAATATATTAATCCGCTAGTCATCCGATAAGATATCGAAGGATTGGTATCGGTTTAGCTCTTATCGGGCGGTTTATCGGCCTAATTCAATCAAAATAAAAGAAAATTTAGTCTCTGTATGTTTAAATACATGGTCGACGTACTAAGAGCACTACAAAAAAAATGCTAAATTTGCGGCGGTTTAATTGCGACAGTTACTATAACCTCCGCAATCTATATCAAATTGTAGGGGTTTATTTACCCCCGCAAATATGTTATATTTACGGCGGTTGGTAACCTCTGCAACCCTTAAAAAAATAGCGCCCACTAACTCCAATGTTTCCCTCTTTTTTTAATCCTTTCCCTCTCTTTTTTTTCTCAAACCCTTTTCTCATTTTCAGCTACAAACTAAAAAAAACCCTCTTTCATTTTCAGAAACGTCCCTTTAACCAAATCCTTAATAGACCTAGCAGACAAGGGATGAAAATGAGCAGCATACAAATTCCTCAAAAATTCCTTTAATTGGATGTAAGTTTATTTGATTTTGCTCTTCGATTAGCATACAGATTCCTCAAAAATTCCTCTTCGATTTTGCCTTCATAGCAGCCCACTTTCATACAAATTCCTCTTCGATTTTGCTTTGATTTTGCTTTTTCATTCTTTGATTTTGCTTTTTTGTCTTTCTTTCTTCATGCATGTGGGTTTTAAGTTTATTTTCTTTGTTAATTTGTGTTTTTCCTTTACTGATTTTTTCTCTTTCTTTCATCTTGATGTTTTTCGATTCTCAACAGAAAGTAAAAGAAATTTTGTAGGATCAGTGTATTTGAAGAAGGATATAACACTCTTTATTGAAATCGAGATGTAAGTCCTCTTTCTCCTTTTGCATTAGGTATTAAAGGTTATAGAATTTAGATTTTTTGTGTATTTTGCAGGTTAATTTCTGTGATTTGGGTCTTAATTAAAATATTTCCTTTTGCATGTGTATTTTAGAACTCCTGCGGACCTTCAGAGAAGACACAATTGCCTCTGGTTGCTTTTCCTCTCAAGGTACATTTTTTGTTTTTCTGTTTAATAATATGGAAGTGCAGTAAATGAACATTACCTATTTGAACATTACCTATATGAACATTACGTTGTTTTTCTGTACAAAAACTACAGTACTACTTTCCAACCGGTAGAAAATGAACATGACCTATTTGAAGTGCAGTAAGTACTGCATTTGAGCCTGTGTTGATTTCAAGTGGTTGTAGTTTCTTTTGAATTTCTATCTTAGTCTCATCTGTAGAGCTATTTGTTCTGACAAATATGCTAATTTTGACAAGAAGTATCATATAGTAGCCTACACTCTAGTCACCTTAGTGATTTCTGGAGCACCTCATATTCTTCCTATCGCAGGTTACTGACTTGCCAATGGGGAGCCTTTGTAATTAATTTGTTGTTTATCTTTGATATTTTAGTTTGTATATTTCCTTCTTTTCCTTTACTATATTGTTTTGCTGTTCTTAAGGTGGTGCTGAGGTTCTTTTCATATTTGTAAATACTTTTGTTTAGGCACAGAACAAGTAGGAACATATCATTACTTCTACAAGGAAAATGACTTTAGCTTTCCAAATAAAAAATTTCAGTATAGGCACAGAACAAGTAGGAACATATCATTACTGGCTACACTGCTATACAGTGGTTTAAGATCAATAGAATCATAGCTGTATGAGTATGAAAAATGGGTCAACAACATATAAAATGAATTATCGAGGAGTCCTAGCAATTAAGAAATTAAGAGAAATCTGCTGCATTTCTCCTACAATAGAAGTGTGGAAATGTGAAAATGTTTAGAAGGAAAGCAAAGTAAAGGACCGAAGTAACATAGAGATTGGTAACAACAATCAATATGTGTATGTGTATGTATTTGGTTCTATCTTGTAATTTGGATTTCCTGTATCAATTCACATCAACTGCTAATTTGCATTTATTTATACATATAGCAGTCCAAGCTACATTATCTTACAAAATAATTTATAATGTTATTGCGTTGATAGGTTACTAAATCATCCTTTCTCATGGAAATATTGTAGGTTACAGTAAACACTCTTGCTCAGAGAAATCCTTATCGGCGGATCACTTCTGAAAGGTTATATATCAATACTTTTCAATGGATAAATCTTGGATTGGAATGCCTAGAAATACAACAAAGTATTTACTTGGTTTGAATCAATTTCTAAATTTTGCATTTAAGAATGCTTGTATAGGAGATAGAATAAAATGTCCATGTCCTAAATGTGGTTTTGGGAAGTGACACCGTGATGGGTAAATCATCTATCTAGAATCTTATTTATGTGTATGCACATTGGCCTTTGTTAAAACAAATGTTCGTCCTTAAAACCTAGCCAAAGTTGATGAAGCAGTGGTGTAACTGGTGTTGTTATCTTGTTTCAGACAGCAAATTCTGTCTTTTGTCACAGTTATATGACTCCTTTTATTTGGCTTTCTTTTATTCTAATTCACTTTGATAGACTACTGGAGGAAGAAGTGCTTTTGATTATTTAATATATATGGGGATAAAAATAAATTTTATATGTATATATATATTCTTAACGGGTTAACGAATTATCCGTTAAGAAAATTGAATAATCCGCTCCCAAACCGATAAGCCGTTAATAAAAAATTTCAATCTGTTCTCCGTCCGTTAAACTGTTAACCCGATACCAATTAGCCATTAAGTTTCGATTTCGGTCCGGTTTTCGATTTCGGTTCGGTTTTGAACACCCCTAAACTGAAGTGCTTGAACAAGCTACAAAACCAACACGTCTGCCTTGCTTTAGTTTACTAAGGTGGCCAGATAAATTATTTAAGGGTGCCCAGTATATATATAAATATATATAAAATATATTTACAGTATTTTCCCGAGTCTAACGGGTTCCGGTAATCCCCCTAACCCTAAGGTAGGTCTGCCTCTGATATTAGTCATTGCCTCTTTTGTTGATACTCTATAATCTCTCGTGTAGCACTCAATTTACAATTTTATATACCTATACATGAAAATTTTATCTCTTTTATAGTGACTAAATAAATAAGATTTCATTTTATAAATTCAGTATTAAATTTTATTAGCTTAATATAATCTAGCCGCCTTTGTGGTTATATTATGTATATAAAGTGGTTTGTTCATAGTAATCGTGACAGAGAATATGGTTCACTGATAATTTGGCCCCAACTAATAAAGTATTAAAATGCTTAAATTCATCTCTCTTCTCTTCCATTGAAAAAAACATTGAAAATTCTCTAATAACAGAAGGAGAAAAGCTTGTGGGACAGTTAAACAAAAGGAAAAACTTGCAGGAAAACACACGATATTGAAATTTTGAGATACAGATAATAAGTCAGAAAATTGATATTTTGATGTAATTTTATTACCATTTTTCTACCTAAGTAGGTCGAATTGAGGACTTTGACCTTATGCTTCTATTCACCACCTTGGTTTGTGGTATAAAAGATAGTAATCTCGTGATAAAAAAGTAAGATTATTTAATTCCGTATTTGAAATTTTCGTTTTTCGGATATAAGCGATTGTAGATATTGAAATCTTAATGGATCGAGTTAAATCCTAAATTCAAGATACTACAAGACCTCTTGAAATTCTAGGAGTCTGTCAGTGTTGCTTAGATGCTACTCTACCAAAACCCTAGGTCACTCTTATAAAAAGGATTACATAATCCTTTAATAAAGATCTCAAAAATGGAGATCATCTCGAAAATCCCATAAACTCACGGGATATTCACAAAGAGATCAAGAAGTGGCCGGATAATTCTTGATAATCAAATACTTCAAGAAGATCCACAACATACTTCATGGAAATCAAATAAATCCATGAAAGCCCGCACCATCCTACGTTCGAGAAATACGTTGTTCTAGCCCTCGAATCACAGAGATAATCAGGAGAGAAGAATCAAGGGGATAAACAGAATTGTACCCGCGTCTTTTTATGAATAAAATTATGTTCCTTCATATTTATATTGTGGTTGCAATTTATTTTTGAATCACAAATAATTTATTGCGAATAAATTGGCACGCCCAGAATATGCACAAAGAGATCAAATATGAGATCTCCGAAATTCCATGAAACTCTTGGAATATTCATTAAGAGATCAAAGACAAGTCAAATATGTCTTGCTCAAATTCCTAACAACATTCAAGATCAAATACATCCAGGAGGTCTGCATCATCTTACATTTGAGAAATACGCTGCTTCAGCCCTCGAATCACGGAGAATTTTAGAGAGGAGAATCAAGGGATACATAAAATTGTACTCACGAATATTTATCAATAAAATTACTTTTTTCTTCATATTATTTTTGTTGCAATTTATTTTTCGTCTTAAGAAAATTTGTTGCAAACAGCGATACCGTCACTTGTTATAAGACAATTCTGGTATTGTTTTTATACAATATTCAATGTGTGATAACAATTTTGGGATAGCTAATCCCAAGATAAAATAATATCACAAAGGTGTTCTCCAATATCTCTTCATCCAAAGTCCTTTAAGAAAGTGTTAAAATTATAAATAAAAGTTTCTCCAAGTTTAATATATTATAAACCAAACATATACTTTATATTATACCCGGTATATTCCATTATTAGCCAATTACACCTACCAAAAAGGTCCATCTATTCACTACAAAAGAATATTAATTCCAACAAAATGGAAGTGTTACCATGTCACGATCCAAACTCCGCTACGGTCGTGATGACGCCTCTCGTGAAGACAAGGCCAGCCAACCAACCCTAATTGCCTCTTTCAAAAATAGATAAACATGAATAAAAAGTTTTGAAGATGATTCGATAATATTACTTAGCGGAAGTACAACCAAACACAGCCCAAACCGGGGTGTCACAAGTCACGAGCATCTAGAGGAGTCTAAATACAACTACAAGGCCAGTAATATACATAATAGATCAGAGGAAGAAATCTGGTGCCGCGAACGTTGGCGGTCACCTTGCTCAGCTATGATAGCAAAATCTTCAACCAGCTCAAAACCCGCTACCGGGTGAACAAATACCTGCATCTGCACGCAAGGTGCAGGGAGTAAAGTGAGTACTCCAACTCAGTGAGTAATAAAAGTAAATAATAACTGAGCAGCAAGAAATCACGTAAAGCAACCAACATGCTGTATAGAAGCCGTGTACAATTTTCTGAGAAAACAGTGAAATCTGTGAAATCTTTAGAAATATCTTGGCTCAGTTCAAATCTCCTTTGAAAATGATCTTTTCAATAATTACGGAAACGATTTCAAACAGTTAGTGCTGATAAGCACAGAAAAATTCGCCCTCGGGCATAAATACCACAGTATAACAGGTAAAAAGGGCAAATAAATATGCAAGATGAGCACATAAAAGTACGCCCCTCTGGCACATCTCAAAACAGTACCAGCCCCTTGGGCTCAATATCAATCGCTCAGAACTGTATCATCCCCTCGGGCACAGTATCACATCACTCAGAATGGTATCAGCCCCTCGGGCTCAGTATCAGTCACACAGTACAACATCAGCCCCTCGGGCTCACTCTCAAATCACATGGGTACCCGCGCTCACTGTGGGGGTGCAGACTCCGGAGGGGCTCCTACAGCCCAAGCGTTATATCATCATAAGGCCTGAAAGCCTGTACATATCAACATGAGGCCTGAAAGCCTTCTCACATCACACTCGAGGCCTGAAAGCCTCCTCACAAATCACTCGAGGCCTGAAAGCCTCCTCACATATACACTCGAGGCCTGAAAGCCTCCTCACATATCACTCGAGGCCTGAAAGCCTCCTCACATATACACTCGAGGCCTGAAAGCCTCCTCACATATCACTGGAGGCCTGAAAGCCTCCTCACATATACACTCGAGGCCTGAAAGCCTCCTCACATATCACTCGAGGCCTGGAAGCCTCCTCACCTCATGCTCAAGGCCTGAAAGCCTCACTCAGTCCAGAAAATATCATAAGCCCCTCGGGCATCAATAAAATAATAGTTCTCAGCCCAGACAACAGTGAAATATCAGTAAAATCTCAAAAATCGATTAAAACGGCTGAGTTTGCAAAAACAGTATAATCAACAGAATAGAGTTCAAGTAGTATATCAAATGGTGAGGAAAGAGTGATAAAAATCCCCAGAGGGGTTCAAATAATTGGCACGAAGCCCAAGTATGGCAATCAGCCCAAATCATGATAATATCAAATAAGTTTCAGTCAAATACGCGGTAAAATCAACAACCGGGACGGACCAAGTCACAATCCCTAACGGCGCTCTACCCCACGCTCGCTATCCGGCGTGCAAGTCACCTCAATATAGAACTACGATGTGCAAATCCGGGGTTTCAAACCCTCAGGATATCATTTACAATCATTACTCACCTCGAACCGGTGAAATCTCTAGCTCGCGACGCCTTTGCCCCTCAAACAGGCCTCCACGCACGTCGAATCTATCCAACATCAGAGCGAATACATCACAATATGCTAATGGGACAATACCCAATCGAAAACAATCGAAAAATAGCAAAAATCTCTAAATTAGCAAAACCCGAGCCTCGGGCCCACTCCTCGAAAAATCAGAAAATTAACATCAATGGATTCCTTACCTCGCCACGAGTCCATACATATCAAATTTACCAAAATCCGAGCTCCAATGCTCCCTCAAACTCCAAATTTCCATTTCAAAAGTCAAGCCCTAGTTCTTCCATTTTTAATCAAATTTCCATGAATTTAGGTGTTGATTCTTCAATAAAATGATGATTCTAGGTCACGAGACTCACCTCCAATCAATTCCCGTCGAAACCCTCTTTAGTTTCTACCAAAAGCTCTCAAGGTGCTCAACAATGGAGAAATAGACCAAGCTTCGCGGATGAAATAATATAAAAAAACCCTTCTGCCCAGGTGCATTTTACTCTACGCGAACGCGGCAACTCCCCGCGTTCGCGATGAACAGAAACATTGACCAAAATAAACCTACGCGAACGCGGTGCCCAACCCGCGAACGCGTACCTTTAGGACTTCCAACTAGGCGAATGCGTCCACCTGGCCGCGAACGCATTGAACAATTTCTCAGGGCCTTAACTTCCTTCTACGCGATCGCGGAAGCCAAATCGCGATCGCGATGCTTCGCCTTTCAGAACTACGCGAACGCGACCCAATGCCACGCGAACGCGAAGACAAAATTTCCATGCCCTGAAATTCCCTCTACGCGTTCGCGACTCACCCATGAGAACGCGATGAGCAATTTTCTTCTGCAACACAAATAGTTGAACCTGCAATCTTTATGTCCAAAAATGGTCCGGTTGACCATCCGAAACCACCCCGAGGCCCCCGGGACCTCAACCAAAAGCAGCAACACATCCTAAACCATTTTTCAAACTTGTTCTAATCATCGAAACACATCAAACAACGCTAAAACCATTAAATCACATCGGATTCAAGCCTAAGTTTCTTCAAAACTTCTGAAATACGCATTTGATCAAAAACCCAACCAAACGACGTCCGAATGACCTGAAATTTTGCACACACATCACAAATCACATAACGAAGCTACAGCAACTCTCGGAATTCCATTCCGACCCTCGGATCAAAATCTCACCCATCAACCGGAATTCGCCAATATACTAACTTCGTCAATTCAAGCCTAATTCTACACCGGACCTCCAAAATAAATTCCAATCACACTCCTAAGTCACAAATCATCCCCCGAAGCTAACCGCATCACCAGAAATCACATCCGAGCCCTATAACTCATAAGTCAATATCCGGTTGACTTCTCCAACTTAAGCCTTCCTTAAAGAGACTAAGTGCCTCATTTCTACCAAAACCAATCCGAATCAACTATAACACACCAAATACTGATAATGAAACATGAAGAAGTATAAAATGGGTGAAACGGGGCGGTAACTCCTGAGAGGACGGGTCGGGTCGTCACATCCTCCCCAACTTAAACAAACGCTCGTCCTCGAGCGTACCCAAAGTTATCCTAGAAGCCAACCAATAGCTGAATGAACTTACCAAGCATATACCCGGGGGTGATCCCACGTCACCCTATCTCGCATAGGTCCGATAACACAACAAAGCTGAAATTCCACAATCCATCTATTCCATAACCACAGAACCACATTGCACTTTCTGAAATCATACACAAAACCAGAACCTCACATCCATATTCAGAATAAGTCCGAACCAGCTGTAATAACCCATACCTGCAACCTCAGGTGAAATCATATGATATACCACATAATCCAAGCACTCAAAACGATAACTTCTATTCACCGCAGTTGCCCACAACAACCAAATACCGATAGAAAATCCCTTATTAGCTAAAGTCTTATTCCAACACTTTTATATACTGCCAACGATAAATGAGACACGCCGCAAACCATAACCATTTCTCAGATCAACCACTCATGAAGCCACTTCCCTTTTGACTAATACCACAACAGATTTCCGAGCCAAACCTCGATATTATCCTTCCAACAAGCTGAAATCAAATCTATTCGTATTCATTAATGACCCTAACGATCACCTCGAATCCAACACACCACTCTGGTGATATGACACCTCAATACAGGCCTAAGCCACAACTTACATAATACAAGCACCAATAAGAAACGGTCTGAACATACTCAAATCATGAAAAATGACTCAAACGAAAGAGCTGTACCTCAAGCTCATCAATACCATCACCATACAAGGCTGAGACCCCGTCTCACATCATAGAAATAGAACACTTGAATCTACCCCGAAAGGTCATATCTCCACGTGGCCTCGCCACAATGCGCGATCCTATCCAAACACTGTTACACATGAAACGCCTCAAGTCACTATGCTCAAAATAGACAGCCACACACAATTTGATGTCTGGAACCCAAGCAATTCATTACACCCACGGTGAAACATATAACATACGACACGCAACCCGATAGGTCATAACCAACATTTCATTTACCGAGCAACACCCAATTACTCTCCCGCTCGACCTCCACTATAAATCCCAATAGAACCGCATCACGTGTGCCC
Source organism: Nicotiana attenuata (assembly GCF_001879085.1). NCBI lineage: Eukaryota > Viridiplantae > Streptophyta > Magnoliopsida > Solanales > Solanaceae > Nicotiana > Nicotiana attenuata. The sequence goes on along the minus strand of NC_031997.1, from coordinate 3,815,895 downwards.
ATAACCAACAAATCATAACGTTTCGCAGCATAATAGCATCTCATAGATCTCCCCAGATCACTAACAAGCTTACTAACGATCGAATCAACCTATCCCTCAACAATAAAATTTCGGGGTCAACCAAGCCGACTCAAGCTAGAACAAGCATCCACATTGACCTGCCAACGAACTCATCATCAAGGAAGCCTGCAGCTGCTCCTTCCACTACTACAGCTCCTACCAGAGCCATACAATACGGTGCCCAACACCAAATCAATACCCGGAATTCCACAAACCTCGTCTGGCGACATGCTCGGCCACAAGAAACGTATCCGAAAAGTCCCTCAACACCGGAACTGAACCAATGGTAGAAACCTCTGCACTGACATCCATCATGAAGGTCCAATTAAGAAAAGCAGTCCTCCACAGCCATCCGCTGGTCTTTGGAATACAAACCACTATGCTAGAACATAATCCGATGCACCCCGCCACTCAACCCGTGGCATTTTCCGGCATAGCCCATAGCGCAATAGTCTAGAATAACCCAACACTGAGACAGCCAGTCTACACCCCAACATCATATCCAAAATCTAACATACCAAGCAATGAAAGATCCACTCGGGCCTCCAAATCCCAATAGCCGCTAAACGGTGCCGATACACACCATCCACAACCACTACATAGTTTGTAGATAAGAACTTCCAGTCTCCACTCCATATAGCACACGAATCACCATACCTAGTCCCAAATTCCGCCGTATGAATACATATCACACCTCAAGTACCCAATCATTCCACGAAAGATCTTCTAAAATTCCCCTGTGCCATCACACAAACTCAGATATCAGCAGTCGATCTAACAAGAAAGCACCGCAATACTACCGAAGTATCATCAGTTTAATCACATTCCCTTTTTTTCTGAGACGTATACTCTCGTCAAATCACTTCCAATTAGCAATACCATTTCCTTGATTACCTGAGGCTACTCGTTGCCTAAGAATTTTATGAACTTCTTTTCAGAACTGAACTGTAACTCATCTAGCCAAGAACTTCCATTGATCCCATTCAGAAGAAAATCATTACACATCCCATGCTACGCATGCCCATAGAAAATATACATCTCCAAACCACGGTAAAACCCAACAAAAACTCTCTCCCAATTCCATTTGCACAACTAAGCTGTCAGGACTGAATCCTTCTATCCAAACCGAGCTAAGCAAGCTATCAGAACGCAAGAGCTTTGCTGCACAATACCTGTACGAACTCATTGCCTCGAACACACACAAAGAATTAATCACATCCTCACCATACCGATTCGGTCCACTATCAAGCTATTTCATCTATCTAATTTCCCTTCTGATTCATCATGAACTTGATATTTCTCCCTTACTGTAGTACCACAATTCCTCAATCCAGGCTTACCACGCGAGAACCAAGCATGAACCACACTGTCTGAAACCCGTAAGCCGCCGAACACACTCTCTCGAATATTTTCGAAAACACCACATTCCACGGCACTTAACTCTGAAGAACTTCCTGTTAATCTAAATCTGTTATCTTTACTTTCCTGACAGTGATGCATAGAATCCCATAATTAACATAGAAATGCCACAAATCTGAACCTCTTCCAATGAAAACACAATTTCTAACCACACATGCAACTTTAAGATACCCGATTGTTCCCTGTAGACTCTTGAACACATTAGAATCATTTTCGAAAATCATTCTCTCTTATTCGAACTACGATTCACCTGACCTGACGGACGGAACCACCCGTGCCTCATTGGCACTCTGATACCGCAAAATGATATCTTCATCCCAATGCAACCAAGCAACTTCCCGCTTGTCACGACCCAATTTCTAAACCCGGTCGTGATGGCGCCTCTCGTGAAGACAAGGCCAGCCAACTAACCCAAATCGTCTCTTTAACAATTTTTAAACATAAATGAACAGATAAATACAGCTTAACGACAATAATAACCAGTATTTACAACCCAACACAACCCGACCGGGGTGTCACAAGTCACGAGCATCTAAAGAAACCTGAATACAACTACAGGGCCAATATTATACAAAAAATAAATTCTGGAATGCTAAAGACAACGTCCGGTGCCGCGAACGCTGGCGGTCACCTTACTCAGCTACAATAGTAATACCTTCAATCAGCTAATATGCCGCTACCGGGTGAACAATACCTGCAACTGCACGCGAGGTGCAGGGAGTAAAGTGAGTACTCCAACTCAGTGAGCAATAAAAGTAAATAATAACTGAGCGGTAAGAAATCACGTGAAAGCACTCCATCATGCTATATAAGACAGTGCAAATCTTTGAGAAAACAGTAAAACCGTGAAAATCCTTTAGAAAATATCTGGACTCAGTTAAAACTTCTTTTGAAAATATCCTTTCCAACAGTTAAGCAAATGAATGCGTAATCATATAGTGCAAGTCAGCACATAAGTCAGCCCCTCGGGCACAGCACTCCACTAATAATTAACACCAGGGCGTCTGGTAAATAGTGCAAGAAGTAGCATGAATGCCAATGAAATGAGAGTGCTGAATGTCATGACACGTATTACAAACAGGAACCGATGCATGAATGCAATGCAATGCATATGACCGCTGCGGCGTGCAGCCTGATCCATTTGGGTACCCGCGCTCACTGTGGGGGTTCAGACTCCGGAGGGGCTCCTACAGCCCAAGCGCAATATCATCATAGTATCGCTGCGGCGTACAGCCCGATCCATATTCAGTCCAGATCAATGCAAATGAGCCACTCGGGCAATGTCAAGTAATAGCTTTTAACTCAAACATCAGAAAAAATGCAATTTAAGTCTTTAAACTTTTAGCAATATGACTGCACATTTCAAAACAGTGTTTAACTAGGACTGAAGTCATTTAACATGCTATGTTTCGTGAAAACAGTGATAATAATCCCTAAAGGATTCAAATAATCGGCACGAAGCCCAAAACATGGCAATCAACCCAAATCACGATAGCATCAAGTAGGTTTCAGTCAATTACGTAGTAAAATCAACAACCGGGACGGGCCAAGTCACAATCCCCAACGGCGCTTTACCCCACGCTCATACCTGGCGTGCAAGTCACCACAATACAACACTATGATGTGCAAATCCGGGGTTTCAAACCCTCAGGATATCATTTACAAGTATTACTCACCTCGAACCGGTGAAATCCCTAGCTCGCGACGCCTTTGCCCCTCGAATCTGCCTCCACGCGCGTCGAATCTAACAAAAATCAGAGCGAATACATCACAATATGCTAAGGGAACAATACCCAATCGAAAACAATCGAAAATTAACAAGAATCTCGAAACTAGCAAAACTCGAGCCTCGGGCCCGCTTCTCGAAAAATTACAAAACTCACCTTACCGGATTCCTCGTCTCGCCACGAGTTCATACATACCAAGAACTCCCAAATCCGAGCTCAAATGACCTATCAAATCCCAATTTAAAATATCAAAAACTCAAGCCCTAGCTTTACCCTTTTTTTGAAGAATTTCAACCAATTTCCATGTTAAATCTATCAAAGTTCCATGTATTTAGGCCAAGGGGCTTAACTCCAATCACCCTAGTCGAAATCCCCCTTCAGTTCCGTCCAATAGCTCCCAAGCTCGCTTAAAAATGGTGGAAATAACATAACCCTCGCGGAACAAAATGAATATAAAACTCCTACTGGCTTCAGGGGTTTCCGCTTCTGCGGTCCCCACGCCCGCTTCCGCGCAACCGCTTCTGCGGTTTTTGTCCGCTTATGCGGAATTTCATTAAAACTCAAGGGCCGCTTCTGCGACACAAATTTCCGCTTTTGCGGAAGCTCACCTCCTGGCCAATCCCGCTTCTGCGACCGCCTGTCCGTTTCTGCGGACTCGCTTAAGCGAAAAGTGTTTCGCTTCTGCGGAACTGCCCAACTCCACTCCAGACCGCTTTTGCGACCAAGATTGCGCTTCTGCGGAACCGCTTATGCGGTCCATCCGCAGAAGCGAACATACCAGATACCAGCAAAATCTGACATTTCCTCAACTTGAATTTCATCCCGATAGCCATCCGAAATCACCCCGAGGCCCCCAGGACCTCAACCAAAAGCACCAACATGTCTTAAAACATCATCCAAACTGGTTCCAATCATCAAAACACATCAAACAACACTAAAATCATCAATTCTCATCGGATTCAAGCCTAAGTTCTTTAAAAACTTCCGAAACTCAAATTTGATCAAAAACCCAACCAAATCACCTCCGAATCATCTGAAATTTTGCACACATATCCAAAATCACCTAATGAAGCTACGGCAACTCTCGGAATTCCATTCCGACCCTCGGATCAAAATCTCACCTATCAACCGGATTTCACCAAAATACTAACTTCGCCAATTCAAGCCTAATTCTACACCGGACCTCCAAAATCGCTTCCGACCACGCTCCTAAGTAACAAATCATCCACCGAAGCTAACCGAATCACCGGAAATCACATCCGAACCTTCTCACTCATAAGTCAATGTCCGGTTGACTTTTCCAACTTAAGTCTTCCTTAAAGAGACTAAGTGTCTCATTTCTTATCAAAACCAGTCCAAATCAACTCCAACACACCACATACCGATAACGAAACATGAAGAAGCATAAATTGAGGGAAAAGAAGCAGTTCCCCCTGGGGCGACGGGTCGGGTCGTCACACCGCTCTATACAACGAGCATCCTTTGCCAATAACACTCTAGACATTCCGTGATTCTCATACTCTATAAAACATAATATGACCTCTATCACAATTTTGCTTCACTCGTGCCATCCACGGCTCAATTTCTGCGACCAGAACTGATTCGCCAGCATGCCTCAAACCGGAACCAACATAGCACATAACCGTGCAATCAGCTAATCAACAGCAACCTCCCCAACTTGGCTCAAAGCCATATATCAGGACACACTCAATAACCCATAATACTTTTACTCTAATGATGCCACCATATCACAGTGAGATTAAACTCAAATCATCTACAAGTTTGTGAAAACACAGATCATCTAGTACTGTAATCCTCTGCATATCTCGCATTCCCCCCACATCAGTTGAGTCCACTCTCTTAAGCGACCCGAATTTTCCAAATTTTGACACGTACCCTTCAATTACACATGAGATCTTCTAACATACACATAAGGATCATACCACTTAAGAACACTCTGCAGGAGATAACCCACCTGCTTCGCCTCAATTTAGCATTTCAGCATACCATCCACCATCATATACGTTACACAGTCATTTAGTCTTCCTGAGTCTGAACTCATACCGCCACATGTAAGGCACTTCACTCCCCAACTAGGAGACCGAAAATATTCTCCACGCGCCCATAACTCGGGCTACATGACAAATCACAATAGGAATCGAACACTTAACAGTTCATCTAATATCCAGCCGACTTCTTCGTCACTACCAAGTCATATAGATACATCTTGCAGTACTAACATACTCATCACATGGATATCCAACCGCCATTCCGGCTAATGGGGACAATACCGAACATATAAGTTCAAAACACTTGCTCACACAATCAGTACCTCGGTGCTCAAGCCATAAGCAAAGATCCGGCCTCAAGTCCTCCAGACTGGCCCAACATCAAACTCACAGAGATCACATCTCGCCCCTTGATCGGGGAATCACAAGCCATCAAGGCACATCTAACACTGAGCGCTCACGTGCGCATACCGTCGCGTGGAAGGAATTTCAAGAGTTTCTTTTCAAGCTGAATCAAGGACGCACAATAAGAATTCAAGAATGTGAAGTTTTCCTAAAGGTTCTGCAGCCTCTCGAGGATAAATAAAGACATCTCCGTACCGATCCGCGAGACTCTACTAAACCTGCTCATGACTCGTGAGACCTAGTAACCTAGGCTCTGATACCAACTTGTCACGACCCAAACCCCGCTCCGGTCGTGATGGCGCCTCTCGTGAAGACAAGGCCAGCCAACCAACCCTAATTGCCTCTTTCAAAAATAGATAAACATGAATAAACAATTTTAAAGATGATTCAATAATATTAGTTAGCAGAAGTACAACCAAACACAGCCCAAACCGGGGTGTCACAAGTCATGAGCATCTAGAGGAGTCTAAATACAACTACAAGGCCAGTAATATACAGAATAGAATTTTAGAATCAATGGAAGAAATCCGGTGCCGCGAACGCCGGCGGTCACCTTGCTCAGCTATGATAGCAAAATCTTCAACCAGCTCAAAACCCGCTACCGGGTGAACAAATACCTGCATCTGCACGCAAGGTGCATGGATTAAAGTGAGTACTCCAACTCAGTGAGTAATAAAAGTAAATAATAACTGAGCAGCAAGAAATCACGTAAAGCAACCAACATGCTGTATAGAAGCCGGGTACAATTTTCTGAGAAAACGGTGAAATCTGTGAAATCTTTAGAAATATCTTGGCTCAGTTCAAATCTCCTTTGAAAATGATCTTTTCAATAATTACGGAAACGATTTCAAAACAGTTAGTGTTTATAAGCACAGAAAAATCCGCCCTCGAGCATAAATACCACAGTATAACAGGTAAAAAGGGCAAATAAATATGCAAGATGAGCACATAAAAGTACGCCCCTCTGGCACATCTCAAAACAGTACCAGCCCCTTGGGCTCAATATCAATCGCTCAGAACAGTATCAGCCCCTCGGGCACAATATCACATCACTCAGAACGGTATCAGCCCCTCGGGCTCAGTATCAGTCACACAGTACAACATCAGCCCCTCGGGCTCACTCTCAAATCACATGGGTACCCGCGCTCACTGTGGGGGTGCAGACTCCGGAGGGGCTCCTACAGCCCAAGCGCTATATCATCATAAGGCCTGAAAGCCTGTACATATCAACATGAGGCCTGAAAGCCTTCTCACATCACACTCGAGGCCTGAAAGCCTCCTCACATATCACTCGAGGCCTGAAAGCCTCCTCACATATACACTCGAGGCCTGAAAGCCTCCTCACATATCACTCGAGGCCTGAAAGCCTCCTCACATATACACTAGAGGCCTGAAAGCCTCCTCACATATCACTGGAGGCCTGAAAGCCTCCTCACATATCACTCGAGGCCTGGAAGCCTCCTCACCTCACGCTCAAGGCCTAAAAGCCTCACTCAGTCCAGAAAATATCATAAGCCCCTCGGGCATCAATAAAATAATAGTTCTCAACCCAGACACGACGTGAAACTATCAGTAAACGTCTCAAAAAACTCGATTAAAAACGGCTGACGTTTAGCAAAAACTAGTACTAGTCAACAGGACTTGAACGT
>NC_031997.1:3768603-3808618 GCF_001879085.1 Nicotiana attenuata | reverse complement strand
GAGGGGTTCAAATAATTGGCACGAAACCCAAGTATGGCAATCAGCCCAAATCATGATAATATCAAATAAGTTTCAGTCAAATACGCGGTAAAATCAACAACCGGGACGGACCAAGTCACAATCCCTAACGGCGCTCTACCCCACGCTCGCTATCCGGCGTGCAAGTCACCTCAATATAGAACTACGATGTGCAAATCCGGGGTTTCAAACCCTCAGGATATCATTTACAATCATTACTCACCTCGAACCGGTGAAATCTCTAGCTCGCGACGCCTTTGCCCCTCAAACAGGCCTCCACGCACGTCGAATCTATCCAACATCAGAGCGAATACATCACAATATGCTAATGGGACAATACCCAATCGAAAACAATCGAAAAATAGCAAAAATCTCTAAATTAGCAAAACCCGAGCCTCGGGCCCACTCCTCGAAAATTCAGAAAATTAACATCAATGGATTCCTTACCTCGCCACGAGTCCATACATATCAAATTTACCAAAATCCGAGCTCCAATGCTCCCTCAAACTCCAAATTTCCATTTCAAAAGTCAAGCCCTAGTTCTTCCATTTTTAATCAAATTTCCATGAATTTAGGTGTTGATTCTTCAATAAAATGATGATTCCAGGTCACGAGACTCACCTCCAATCAATTCCCGTCGAAACCCTCTTTAATCCTCGTCAAAAAGCTCCCTAGGTTGCTCAACAATGGTGAAAATAAGACCTAGCTCGCGGAGGAAATAATATAAATCTGCCCAGCTCTTTTCGCTTTTGCGGTCACTTTCCCGCTTATGCGGGACCGCTTTCGCGACTTTTCTTCCGCTTCTGCGGAAATACCAAACTCGAGCTCAACCGCTTCTGCGGTTACACAAACGCATAAGCGATATCGCTTCTGCGGTTAGCCAATCGCTTCTGCGGAACCGGCGCCCAGGCCTCCTCACCGCTTTTGCGGTCAATCCTTCACACAAGCGTGTCCGCTTCTGCGGTCCAAGATTCGCAGAAGCGAAAATACCAGTTGCAGCAGGCTCAGCAACATGAAAAATTCCAAAACTCTCCGTTTAACCATCCGAACTCACCCCGAGGCCCTCGGGACCTCAACCAAAAACACCAACATATCTTAAAACATCACCCAAACTTGTTCCAATCATCAAAACACCACGATTAACACTAAAACCATCAAATTACATCAAATCCAAGCCTAAGTTCTTCAAATTCTTCCGAAACTGGCATTCGATCATAAACCCAACCAAACCACCTCCGAATCATCTGAAATTTTGCACACACATCCTAAATCACCTAACAAAGCTACCCGAATCATCGAAAATCGCATCCGAACCCTCTAACTCAATAGTCAACATCCGATTGACTTTTTCAAAGCAAGCCTTCCTTAAAGAGACTAAGTGTCTCATTTTCTACCAAAACCAATCCAAATCAACTCTAACACACCAATTACTGATAATGAAACATGAAGAAGCATAAAATGGGGAAACGGGGCGGTAACTCCTGAGATGACGGGTCGGGTCGTCACATACCAACCCGTTATCCAATGTAAGTGTGACAATAAGGCTAATAGCCTGTTTGGCCAAGCTTCTAAAATCAGTTTATTTTGATAAGTGTTTTTTTTCAAAAATATTTTTTTCAGGAGTACTTTTGGTCAGAAACAGTGTGTATTTGGCTAATTAATTTGAAAAGCACTTTTGAGCAGCTGCATTAGTGTTTGGCCACGCTTTTAAAAAGTGGTTCTAAGTATATTTTTCTCAAAAATACTTTGCTCTACTCAAAAGCATTTTTTTTTCTTTTTAAAAACTTGGTTAAACACGTCAACTTTAAAAACAGAAAGCACTTTTTTATTTTCCTTTCTGGTTGAAAAGAGTTTGACCAAACTGGCTATTAGTTATTGTTGTTTTGAACTTACATTACTGAGACACCAAGGAAGATTATCAAAAGGCTGCTGAGTACTACTGCTGGGTACTATCTGGTATTTGGTCAAGTAAGGCAACTGAAGAAATAATTATAAATACTTATGCCTTCTCTTCCATTTGAGTCATCGTTTCTCACTCATCACTCTTTCATATATATATCCTGGAGTTTATTTCTTCTGAAGTACCAAAAATTCTCTTATAAATTAAGTAGCAATGGCTTCAGCTGCAGTTGGCAATAATCTTGTGAAGATTGAGGAAGAAGAAGAGATTGTTCGCCCCGTCGCCGACTTCTCTCCTAGTCTTTGGGGCGATCAGTTCCTTTCTTTCTCCATTGACAATCAGGTACTTACTAATTATCTTTTCTTCTTACATACAGAGCCATTGTCGTCTTTGTGCTTATTGGATAATGTATTTTGAACGTTTATTTTTATGTTCTTTAAAATACATTATATATAGGTTGCAGAAAAGTATGCTAAAGAGATTGAAGCATTGAAGTAACAAACGAGGAATATGTTGTTAGCAACTGCAATGAAATTGGCTGATACATTGAATTTGATTGACATTATTGAACGTCTTGGCATCTCCTACCACTTTGAAAAAGAAATTGATGAGATTTTGGATCAAATTTATAACCAAAACTCAAACTGCGACGATTTGTGCACTTCTGCACTTCAATTTCGATTGCTCAGACAACATGGTTTCAACATCTCTCCTGGTAAGTTCATCATGAAGCACACCTATAAAATTGTTGTTAAAATTATTATCCATTTATTGCAAGAAGGTTAATTAATCTTGAGCTTTCTTTCTTGAAATACCAGAAATTTTCAGCAAATTCCAAGATGAAAATGGCAAATTCAAGGAGTCTCTCACTAGTGATGTCTTAGGTTTATTGAACTTGTACGAAGCTTCACATGTAAGGACTCATGCTGACGATATCTTAGAAGACGCACTTGCTTTCTCCACTATCCATCTTGATTCTGCAGCTCCACATTTGAAATTTCCACTTAGGGAGCAAGTGACACATGCCCTTGAGCAATGTTTGCACAAGGGCGTACCTAGAGTCGAGACCCGATTATTCATCTCATCAATCTATGAGAAGGAACAATCAAAAAATGATGTGTTACTTCGATTTGCCAAATTGGATTTCAACTTGCTCCAAATATTGCACAAACAAGAACTTGCTGAAGTATCAATGTGTGATATATAAAAACGATGGACCCTTTTTGATTGATCATATCTCAAGTACTAATGTTAATTTGTTATGATGCAGATGGTGGAAAGATTTGGATTTCGTAACAACACTTCCATATGCTAGAGATCGAGTAGTTGAATGCTACTTTTGGGCATTAGGAGTTTATTTTGAGCCTCAATACTCTCAAGCTCGTGTCATGCTCGTTAATACAATATCAATGATTTCGATTGTCGATGACACCTTTGATGCTTACGGTATAGTTAATGAACTTGAGGCATACACAGGTGCCATACAAAGGTATGTACGTCATCAATTCACTTATTCAGATATTCCTCGATGGTGAATGTCGTTGTGAAAATATTAAGACGAACTTCTACTCATTATAGTTGTGCTCTTTCATTATAGTTGTGCTCTTTCAAAATGCATGAGTTCACCTTAATTTTGTCATCCTGCAGATGGGATATCAACGAAATTGATTAGCTTCCTGATTACATGAAAATCAGTTATAAAGCTATTCTAGATCTTTACAATGATTATGAAAAGGAATTGTCTAGTGCTGGAAGATCTCATATTGTGTGCCATGCAATAGAAAGGGTATGCTTGAGCAACTTAACTATCGAAATATGTTTTTTCCTTAATCCATTTCTCACTTTGTTTTACTTTGTGTGCGTCTTTTAGTGATCAGAAACTTGATACAATTCAGTCAAAATTATCTAACACTTGAACATATATATTTCGTATTGACAGATGAAAGAAGTAGTAAGAAATTATAATGTCGAGTCAACATGGTTTATTGAAGGATATATGCCACCTGTTTCTGAATACCTAAACAATGCACTAGCAACTACTACATATTACTACCTTGCGACAACATCGTATTTGGGCATGAAGTCTGTTATGGAGCATGATTTTGAGTGGTTGTCAAAGAATCCTAAAATTCTTGAAGCTAGTCTGATAATATGCCGAGTTATTGATGACACAGCCACATACGAGGTATGAGTTGTATCTCACAAACTTATATAATTATATGTGATTTGGACAAAAAAAGTATTGCGACAACAATTGCGGTAACGCCTAATCTATCTACCTTTCCAGGTTGAGAAAAGTAGGGGGCAAATTGCAAAAGAAATTTAGTGCTGCATGAGAGATTATGGCTTATCAACGGAAAAGGCAATGACTAAATTTCAAGAAATGGCTGAGGTAGCATGGAAGGATCTTAATGAAGGACTTCTTAGGCCCACTCCTGTCGCTACGGAGTTTTTATCTCGTATTCTCAATCTTGCCCGTATTGTTGAGGTTACTTATATACACAATCTAGATGGGTACACTCATCCGGAGAAAGTATTGAAACCTCACATCAATTCCCTACTAGTAGAGTCCATCGAAATTTGAGCTGCCAATTCTTGCTCATCTTCCCAAAATTCGTTCTTCATGGATTTGTTGAGGTATAAAGTTGTTAGGGTCAGGGAGCTACTTTTGTAAGATCCTTGTAAGAAACAACGTTACTTGCATATTAGATGTCCTGCAATTACAGATTTACGGAGAAATCTTGTTATATAACAATAAGTTCAAGTTTTGAAGTTTGTTATGGGAGTTTTCCTTTTTCTGCAATTAGAGTCTCTTGTGACCTATTTGTAACACACGACGAAGAAGAAGAAATAATATGATCTCTTTTAAGTTCCCTTTCTAATTCTCTTGTTTTTACTCTCTATTTATATTATTTTATTACATGTTATCAGCACTTTTATTCTCACTCTGAAACAATCCCTTCTCGAAATCATTGAGCTAGATGATACGAACAAGGGTCAAAGCAAGCCACACAATAGGTGTGATACATGACTCTCTAATATATCCTGCATTTGCATATATTATTCTCGCTCTCCCTTAACCTCTTCTTGTCTGATTGGCTCTTAGCCATAATAGAACTAATATCCTGCACTTTTTAACAGTTCACTATGTGTTGACATGTTAGAAATCACGATTTAATCTTATTATTAGGAGCATGTTGTACTGCTGTGTTAGACAAGAGTATACTGGGAGCTGTAACGTATACATTTGAAATGGACAACAGAGCATTTTTACCAATTGCAGTAGTCAATTTAGCAGGGTGAGATCTTGAATGTTGCTTGGTCCAAAATAAGTGTAGTTCTATCAATGATTCTCTAGAGAGTTATATTTATCAGCATATTGGCCACTAGTAATGTGTCCATCCGCAAATATAGTGCATATATGATATATTGTACCCGTTATGGATACACCATTTTCCTTCGCCGCTGCATCTGAATCAATACATTTTGCAGTACGACTTTCCTGGTCTAGTCGATCGAGAGCTTTTCTTATCATGCAACTCCTATATTGAAAAGAAACTGGTGGGCCAAGTCTTAAACTAACAGTATACCTTTTGCATGATGGGTCTGCGAGGAAATGGGAAAAGCGGATTAAGCCATTAGGTGTAGGTGCTTTCTAGAGGTGAAATCTTCTAGTTCCTCCTATTGGCCTAAAACCAAACTAGATTGCCATAGATTCAGCAATGTTGTGGTTTAAGCAGTGTAGTCACTACTAGAAAACTGCGAAAAACCGTCCAGAAATATCGACCGAAATCGGTCGGAAAACTGAGAAAACCGATCGATTTCCGACCAACTTTAATCCATCAAAATTAGGCTAATCGGTAATAAATAGCGAGCGAAGTCGATTGCAATTTTCGACAGATTTCGGTCGGTCAATTAAATTTCACAAACAACCAAAAAAGGAAAACGAAAAAACCGATTGAAATCGGTCGGTATTTTTAATTATGTAATTAAAAATGCACTGGGAATCGAACCGGGGTTTGTATTGTGGCAGGATACTATTCTACAACTAGACCATTGGTACACTTTGGTTTAATACTTTATTTTATTTTATTTGTACTCTTTAAATGCATTTCGCGTGAAAATAACCGATCAATTTCGGTCGGTTTTACTAAAAAATATAAAATTGCCGACCGCAGTCGGTTGGTTTTTTAAAATGACCTACCGAAATTGGTTGGTTTTTTGAATAGTAATTTCAATTGATTTTACATGAACAACCGACCAAAGTTGGTCAGTTTCTTAACAAATAAATTTCGTGGGACGCTAATATAGTTTCCCGCATTTTTGCGCAAAAAAAATCGATCGAAGTTGGTTGGTCTCGTAAAAAAAAATTGAAAAATTAAATATTTTGGAAAACCGACCGACTTCGGTCGGTTTTTTGACCGATCGAAGTCAGTCGGTTGGCCGCGGTCGGTTAAAGCCGAATTTCTAGTAGTCTAGTACATGGATGGAAAAAAAAGTAGAAATAATAACTCTCCATTTTCATCCCTGGCGCTATGCCACCAATACCAGATTTGCTATTATAATGCTTCAAGAAACTCCCATGTATAAGTATTCATTTTGATATCTCCTAAAAGAGGCCTCTCCCACATGACATATTTACTTTAATTACTATATGCGGTTAAAATAGGGCTTGCCCGATTTTGCTATTTAATCGAAATTGGGGAATCACGTCGAGGGTCAGTCTCGTAATGGATCAGGTCAGAACACAAAGATAAGGTATCGAGATCGAGAATCGAGGTGCTCGTCGAGATCGAGGCCGACAGTGATCGAGACCATATATGATAGACTTCGAACGAAGCGCAATAACGGACATGCAAGATATCCGTAACCGGTCGAAGATCATGGCGGAAATCCCGGAACAGATCAAGTCAAGGGCAGTTGTTTAGGCTAATTATGGGATTTACTTCTGTAATTAGAGTTATACCATCATTAGGATTCATCTACTATATAAAGAGGAGTCCCCATCATTTATAGGCAATTTACATGGATGCAGATCAAAGCAATACAATATTCTCTCTTTAAATCACATTCTCTTGTTTATCAGTTTGTTGCTTTTTAACTGTTCTTGCTCTACTAGCTCGAGGGTATTCCAACTCGAGGGCTCTGTTCGAACACCGGTTTGCTTTACATTATTGTCAATTTCTTATCTCAACGTTTCTCAATTGGTATTAGGTGAAATCACGAATCCTTAAAACCACATTATAAGTTTAATTGTTATCCAATTTTTAGGGTAAACAGTTTGGCGCCCACCGTGGGGCTAAGGATAATAGTGATTGCCTAGTATTAATCCTCATAACACACATTGCTTTTACACTTGTTCTCGTAAGTGTCTTTGATTTCAGGAATCAACATGTATACCGTTTGCATGATGGCTCTGCGAGGAAATGGGAATAGCGGATTAAGCCATTAGGTGTAGGTGCTTTCTAGAGGTGAAATCTTCTAGTTCCTCCTATTGGCCTGAAACCAAACTAGATTGCCATAGATTCAGCAATGTTGTGGTTTAAGCAGTGTAGTCACTACTAGAAAACTGCGAAAAACCGTCCAGAAATACCAACCGAAATCGGTCGAAAAACTGAAAAACCCGACCGATTTCCGACCAACTTTAATCCGTCGAAATTAGGCTGGTCGTAATAAATAGCGACCGAAGTCTATGGCAATTTCCGACAGATTTCGGTCGGTCATTTAAATTTCACAAACAACCAAAAAAGAAAAAATCTACCGAAGAAACCGATCGAAGTCGGTCGGTATTTTCAATTATGTAATTAAAAATGCACCATTTGGGAATCGAATCGGGGTTTGTATTGTGGCAGGATACTATTCTACCACTAGACCATTGGTACACTTTGGTTTAAGACTTTCTTTTATTTTATTTGTACTCTTTAATTGCATTTTCGCGTGAAAATAACTGACCAGTTGCGGTCGGTTTTACTACAAAAAATATAAAATTATCGACCGAAGTCGGTTGGTTTTTTAAAGTGACCGACCGAAATTGGTCGGTTTTTTGAATATTAACTTTAATTTATTTTACATGAAAAACCGACCAAAGTTGGTCGGTTTCTTAAAAAACAAATTTCGCGGGACGCAAAAATAGTTTCCTGCATTTTTGCGCAAAAAAAAAACCCGACCGAAGTTGGTCGGTTTCGTAAAAGAAAGTTGAAAAATAAAATATTTTGGAAAACCGAATTTCTAGTAGTCTAGTACGTGGATGGAAAAAAAGCAGGAATAATAACTCTCCATTTTACTTTAGTATAATCAATTTTTTCTCTCTCTAGCTTTGCTCTCGGCGTAGGTTATGCTAACCTGTACCGACCTTGGTAGCCATGGCTAAGAAGAGAGGTCGGCCGTTCAAAAATCCACCGCTCGTTACGATTGGAAGTTCCGTCAGTGCAACTGTCATAGCTGATACCTTAGAATGTGGTAATTCACAACAAATTGCAAACCCAACTGGGCCACCATTCACGACCAGATCTCTAGAAGTGGGGAATGCTAGTGCTCATACAGGTGCGTCGAAGAAGCTGGACCTAAGTCCTAGTACCTCAATTAATCAAGGAAATTCAAGTAACATTGTGGAGAAGACGATTAATAGAGAGACCAGTACATGCACAGGCCCATTTGAGAGTAATCAGATTCGAATTGAGCCAATTGCAGAGGAGAAGGTAAATTTGAATGGAACACCTTGGGCGAAACTATTTGCGGGGAATAGATCTACAGAAAATGGTATGACCTTATCCTATATTGCTCCCGAAGTAGTTGATGGTCAATATGTGGTGAATTTAGACAAAGTGGAGGTAGAAAATGAGACGGAAAAATGGAAGAAAGCTCTGATTGTGTATGTAATTGGGGAAACGCCAGGCTACAATCAGATGCATCGCTATATTGCCCAACACTGGAATAATGTAGCTGAACCAGATTTATTTTTACATGAAGATGGTTATTATATAGTCAAATTCCTCAATCTAAATGATTTACAAGAAATCCTGTATGGAGGGCCGTATACCATTAATAGCAAGCCTGTGATTCTCAAGCAATGGTCGCCGGATTTTGATTTTAATGCTGAATTTTTAACAGAGATTCCATTATGGGTAAAATTCCCTAAACTTCCGATGAATTGTTGGGGAATAAACTCTTTGAGTAGGATGGCAAGTACTCTAGGTAATCCTCTGTTTGCCGATCACTGCACCACCAAGCAAACTAGAGTGTCTTATGCGAGAATATTGATAGAGGTAAATGTAACTAAGAAGCTTCCTACTGAAATAACTGTCAAAGATCCATCTGGTAGACAGTTCCAACAGCCCATTGAGTTTGAATGGAAACCAGAATTTTGCTCTGAATGTTTGAAGATTGGTCATGACTGTATGAAGCAGAAACAAATAGGGAAACCAGTGCAAAACCAAAGGTACAAAAGACCTAGAATAGTTCCAACATGGATTCCTAAGAACAAAGAACAACAAAAAAAAGAACCAGTACAGATGGAACAAAATGAAGATACAGATAACCAAACTAAAGGGAAGAGTGTTGTGCACTCAGCAGTGATGAATACTGAAGGAGGCTGGATCCAGGTTAGAGCAAAAGGGTCAAGCTCAGGTGTAAAAGCAACAACAGCACAAAATTATCTAGCTCCTGGGGATATTGCAACAGAAAATGGATTCCAAATTTTGCCTGATGAGGAACAGAGAATTGAGAAAGCTAAACCTCCAGATTTAGGGGGAAACACTAGGCCATCAAAATGACTTGGCTCTTTTGGAATATTAGGGAAATAAATAAGAGGTACAAGCAGAAGGAGTTAAAGCAGTGCCTTATAAACAATCATATAAAGTTAGCTGCTATCATAGAAACTAGAGTTAAACAAAATAAGGCATTGCATGTTGCTGGTAGAGTTACTCCTAAATGGGAATGACTATCAAACTATAAGAAAGCAAGAAATGGCAGAATATGGATCTCTTGGGATCCTAAATGGTATGACATCCAACTGGTTCAAGAAGCTGCTCAATTCATACATTGTCAGGTAATTGGGTTGCAGAATGGAATCAAGTGCTTACTTATAGCCATCTATGGGTATAACACAGTTGAACAGAGGAAAGCTCTATGGGATGGGCTGCAGAGTATAGCTCCTAGGAGTAATGAACCTTGGTTATTATGTGGTGATTTCAATGCAGTCCTATATCCACAGGATAGACAGGGGTCACCTATAACTATGGCAGAGTTACAGGACTTCTCAAATTGCTGTAATAGACTTCTCTTGAATGAAATTCCTTGGAGAGGAGAATACTCTACCTGGTCAAACAAACAACAAGGAGCAGACAGAGTTTGCAGTAGAATTGACAGAGCGATAGAAAATGATGAATGGATGGTGCAATATGGACATCTGACAGCAGAGTTTGGAGAGCCTTTCATTTTTGATCATGTACCCATAATGATACCATTCAGAGCTACTAAGAATAACATGAAAATACCCTTTAGATTCTTCAATGTTTAGGCTGAACCTAGAAATTTCAAGCAGATAGTTGCTGATGGCTGGAAAAGAAGGGAAACAGGAGGAAAAATGAGAAATGTATGGCTCAATCTGAAACACCTGAAACCAGTTCTCAAACAACTTAACAACGAATAGTTTAAAGGGATCACTGAAAAAATCACAAAGACTAGAACTGCTTTGAAAGAGCTTCAAAAAGAAATGCAACATGGATACTCTGATTCTTTGGCTGAGCAAGAGAAGCAGTGTTTAGAACAATTGGAGAAATGGTCTATGATTGAAGAAAGTGTGGTGCAACAATAATCCAGAGCTACATGAATCAAATTAGGTGATTCAAACACAAGTTATTTTACAGCTGTAATGAAAGAGAAACAACACCAGAAACAGATTCTGGAGATCACTTCACTGTCAGGCCTGACGCTGAAAAATCCTAAAGCTATCAAGGAGGAGTTTACGACATTTTATAAATCATTGATGGGATCAGCTGCTGTTTCTCTTCCCGGAGTTAATATGAGGGTGATGAGAAATGGACCTCGATTGTCCCACTGCCAACAGATTGAGTTATGTGCCAAAGTTACTGATACTGAAATTTGTGAAGCACTTGGTTCAATTGGTGATCACAAGGCTCCCGGGATTGATGGATTCAATGCTACCTTCTTTAAACAAGCTTGGCCAATCATCAAAACTGAGGTATGTGATGCTGTTAGAGAGTTCTTTAACACTGGATTCATATTTAAAGCTATTAATTGCACCACACTAACCCTGCTTCCAAAGATAGCAAATCCTAATACTATGAAGGATTATCGACCTATTGCTTGTTGCACAATGATGTACAAGTTGATTGCAAAAATTCTTGCTGGGAGACTACAAAAGGTTATGAATTGTATCATCTTAGAAGCTCAGGCAGGTTTCATTCCAGGAAGAAGGATTGTGGACAACATTATACTTGCACATGAACTTGTTAAATCATACGGCAGAAAACACATCTCTCCCAGATGTATGATCAAAGTTGATTTGCAAAAGGCCTATGACTCTGTTGAATGGGTTTACTTGGAACAGGTTCTAGAAGGTTTGAATTTCCCAGAAAAGTTTGTCAAATGGTTAATGGCCTATGTGAAAACAGTCAACTACACCATTCTTTTGAATGGAGAATCTCTAGAGCCATTTAATGCTGCTAAAGGCCTCAGGCAGGGAGATCCAATCTCTCCTTTCCTGTTTGCCATTGCTATGGAATACTTGAGCAGACTTCTCAAAGAATTACACCAGCATAAGAGATTCAAATACCATCCCAGATGCAACAAACTACACATTACTCATCTAAGTTATGCTGATGACTTGTTGTTGTTTGCTAGAGGGGACACATCCTCAACTCAAAGGCTACAGGAATGCTTCACGACCTTTTCAAGAGCTTCAGGATTTGCAAGCAAATCTAAATAAGAGTGCTATATACTGTGGAGGTATGGAAAGAGGGATTATAGAAGCAATCTACCAGAATATGGGATATACTCAAGGTCAACTGCCCTTCAAATACCTACGAGTGCCATTGGACACAAAGAAGCTAAATATGTTACAATGGCAACCTCTCATCACAAAGATAGTAGCAAAGATTACTTCATGGACTGCAAAAAAGTTGTCTTATGCTGGAAGGGTCCAATTAATACAGACTGTGCTGTTTGGAATCCAATCATATTGGGCTCAAATATTTCCACTACCAGTCAAAGTGATCAAAAATAGAAGCTTATTGCAGAAGTTACATGTGGTCTGGTGGTAATGAAATCACAAAGAAGGCCCTCATTGCCTGGGATAAAGTGTGTCTACCTAAAACAGTTGGTGGACTTAACCTAAGCAACCTTCACATCTGAAATACTGTTGCCATTGCCAAAACTTTCTGGGACCTATCTCACAAGAAAGACAAATTGTGGATTAAGTGGATTCATATTGTGTGTGTACATCAAGGAGCAGTGCATATACTCTATGTCTATCCCTATGAATGCAAGCTGGATGGTAAGGAAGATATTGGGAGCAAGGGAGATCATAAAGCAGCTGCACAGGCCATTAGAGGATAAGAAAAGCATCATTAAGCAGATATACCTTCAACTGATTCCACTGTTACCCAAAACTACCTGGAGAAATCTAATGTGTAGCAATACTGCCAGACCTAAGGCCATAATCACAATGTGGCTTCAATGCCAAGGAAGGTTCCTTACTGTGGACAGACTTAAGAAATGGTGACTCAATGTAAACGACTCATGTGTGTTATGTCATACTAACTTGGAGACAAGGAATCATCTATTTGTTGAATGTGACTATGCTAAAAGGTTGTGGTGTAGATTGAGTCAATGGGCAAAGGTACAGAACATTAGTTGTTCAACATGGCAGCAACAACTACAAATTGTTTGTCAACACACAAGAGGGAAATCAACTGAAGCAAAACTTCTCAAGTTGATGTATGCTGAATATACACATGCACTATGGAAAGAAATGAATCAGAGAATATTTCAAGAAACATTCAGAGATCACACAAGCTTAGCAAGGGAGATAGTCTGCATATGTAATTTTAGGGCCATTGGAAATGTAAAGAAAGTAGTGCAAAAGCTGTATTTTTAGTATAGTCCACTGATAGCAATATGTTTAGCATGCTAAGATAGTATAGTCTTTCCCTGTAAACCCCATGAGAATTAGCTAGCTAGGAGTAGCTAAGCTATGCTTTGTAATGCCTTCAACTTTTTGGTGAATTAATAAAAATTTAATTACCAAAAAAAAATAACTCTCCATTTTCATCCCTGGCGCTATGCCAACAATACCAGATTTGCTATTATAATGCTTCAAGAAACTCCCATCTATAAGTATTCATTTTGATATCTCCTAAAGGAGACCTCTCCCACATGACATATTTACTTTAATTACCAAAAAAAGAAAGGTAAAAACTTAATAATACTGTATATACAGTCTTCTGTCCTGCATTCATATATAAGATTCAAACTGCCTGAATTTTCAGTTGCACTACTCAAGCGATTCTTGACTCGTACAGAATAATACGAAAAGTAATACTATTAAGCTTCTTATTTAAACTTTTCAAAAAGATTGTCATAATAATATCTTCCTAAGAAGTTCTGATCACGGTACAGGTCACCATAATATAGTGGCACAGTTAATGCGGTCCTCCTTATACATATCAGTATTTAATAGTATATAAAAACTACGTACATTTATTAGAAATAGGTAGAAACTGAAACATCTGAAAGATTGTACAATAGTGAGGTTGACAATGAAATTATAAAACCTGATGCCATTAAATTACTCGCGAGAAGGTTGATAAGGAGTAGCTCTTAGGTAAAGGTCACCCTTTCTAGCAATAGTTATTCCAGCTAATTCTGTCAAGTCCAAGTCACTTGGCTTCATCCCGTTTGGGAGTTTCCAGTTGAAGTGATACAACAGTTGAGCCAATGGCAAATAAAGATTAGCCAAACCGAATGACATTCCAGGACAAATTCTCCGTCCACCACCAAAGGGAAGAAATTCAAAATTATTACCAAAAAAATCCATAGCGCATTGCTCAAATCTCTCTGGCTTAAAGCTTTCTGCGTCATCCCAATATTTTGGATCTCTTCCCAATGCCCAAACATTAACCATCACTTTGGTCTTAGCTGGAATTGTGTAGCCGTTTATATCTGTATCTTCCCTGCATTCTCTAGGGACCAAAAGTGGAGATGGCGGATGTAGTCTCAAAGTTTCTTTAATAACTAACTTTAAGTATTTAAGCTCCTCCACATCATTTTCATCAAATGTTACTTTGTTTTTAAAGACTTCTCTCACTTCTGCTTGAGCTTTGGCGAATACATTTGGATTCTTCATCATTTCAGCCATAGCCCATACAGTTGTTGTTGATGACGTTTCTGTTCCGGCAGCAAACATGTCCTGCAAATTAATAATGGCTAAGTTACACAACATTAAATTATTTTCTAATAAGAAATTCTTTTTCTTGGTTAAAAAAAAAAATAGCTATGGCAATGCATATGGCAGAGTAAGAAAAAGCATATGATTGTAGTATTCAATAGTACTTACAACAATAACAGCTTTGATTTTGTCGTTGGTGATGGGAAATTGAAGACTTGTATCATTCATAAGTCTTAGTAGGACATCAATTAAATCTTCACCTCCTAATGCTCCATTAGTTTTCCCAATTGCAAGATTTTTCTTGTGCTCGTTGATGACATCCTCAACAATGGCATCTACCTTAAGGTGGGCATTCAGAAGTTTACGCTTCATTCCACTGAGAACATGAAGAAACTTGTATGAAGGGAAGATATCGGCCACATCAAAGCCTTCTGCTAACCCTATTACTTCTCTAATCTTTTTGGCAAATACGTCTTGCCCCTTGAGTACTTGCCCAAATGCTGATCTACACGTCATGGAGCTCGCAAACCAAATGATCCTTTGCGTAAAATTAACTAGCTCACCTGAAGAAGAATCTGAACGGATAGTGTCAATGAGACGAACGACTTCATCACGTCTGATTGAGCTGAACGACCGAACATTCTTTGCATTGAGAAGTTCCATGACACAAATTTTACGCATTTGTCTCCAGTGATCGCCATAAGGGCTAAAGGCGATATCAGACTGGTTATAACAGATAATGTCCATCGCCAAAATTTTAGGCCTAGATGCAAAAACTACGTCATGAGTTTTTAGTACTTCTTTTGCCATCTCCCTAGAAGTAACCACAACTGCAGAAATTTCACCAAACTGAAGGTGCATAATTGGTCCATATTTTTTGGCTAAATCTCTAAGGACATGGTGTGGTTCTCCACCAAGCATATGAAGCATACTTCCTAGTATTGGTATTTTCCATGGACCAGGTGGCAATTTTTTGGTTTGGCTACTGGAGTTCTTAGATTTCCTTAACAAAAAGAGGAAAGATAGAAATAGGAATATGGAAACCAAGCTGAAGAATTCCATTTTGGGAGATAAATGGAGGATTATTTGGTTAGATGATATAATTCAAAGTTCAGTTGTGTGGTCTTTTATAGGCTTTTGTTATGTCCAGAATATAATGGAGTAGTATTTTTCTGCAACTTATGTTTGTCAACATCTGGTCAAAGCAGACATTGTTTACTTAACTGTTGAACTTTCTTCGGAGTCAAAACAATTCAGCTGACTCCAAGAACCACGATGATGTAAACAAATAAATTGGGTACTAATTATTGTGAAGCCAAAATATGAATATTTTTGTCACTATGCTGGGGAAATTCTCTAATAATCTACGAAGTAGTGGTGGCAAAATAGATAAAAAAATTAATTATCCATTAATATAATTCACCAAAAATGGGTTGCGAAACTAAATTTCAAAAAATAGGTGAAATATGGATAAAATCCATATTATCCACTTAAAAAATGGATAACCAATGCGTTTAACTTTTACATTTGCAAAGACTTGAACCCAAAAGTGATCAATTTTCAAGAAGTCATAGATAATATAGATATCCATATTACCCGCCGGTTAAATTATTTTCTATCCGTATTAAATATATATGGATTGTATTACCTGTTTTGACCCGTCTATATTTTCGCCCCGCCCCACCCGTTTGCTGCCCTACTCGAAAACATGGCCAAGAAAGAATCTTAACTAAGGCGGCTACACATCTGACGTTTATAATAAAGAGTAGTTAGTAGGACAGTATAAATAACATTTTTCAGACGTATGATGTCCCACAACACAAATTTTTTTATGTAAGAAAACTTAAAGAAATACTACTCCTAGTATATTGGATCAATTGAGACGCCAAGGAAGAAATCAAAAGGCTGATGATGACTGGTGACTTTATGGTATATAGTCAAGTAAGGCAACTGAAATGAAGAAATTTAGTACTTTAAATCAACTAGTATTAGCACCCGCGTAGATGCGTGGACACTAACTATGTTAAATATTTGAGTTATTTGGATTATAAGTAAAAAATCTTAAAATTTAAACCTTCTCGATAAATATAAATAATCATTGGATATTAATTAAGAAACACTACATGAAAATGATTAAATATTTCTCAAATCTCCTAGTTATAATTCTATTTTTCTTTTTTAGTACCATTCTCGCTGGTGTCATTGGATCCAAAAAATAGTCAGGAAGCAAAATAATAACTCATATTTATGAAAAAACAATCAAAGGTTGAGACTATGAAGGACTCTTTGGATACGACTTGACTCTTTTACTACTGCTTGAACTCTTATTTGGTGTATTGATATATTCAAAAATTATTTCTATTTTAAATTTTCAGTTTCTAAAACTTTATTTTACAATAATAATTATTTTTATAACAATGTAAGTGAAAATATTATCCTTAATTCAAAACTCATTTTAGTAGGCTATCTAAAATTTAAAAAATTCTTTAGCCAGTGATTTTCTTTCTAGTATGACTCTATTTTGATATTTGACATTAACCATGTTAAATATGTGAGTTATTTGAATTATATGTAAGTAACCTTAAAATTTAAACCTTCTAGGTAATTATAGATAATCGTTAGATATTGTTTATGAAACACTACATGAAAAAAGGCTAACATTTTCTCAAATCTCGTAGTGATAATTTTATTTTTGCACCATTCTAATTGGTGTCATTAGAACCTAAAAATAATCACAAAGCGAAATAATAACTCGTATTTATGAGCTCTCGCAAAGCACAAAGGTTTGCACAATATGAACGATTCTTTGGTTACGACGTGACTCTTTTACTACGACTTGAATTCTTATTTGGTATGCTATTATGTTTAAAAAAAATATTTCTATTTTGAAATTTCGATTTCTACAACATTATATATATTTCAATAATGATTATTTTTATAATGATGCAAGTGAAGATATTATCTCAATTTAAAATTCACTTTAATCGGCTATCCAAATTTAAATGATTCTTTGGCCGGTGAAATTTTATTTCAGTATGACTCCATTTTGAGTTTATCGATATCTCTAGCCACAGATTTTAAATTTTGAATCCTTATACATATACAGATTTTTTGTTCTTTGAATCATTAAATGTTAGATTATTAATTGATTGTTATTATATAACATTGCATATATTGTCTTAAAATTGCCAAGCAGTTGTCACGACCCAAAATAAACTAAGGGTCGTGATGGCACCGGACACCATTGTCAGGCAAGCCAACACTAAATAACTAGTAACTTCTCGTTTTAGATATTTAAAAAATGCACTTCTTTTATACATTTAAACAATAAGGAATAAATTTTACTGAATAATTAATGATATCTTTAACAATTTTAAAATACTGACTAATCCCATAGATATCTCAGAACCCAGTGTCACAAGTACATGAGCAATTACTAAGGAATCGAATAAAGTGCAATAACTGTCCGGAATACAAATTGGACAGATAGTAAATACAATACGCTGAAAGAGACTATACTGGCTGCGGGTCGCCTCGAGAAATGTAGCTCACCTAGTCCCAGTATTATCCATGCTGCTACGCCCGGTAAGCCACTAGAAATACATATGCCTGTGCAACAAAAATGCACAGCAAGTGTAGCATGAGTACGAAAACAACGTGTACTCAGTAAGTATCCCGTCTAATCTCGAAGAAGTAGAGACGAGAGGTCGACTTCGACACTTACTAGTGGTCTAGTAATGGTATGCCAATAATATAATAAATCGAGCATTTTTATATACATGATTGTAATTCAATAGAATGAAGCAAGTAAACAATTCTTTCTTTTATGAGAAAATTCCAAATTCCTTTTCATCATTTATACATATATTCTCAAGCCGGGAAGTAACAATATCACATCAATAAATATCAATGCAAGCAATACAAGCATGCGCAAATCATGCCGAGGACGTACAGCCCGATCCAACAATATTTAAACTGTGCACTGCCAGAGGGTCGGATGGCGCGAACCATAGAAGCATCTATTACCTCGCTCGCAAATCATACATGCGATGCGGTCAAATATAAATAAACACAACAAACAGTCAATCAAGAGTTCATCAGGGAGCAATTATTCAAGGAAAAATAATTCCTCTTTTAAAAATCAAGAACGATGTCCAGTCTTTTAGAAAATCATTATACACGTTCAAAATGTTTTAAGCATTTTTAAATTGACAACAATATTTCAATTATTGCAAGTAAAGCATGCTATTGGGTCCTAGACTACCCGGACTTAAGCGTAATAGTAGCTACGCACGGACTCTCGTCACCTCGTGCGTACATAGCCCTCATAATTAACGGCACATATTCAATTCATTCACCTATGGGGACAATTCCCTCTTACAAGGTTAGAAAGGAGACTCACCTTGCTCCAAAGTTCCTAATATTTAGAACTTCATGATTAATGAAATTTTCTGTACTAAATTTTTTCTTATTTGAACTAAGTTAGAATATTTTTGTGTACCAATTATTGTGAAGCCAAAATATGAATATTTTTCACATGCCGGGAAAAATCTCTAGTAATCTCCGGAGTAATGCTTGCAAAATGGATTAAAATTATTATCTATCTATAATATTCATTAAATGGGTTGCAGAATAAATATTTTAAGAATGGGTCAAATATGGATAAAATCCATATTATCCACTTAAAAAATAAATAACCAATGGATGACCAATGAGTTTTGATCCCCCTTTCATGATAGTGACAAAGTACTTGTTTAAATCATGAAACGAAATATCTGGCAAGTAATATAATTCATAGAAGAAGTATTACTTATAAAACTAAGGACAAAAAATCGTCAAAGAAAAAATATTACTAACTCTAGGAGATAGAATTTCATGAGATAATAGCTGAGACAATTCTGAAGAATACCATGGTAAGAATTTCCTCTAATACCTATCATGTATAATAGAAAATAAGCTTTAATTTTATACCATGCCACAAGGACATTTGTGCCGTTCTTTAATTATTATTTTTAAAGGTTGGAATTTACTTCTAATATTTCTCATTTTTAATGTGAATGTTAGAAGATTTTGTGTAGGGGAGTAGAAAAAATTAACACGCAGAAAGAAAACTACTACAAGAAAGAGACAAAGAATCTTAGATAATGTGCAGCTAGAAGGGATTAAATTCGTAAATCATGGTTAGGGCTTTATTTTAGTTATCTATTATAATCTCATCCATTAATCTTTAATCACGACAAGTGTCTCCAATCCAAGTATGAACTTAGAGAAGGGAGAGATTAGGAAACGGAGGGGAGTTGGATCCCCAAGAAAGAGTCTTAACTAAGGCGGCTAGACATTTGACGTTTATAATAAAGAGTAGTTACTAGGAAAGTAAACATTATTTTACACACGTATGATGTCCCACAACACAATTTTTTTTATGTAAGAAATACTGCTCCTATTATACTGGATCAATTGAGACGCCAAGAAAGAAATCAAAAGACGCCAAGGAAGAAATATTGTATCAGTAGACTATATGATATATAGTCAAGTAAGGCAACTGAAATGAAGAAATAAAAAAACACTATAAATACTTATGCCTTCTCTTCCATTTGTGTCATCTCACTCATCACTCGACTTTCTTTCTTCCCAAAATTCTCCCAAAAATTCTCCTATCTATTAAGAGTATAACTTTTATAGCAATGGCCTCAGCTGTAGTTGGCAACTATGAAGAAGAGATTGTTCGCCCCGTCGCCGACTTCTCCCCTAGTCTTTGGGGTGATCAGTTCCTTTCATTCTCCATTGAAAATCAGGTAATTTATTAGTATTCTTTATTTATAGTTTCTTCTTGCAAGCATGTCTTGTTTCTTCTTTATGTTTTTTGAACAACATTCATTTTGCTAATTTCAGTTTTCTTTTGTGAAAACACATTATAAATAGGCTGCAGAAAAGTACGCTAAAGAGATTGAAGCATTGAAGGAACAAACGAGGAGTATGCTATTAGCAACTGGAAGGAAGTTGTCTGATACGTTGAATTTGATTGACATTATTGAACGCCTTGGCATATCATACCACTTTGAGAAAGAAATTGATGAGATTTTGGATCAAATTTACAACCAAACCTCAAACTGCGATGATTTGAGCACTTCTTCACTTCAATTTCGATTGCTCAGGCAACATGGTTTCAACATCTCTCCTGGTAAGTTCATCAAAAAGCACACCTTAATGTTGTTGTAATTATTATCAATTTATAGGAAATTCAAATTAATCTTGAGTTTTCTTTCTTGAAATACCAGAAATTTTCAGCAAATTCCAAGATGAAAATGGCAAATTCAAAGAGTCTCTTTCTAGCGATGTCTTAGGATTATTGAACTTGTATGAAGCTTCACATGTGAGGACTCATGCTGACGATATCTTAGAAAACGCACTTGCTTTCTCCACTATCCATCTTGAATCTGCAGTTCCACATTTGAAATCTCCACTAAGGGAGCAAGTGACACATGCCCTTGAGCAATGTTTGCACAAGGGCGTACCTAGAGTCGAGACCCGATTCTTCATCTCATGAATCTATGAGAAGGAACAATCAAAAAATGATGTGTTACTTCAATTTGCCAAATTGGATTTCAACTTGCTCCAGATGTTGCACAAACAAGAACTTGCTGAAGTATCAAGGTGCGATAAATTAAAACGATGAACCCTTTTTGATTGACCATATATCAAGTACTGATGTTGATTTGTTATGCTGCAGGTGGTGGAAAGATTTGAATTTCGTAACAACACTTCCATATGCTAGAGATCGAGTAGTTGAATGCTACTTTTGGGCATTAGGAGTTTATTTTGAGCCTCAATACTCTCAAGCTCGCGTCATGCTTGTTAAGACCATATCAATGATTTCGATTGTGGATGACACCTTTGATGCTTATGGTACAGTTAAAGAACTTGAGGCATACACAGATGCCATACAAAGGTATAAACTTCTTCAATTCACTTATTCAGATATTCCTTGATAGTACGTAAATGTCCTCGTGAAAATATTAAGATGAACTTCTACTCATTATAGTTGTGCTCTTTCAAAATGCCTCACCTTAATTTTTCATCCTGCAGATGGGATATCAACGAAATTGATCGCCTTCCTGATTACATGAAAATTAGTTATAAAGCTATTCTAGATCTTTACAAGGATTATGAAAAGGAATTGTCTAGTGCTGGAAGATCTCATATTGTCTGCCATGCAATAGAAAGAGTATGTTTGAACAACATAACTATTGAAATATGTTTTTTCCTAATTCCGTTTCTCGCTTTGTTTTACCTTCTGTACGTTTCTTGGTGATCTTAAACTTGATAGAATTCAATCAAAATTATCTAACACTTAAACATATATATTTTGTATTCACAGATGAAAGAAGTAGTAAGAAATTATAATGTCGAGTCAACATGGTTTATTGAAGGATATAAGCCACCTGTTTCTGAATACCTAAGCAATGCACTAGCAACTACTACATATTACTACCTCGCGACAACATCGTATTTGGGCATGAAGTCTGTTACGGAGCAGGATTTTGAGTGGTTGTCAAAGAATCCTAAAATTCTTGAAGCTAGTGTGATAATATGTCGAGTTATTGATGACACAGCCACATACGAGGTATGAGTTGTATCTCACAAACTTATATAATTATATATAATTTGGACAAATAAAGTATTGCGACAATATAAAAGCTAACCCCTAATCTATCTACCTTTCCAGGTTGAGAAAAGTAGGGGACAAATTGCAACAGGAATTGAGTGCTGCATGAGAGATTATGGCATATCAACAGAAGAGGCAATGACTAAATTTCAAGAAATGGCTGAGGCAGCATGGAAGGATCTTAATGAAGGACTTCTTAGGCCCACTCCCGTCTCTACGGAGTTTTTATCTCGTATTCTCAATCTTGCACGTATTGTTGAGGTTACATATATACATAATCTAGATGGATACACTCATCCGGAGAAAGTCTTAAAACCTCACATTATTGCCCTACTTGTGGATTCTATTGAAGTTTAGACCGCATTTGTTGCTGGTCGACTTTATTCTCCTTTGTTGAAAGAATTAAATCTATTTATTTAATTTTATCATGCTGTATAAAGTTGCCAAGCAACTGCCTTTTGTAATGGAGCGATGCACTTCCCATCGGGTTCCTTAATATCCTTGTAAGAAATAATACTACCGGTACCGTTTGTTTTTTATTTCATTTTTTTATTGCACATATTAACTTGAATATGTTCTACCCATTGTCCCCAGAAAATAATTCAATATTGAGATATTAATTTGACGAGCATAACTGCCAAACAAGATGTAAAGCCCTGCAAGTTTTGAATATTATTTTGATCTAATTTAAATCTTAATGACATAATTAAGGTACCCTGAGAGTACAAGCACCTACTTGGACTAAATAAAGTGTTTAACGAGTCAAATTTTGCCAAAAATGAAGCTGGAAAAGATCAAGGTAATCATACGGGATGATATGTGTGATTTTAAGAGCTTCTCTTGGTTTAAGATATGCACTGACTTGGAAATCTAAGTTAAGAATTTGTTATGGAGAGATGAGCCACCTGAATTGAGCCACCAGAGAAGGTTAATACAAGCTTGCAATTGCATATTATAATGATAGCTACATAATGATTGCAAGGGTATTCTCTTTCAGTGATCAATATTTCTTAAGTACGGAATAGATGATGTAGCTTTACATCAACAGCTTAATCTCTCTGTCTCTTTTTTTTTCTTGATACAATGTCTCACCAGTGTTTATCTCTTTTTCTTCTTTCACTAATTACACAGTAGATCTAAAGGAACTACGATGTACTACGTAAGTGTCGAGCCTAACCTCGACGAGGTAGTGACGAGGCTATGACAGGACACCGACGTAAATAAGCCTGTGCAGATAACAATATACGTACAACATAACAACAAATAAGGCTAAACATGTACTATTGGGAGGGGACATGCGAAAGGGTGCAAAAAATACGATAACTACAACAGGGAATGATAACAAGAAACAGTCAACAAGACTTCAACAAGTAAAACGAATAAACATAATAAATAAAACTGCACGGCATCACCTTTCGTGCTTTTACTTCAACAAGTAAAACGAATAAACATAATAAATAAAACTGCACGGCATCACCTTTCGTGCTTTTACTCTCAACCTCACTATAAAACAATAAGAACGGCACGACATCACCCTTCGTGCTTTTACTCTCAATTTTATCATGAAACAATAGATATGGCACGACATCACCCTTCGTGCATTCTCAAATACGGCACGACATCACCCTTTGTGCACTAACACTCAAATATGACACGACATCAGCCTTCGTGCATTAACACTCAAATACGGCACGACATCACCCTTCGTGCATTAACACTCTCCCTTACCATATAACAATGAACATATAATAATAGGGAGATAGAATAAACAAGGAAAAACCTTACGTCAACAATGGTTCCACAATACCAACTTCAACTTCAAAAACAATACTCAATTATCACAAATAGCCCATACATGCGGAAAGAACGATCAATTTAGTAATTAAATAGTCTAAGCATGGATATCATGATTAAAGAAAACAATAAATTACAAGAACAGGTCTCACCCGCATGCTTTAACCCAGCAACAACGCATAAGTACTTGTCACCTCACATATACGTTGTATCCAACATTTAAACAAGTAGCAAATAAGAAAACAAGTCCTAACCCCTCAAGTCAAGGTTAACCACGACACTTACGTCGCTCCAAAGACCAACTCAAAGCTCAACCACAGCTTTGCCTTTCAAACAAGCTTCTGAACCAACAAAATCTAGCAAATTATCAACAAAATGGTTCAACATAAGCCTTTTTTTTTTCTTTTTCACTCTTTTCTTTTTTTTTTTTTTCAAATTTTCTTTCTCTTTCTTTTTAGTCCCTCAATTAATTTTATGGCTATGATCGTATCCGATGGGGATTGCCTACGTATCATCGGGGCTCCAGACCAAACATGCACACGAGTCCAAAAATATCATACGAATTTGCTTGCGTGATCAAATCGCCAAAATAAACCTAGAACTATGAA
The DNA here is from genome assembly GCF_001879085.1 of Nicotiana attenuata. NCBI lineage: Eukaryota > Viridiplantae > Streptophyta > Magnoliopsida > Solanales > Solanaceae > Nicotiana > Nicotiana attenuata. The sequence goes on along the minus strand of NC_031997.1, from coordinate 3,784,223 downwards.
TCGAACACCAAATCAAAAGAAATTTTCAAGAAAACTAGAACTTCTATTTTAACAATCGGACATCTTAATCACGTCAAACCAACTCTGTTTCTCACCAAGTTTGACAGACAAGTCATAAATATAGTAGTGAACCAATACCGAGTTTCAGAACCAAAATACGGATCCAGTATCAACAAAGTCAAACATTGGTCAAACCTTTAGATTCATTAAGCCTTTAAACTTCAAAATTTCGACAAAAAGCGATAACTCGAGCTAGGAACCTCCGAATTCGATTCCGGGCATACGTTCAAGTTTCAAATCACGATACGGACCCACCGGGACTGTCAAAATACTTATCCGGATCCATTTGCTCAAAACGTTGACCGAAGTCAACTCAAACGGATTTTAAAGGCAAAAATTCATACTTTATCAATTTTTAACATAAAAGCCTTCCAGAAAAAGATCCGGACTGCGCACGCAAATAGAGGAAGGTTAAAATAAGGTATTTGAGGTTTCAAAACACGGAATTTAGGTTTAAACTCTACATGACCTATCGAGTTATCACATCATTGGAGTTTATTATAGCATTCTTAGCTTGTTCTGAAGTTGCATCAGGAATACATTGTATTATTTGAGAACCATAATTTAATATATAGTGTTCTGTGATTTTAAAAATTAAAGTATGTAAGTTACTCTTTTGTTATTAATACAAAATTCTTTTTTGGTGTATGACTTGTTGTATCGAAGTTATATGAATGACTAGTGCATTTCTTCGCGCTTCGGGCGATCATAAAAACCTTATTAGATACACACGATAAATTTTTTATAATATCTGAATATTAAAAATATGTTAAAGGTTATTTTTAGCTTTCAAATCCGAATTGATTATATTTCAAGTTCATTATTAAAGTAGTAAAAACATAAATAATTTACAGGATAATTTTTTGTAATTCCAATCGAGATGAATCAAATACAAATTTTGTATACTCGGGCAAACGTTAGTTAGTTCTACATATTGATTAAAGTACATATATAATGATTTGACCATAATTATAGTTTAAAAATGTAAGTTCATACTAATCTTATTAAATTATGTGGTCGAGAAACAATCTTATTAATGCATATGGATTACTCAAGACCAATGACACTATTATCCTTAAATTGTTAATCTAAGTACTCATTTTTGACATCCAAATATAGTAGATGTTCCCTTGACATTAATTATTGTATCTTTTATCTCCTCCATGTTTTCTATCGACGACGGTATCACCTAAAATTTGAGTGATCTCTCTCTTTTTTATATTTGACCTCTGAGTTTTTTGATTTGTATCCATGTCAACCACAAACTGTAGTTAATCGTCCAAACAAAAGTACTGTGGACCTTTATTACTTTTGAACTTGTAGGTTATAGATGTAGTACTACTACACAACGCCAATAGCCTTAGATATGTCAGTAAGTAAAATTTATTTATACTATAATAGTTAGTTTTAAGTCACGTTTTAAGCAATGTAAAGTTAATAATTTATTGTTAATTTTTCTTTGGTTATTGATTAACACTGTAGTTTAAAACTGCAAAACAACTATTTTAGGTGAATAGTAATCAATCATTAGGATGAACAAGCAAAGTTTTATTGGAGTTGATGAACTTTAAAAGGAAAAAAATAATGCATAATCCACATACTATAGGAGGTGTTTTGGCTTCATCAAATAGAATGAAAAAGAGAGCAAACTTTTTGTAATAGTTTGGTGAAAAAACAATTAGATGAAATATTTCATCTTTATATGATGGGGAAGGATCCTCGACATGATTAGTCATACAAATTAGTGGGCTTGAAATATATATATAATATAATGCAAGGAATTTTTATATTCCTATGCCACATAAGAAACCTTATTACCCTCAATATTTAAGGTTTGACTTAATTACACTTAGAATACCAAATTACCAATTCTATACCATAGTGTATTTAGCACATTATTTGCGTGCGCAGAAGTATACTAGCATTATTTTAAACATTGGCATTGAATTTAGTACATTAGCAGCTGACTACTGTACCTCTCCTTTTTAATATTCAAATCTTCCAACCGATAATAAAACTCTTCTTAATGACCCCTTGTCAACTTCATATTACTATATTCCCCAAAATGCAGATTTTCCCAGTGCGATCCCAGACACACACACACATACACAAACCCCACACCCACCCCATACAACCACCCCCCATCAGAAAACGTGTCTTTCAGTTTCTTTTCCATTGCAGATGTCCCATTTCTGGTTCATCTTCCCCATCTTGTTCAATTCCTACTTATTTGATATCTTAACTAAAAAAAAATACGAGGAAATTGAGTCGTTTATATGGGGAAAAGCAGAGGAATTGTGACAGTATTTCATTGAAAAGAAGAAAGAGTTATAATGGAAGCAAAAGCAGAAGATTTGTAGAAGTTCTAGTCGTTTTCGATTTGTGAAAACAGAAAACAAAGCATCTACAATCAGAATATAAATAATCTACAATTTATCTACAAAATATCTACAAACTGGGTACATTGAATTTTAATATCCCAATTCCCATTCAATTGTAGTTTAATTGGGATTTTCGACATAATTGCATTTTTTGCAGAAGATTTGTATAAGTTTTAGTCATTTTTGATTTGTGAAAACAGAAAACAAAGCATCTACAATTAGAATACAAATAATCTACTATTTATCTACAAAATATCTACAAAACTGGGTACATTGAATTTTTATATCCCAATTCTCATTCAATTGTAGCATAATTGGGATTTTTGACATAATTGCGTTTTTTCAGACGAACTGAGCTTTTGATTTGTGTCTTAAGCGAAAATATCGAAGAACAGATCTGAGCTTTTGAACAGATTTGATTTCGACGAATTGAGCTTTTGAACAGATTTGATTTGTGGCTAAATCAATTAGAAGATTCTGTTCCTGAATTTTACCAGGCCTAATTAGGAAGATTCAGCTACTAATAATTATTATTTAATGAATGGTATAATAATTGTAGAAAAAATGTGGACAGGACGAGTGAATTAGAAACTATGATAAAATTTCATATATGGTATAGGAAAAAAAAAAATCTCATAATGCAAACATTAAGGGAGACCAAACATAGCATAATCCATTCAATGAAAGTTAACAATGGTTAAAGAAGTTATAAAATTATTGTTTCCTCTAGTATTAATTTTTTACGAAGTTTTAGCATTCACCTTTATCTTATGAATATTATATTTTTTTACATACATAAATACGTATATTCCCTTTGAAAATTAAAATTATTTATTTTTATAGCTTTTCCATATATTTTAAATGTCAAATGAAAAAAGAAAGAGAGAAAAGTTATTAAAAAAATTAAGGAATGTAACTTAAATGCAAGATAGGAGCATTTACATTCGTATATTCACTTCCTTTCCTTTTCTATGTTTTATTATTTATTCAGTATATTTAGATTCTTTTTTATTTGCTGCGCTTTTATTTTTCTCATTAATTTTCCTCTTTTTCTCTTTCTATGCAATTCTCTGTCTTCTTCCCTCACCCTGTAATCCGCCGCCTCCTCCTCCCCATTCTTTTTCGATCATCACAGCAAAATCTATCCTCTACTCCAAAAAAAAAAAAAGCAAAGAATATCACCTAAGCTTATCCGATCCTCCACTAAACCATCCCATTTAAGACTCCAAAAATCAAGCAGGTGAGTTAAAATGTAAATATAAATAGATATAGTTATTCCAAAAATCTGTCAATAAAAGCAAATATGTAAATAACTTGTTTCATTAGATGAATAAAACTGCCATTGATAATGAACATCAGCAAGACCATGTTACTTATCCGCAAGTCATGTTACTTTTGGCTTCTGAAAAGGTTTTGTCGACGCCATTAGAGCAACATGTACATCCTATTACAAACTCATCAGCGGTCGCAATAGTGAAAATTTTAAAAACTAAGACGACTTACCGCAAATCAAACACACTGCATAAAGTTAATCAATATAATAGTAGGAGGAAACAATGGAGGAAAATGCAATTTATAATACATTAAGCAAATGAGGGTTATGGATTAGAAAAGTTATAATCCAAGATGTAATTTATAACATATTCGGAAAAAATCTAAAAATGCCACTCAACTATCAAAAATGACCTATCTATGCCATCCGTTAAAAGGTCGCTATTTCCATGCCACTACCGTTACACTTTTGGCCTATTTATGCCACTGTTTAGTAACGGTTCCATTTTTTGATTTTTAAATAATAAGAATTAATTTTTCAACCCCACATTTGCCACGTGTCTTTATATTACTGGTTCTTCTTTACTTGACCCTACATTTCTTTTAACCTGATTATGTATAATTAACCAAATCCAACCCGATAAAATCCAATCACATAAGCGAAAACTAAACCCTAGTTATCTCTGGGAAAATGACACTTCCATACTTTATCACAGCTCCTCCAGCGACTGAACCAACTCCATGTTTTAATAAGAAGTTCAAATCCTCCTGCTTGTCATAAAATTTCAAAAACGACCTCACAGGTGAGTAGTAGTATGTAAATAATAATCCAATAAAATAAAATAAATTACTCGTTAAGATTTTGAAAATATTGCCAAAATGATCGTGAAAATCGTGATTAACGAACAGTTAAGTGTTCTGAGAGGAGTTAATTAAAGGGAGGGACTGGGGGTAACCTGTAGTAGGAAAAGAAGACCAGGTTCATCAGTGCTGGGATTTGGTTGGTCAGTTTTGGGGTCGGAAGCTCGGGCAATCATGGGCGTCTTAAAGGAGGAAGACATTCTGAAAGATTACGGAACGAGGCTGCAGACGGCTGCTGAAGAGACGATATTGAGGTTGAGGTGGAACATGTCGCCGGAAATTTTACAGGTCGCAATGCGGACAGCCTCCATCTCCTCAAATGGCAACAAAGGTTAAAAGAAATGTAGGGTTATCTAAAGAAGAACCAATAATATAAAGACATGTGCCAAAGGTGGGGTCGAAAAATAATTTCTATTATTTAAAAATCATAAAATGAAACCGTTAGTAGACAGTGGCATAAATAGGCCAAAAGTATAACGGTAGTGGCACGGAAATAGCAATCTTTTTAACGGATGATATAGATAGGCCATCTCTGATAGTTGACTGACATTTTTAGGCCTTTTCCGTAACATATTAAACAATTGGGGGTTACGGACTTGAAAAGTCACAACCCTCGATCAAAAGATGTGAGTTATGGTTGTGAATTTTTAAAATAAGATAAATGATTAAAATAAAAAAGAAAATGCCAAAAGATAAGAAAAAAGATAAATAGAATTCCTACACTATGGGGATGCCACATCATCTTGCCAATTCCCTCACTTTCTTCTAAAAACTAGTATACGTACCCGCGCGATGCGCGGATCGATTCAAAGAAAAAAAAAGAGTGGAGAGAGATAATAAAAACATATGTATATTGATCGGTAAAATATTTATTCCTCATTATGAGTTATAAAGTAATAATAATAATATCAAAAAGTTTAATTTCTTCGTAAGGCATAAAATCAACTAACTCATTTAGCTCTGCTAATTTATCCAGCGGCGTGCCACTAACTTTTAATAGGCTACCTGACAACAAAAGAAAAATTAAAGAGAGACCAAAAAAAATACTCCTTCTAATCCATAAGGAGTTAAAATATGTCTCTACATTAGTTGATCAAATAAATCGACCAATTTACTTGAATTACCATCAATAGAGTTTTGAAGAACCTCAATTATCAGGGGCTTAAATTAGATGAGAACTAATCATTATAGTCTGCTATATTGAAAGATATAGTCTACTCTGAATCTTGTAACCACAAAAGCTGCTAATGGCATATGGAGCCTATCCGATATCAAAGAATAGATGTAATTTATCGGAGAAGACGAATCTCTAGTAAATTATTCAACATTTACAATTGTCTTTCAGATCCTATCTTCATCAAGGATATCGACTAACGCTGAAAGAATAGTACTTGTTTGCAATAAATACTCTGCAATTTGTAAAAAGCAAAAAACATGATTAAAGGACAAATACTGTAAGACTACATTTGCAATCCAGTCTAGAATATAAGATTTACATCACCCTCGTCCATTTTGAATACTAAAAACATGATGCAAATGAATTGCTTTAATAGAAGTCAGCACTTACTGCTACAACCACAATATCATAAATCAGGAATGTATAGTTACAACCTGCATGATCAAATTCATACAGATCAAACAACTCCAATAAGTATTTAATGTTTAAAGAATAATGATATTTCCATGTAGCTTCAAAACTTTGAACTTCGAACCTTTCTTACGGCTAGGCGTTTCTTAATAGTAGCAGTGCAATCTTAATCCCTGTATATGTTTCATTTCTATTATCAGTCCTTAATTTGCAAGATTAAAAGCTAAGCTAAGCAAAGCCATTATCAAAAAGGAGTTAAAACAACAATTTTGCTTCAAAAAGTTAGTTAGGAGAAATATATCTAATGAGTGATGTAATATTTTTGTATTGCTTGTACAGATCAAAAAAAAAAAAAGGGCAACCCTCTTTTGTACTATTTTACTTAGTAATAGTAATGATGCAAGTCAAAATAAAAAAGAGATTCCAAAAAATACCTAAAAGTAACAATTTTAAAATAAAAAGTAATATTTTTAGTACCTATACAAATCAAGGATTGGACTATACATAAGTATTTTCGAAGTAGCTACAATAAAATGCCATGCTGGCTTGTAGTAAAGTGACTTTACAAACCAAAATATCCTTGTATATGTTTCTCAGAAGATAAGAGAAGGAGAAAGAATGATGCAACTTTGCCTTAAAAAAGTTAGTTAGGAGAATTATGTCTGATAGCTACTATATATAAATATTTTTGTACAGTTTCTGCAGATCCCGAGAAAAAAGAAAGAAAATAAAGAGGAAAAGAGCAACTCACTTTTGTACTGTTTAACACATCTGTAGAAAATAATGACAGGTTTCTCAATTAAGCATAATGATAATAAGTTTTAGAAAATACTTACCTTGTCAGTGTCAACATCATGCATAATGGCATTGATGACTTCCTCACTGTTTCCATCATCCTCATCACTCAAGGCACTGCGCAGCTCCTCGATTTCTATGTAGCCACTTTCATTTCTGTCAAAAAATAAAAACGCTTTGTGCAGATGCTCATCATTTGCCATTTTTCTTAGATGAACTGATACAGCGACAAACTCCGCGTAATTTAAATATCCATCTCTATCAACATCAGCCTGTAAGAGCGAAGAGAAGATAAAAGTGGGAACAATTATAATAATCACTCTATCAAAGAGCAAAAGAATCCCAGAGTAAGGAATTTCTGAGAAACAATAAGAACCCAATTAGGTACGCAAGGAAAAGTGCGAGGCTTCTCTTATGGCTATAGACAGATTCACATTGAAAGTCATCACAGTAAAAATAAAATAGAAGTTTTGTTGGTTCAACTTATGCTGATCTAATATATATAGAATCAATCATTTATAGATATTATATATATAGCAAGTTTAAATATTTAACCGTAATGCCTGACTTCCCTTCTAAGCTGAAATCTGAATATTTTAAAGAGAGACGAAGCAGACTGTAGCATTAGGTAGTATTAGTAACTTGATATGTATGATATATTTAGCCCTTTAAAGTATAAGAAAATCAAACCGGGCGAAAATAAAGGCATGAGAATGCTTACGGCTTCCATGAGAATCTGAAGATCAGCATCAGGAATCTGATGGCCCAGCTTTTGAAGACCAATTTTAAGTTCTCCAAGGTTAATCTTGCCTTTCTTTCCTGTATCCATCTGGTCAAATGCTTCCTTCATTCCAGCCACTTCCTCTGCTGACAAAAACTCCGCGATAACCTGTGCATGCAATGAAAGAAAGCATAAGATTGAGAAACTTTTGTGAGAAAGCAGAGAATCTTTGATCATTTTGGGCTTCAAATATTAAGCATATATGAAGATATCCTTATGAGAGAGTGCAGAATGCTAAGAATATGTATATAACTGCAGGGAAAAGTGTATATTTACCTTTTCTTGAGCTTGTTCATAACTGAAAATTGTTTGAGCCTTGTTTTGACAGTCTCGCCCAGTGAGACGTTTGGTGCTTTCTTTATATTTTGTAACCAAGTATGCTCTGCATTCAAGTATATGAGCCAAAGCCCAAAGAATAAGTCAGTAAATCTATATTAATATTAAGATATTGTAAGTTTTATACAGAAAAAAAGAAATATATATCTATATTGTCTCTCTTTCTGACACCAACCCTTTCTTTTATCATTACCATATTTCTGCCCATTTTGGCTTCACAATTGACCTGACGTAGAAGAGCAGTAGTTTTACCGGCAAACATTGGACCAAAAATTACCCAAGCTAGATAAATGGGTTTACAAAGAAACAGGAAGAGCAATCTGTGATTAATAATCAAGAGTGAAATTCGTATAAGCACAAATTCGTTTACCAAGAAACAGGAAGAGCAATTTGTGATTAATAATCAAGAGTGAAATTCGTATAAGCACAAATTCGTAAGCTAAATGGGTTTACCAAGAAACAGGAAGAGCAATTTCTGCACAAACTCGTATCTGACTTGTTTTGTAACAAAAAAAAAACTTTTTTGGTCAAAAGTACAATCTGGCCTCTTATGCGTCAATTTTCAAAAAAAATCAATTATACATTAGAGATCAAAGAAGCCAAATAACTGCTGAAGAATGACCCAAACCAAAATGATCAAAGTAGTAGAAAGTTAATTGGATGGTTTGTAATGAAAAGTCCATATTGCAACACAAAACAATAATTCCAATAGATCACATAAAATTTACTTAACTAATAACTTATGCAAGTCTACGGTGAACATTGATAGAGCTTTTGAGCCATCCAATATCCATGATAATTATAAAGAATGACGTTTGTTAATTAGCCCAAGAAAAATCAGAGATAAAAGAAGATGAAGTAGGAAATATGGAGTATTTGTAAGCAGTGAACAAAGAGACCCTCTGTAAGCAACAGTTATGCAAATCGCAAATCTGCAAACAGTGGATTAAAGTTCATACCGTTGTTCTCGGGAGAAAATTTAGGCCGTTTCTGCTTTTGTATATCCATTCGATTTTTTCTGGTTAATTTCTTCTCTTCTTCCATGTCAAATTGAGTCGTAACTGGCCTAGTTGTGAGAAGTTGTAGAGCCGTCTATTGAAGAGAAGGCAGTTGATGATACAGGCTTATACGACGCTTCTTTATTGAAAAAGTACGTGTAGTTGTGGAAGAACCACAATTTTTGCAGTTTTAAGCAGTTGCTACACAGTATAGTCAATCGTGGGTTAGACAGTTGAGGCTATCGTGATTTTGCAGAGAGAATTTAGGGTAAGTTGAAGGTAAAAAGTTTTTACCTAATATTGTGGAGTAAAGGGTTTTCACATATAAAATTATTTAATAATTAAAAAAAACGTGAGAATTGGAATTGGAGTTTGTTTCTTGGAATGGGAGTAACTATATTTCTTTTTTCGGTTTTAATGAAAAAACGTGGGAATGGGAGTAAATTGTCCAATTTTTCAGTTTTTTTTTTTAGTTTTAAAAACGTGAGAGCAAAGCTATGAATAACTGAATTTGTAAGTTTTTTTCTATTTTCAAAATTTTTTGAAGCTCCAAAGTTATTGGAGTTTTGTCATAAAATTTGATATGTGTTCACATTTTGTTTTGACACTTGGCATAATATCATTGATTTGCCTCTCTTTTTCTATATTAATAGATTAAACTCCACTGCAATGTCCGAATGTTGCCGATCTAAAGTTTCATTCGCAGGTCCCAAAACAGATTGAAACCAAAAAGAAGAGCAACATCAATTCAAAATGATAATTATCAGCCAAAAACAACACATAAATGAATCTCCAGGAAAAATTAGAAGAAGAAAAAAAAAAGGATCAATAGAATCACATCCAAAGAAACAATGTTGTAGACAAAAAACTGTAAGAAGATAAAGAACATGGTAAATAGAATGAAGCCAAAGTGAGAATATTTTAGGTAATAAAACTGTAAAAAGCTACGAAACTGGTAAATAAAATTACATTCAAAGTAACAATTCTCTATGAAACTGGTAAAAAAAATTACATCAAAGTAACCATTCTCTAGGCAAAAGGGAAAACTGGAAAAAGATATTGTCACGACCCAAAAACCGACCCGGTCGTGATGGCTCCTATCGTTAAACTAGGCCAGCCAACTTATTTCCAAATACTCTATATTTCATTTAAAACTTAAGTGAAACCATATTTTTAACAGAAATCCGATAAAAGAGATAAAGCAAAAATCAAAACAAGCGGAAAAATACAAGCCCGACCCCGGGTGTCACTAAGTCATGAGCAAAATACTACAACGGTTTGAAAGAAAACAAGACTAACATAGTCTGAGAATAGCCAACATAATACACTAACGAAAGATAAAGAAGGAGAAGGCGGGACTGCAATCGCCAGGCAGCTACTTCGCTATCTCCAAGGAAAAGTCCACCACTGAAATGATCAGCAACCGCTACCGTAACCCGAGATACCTAGATCTGCACACAAGGTGCAGGGGGTAACGTGAGTACACCAACTCAGTAAGTAACAAGTCCAAACTATGGACTGACAGGTAGTGACGAACCAAACCTCAACAGGTAATATCATTTAACTGTACAGAAAAGTAGGCATGCTTGCAGTTCAGGAAAAAAACTCAACAGTAACTAATGCAGTCTGATCAGTACGGAATAATAAGCTCAGGAAATCTCTATGTACTAATGCACAGATAGCATGATCAATGTTCCGTGTACCTCCACTCACAAGTGCTCAACCACTCGGAGTAGTATATGGCCATCCGGCCCAGGGAAGATCCATCCCGGAATATATATATATATCACTGACCGCAGTCATCCAGTACCGAGGAAGGCCATTCCAGCCCTGTGGAGAAGATCCATCTCCAAGTATAAATACTTCGGACAAGATTCATGTCCAGAGAAGATCCATCCCTCAATATCATCAACTGCGCTCACTGGGGTGTGTTACAGACTCCGGAGGAGCTCCTACAGCCCAAAAGCTATCAAAATCATCAGCATTAGCGCTGCGGCGTGCAGCCCGATCCCATATACTGTCACTCACAACCAGGTTCTCGGCCTCACTCAGTCATCACTCTCCAGTCTCACACACATGGGCTCACAATGTCATGATACTAGCCCGAACAATGATATGATGTGCCAAATAACAATAATCGAGACTGAGGCATGATATATAATGCATGAACATGACTGAGTACAGAATATCAATGAAGATAATGATATGACAGCAAGAAACGACCTCTCGGGTCTCAACAGTATCAGCATGAAGCCCTAACAGGATATCTAGCATGTTTTTACAGCACATTTACTTAGTCACATGATAGAAACACAGATATCAACAAGAAAGAGTCACTAAGCGGTACCCTGGAATGATCCAGGCAACATTTCTCACGGTGCACGCCCACATGCCCGTCACTTGGCATTTGCGTCACCTCAACAGCAATCATAGAACACGTAGTTCGGGGTTTCAAACCCTCAGAACCAAGTTTGGAAGCGTTACTTACCTCATGCCAAGCCAAACTCTAGCCCGCGACGCCCTTGCTTCTCGATTCGGCCTCCAAATGCCCCGAATCTAACCAAAATCAGTATATAACCATCAATATACGCTAAAGGAATGAAACCTATACGAAAATTATAAAATTAACTAAAAAATCCCAAAATTGTCCAAACCCGACCCCCGGGCCCACGTCTCGAAATTCGATAAATATCACATCATAAGAATCCTCATCCATCCATGAGTCCACACATACCAAGAATATCAAAATCAGACCTCAAATGGCCCCTCAAATCCCCAATTTAAACTCTCTAATTCCAAGCCCTAATCCCCCAATTTTTAGCCTTTAAATCCCACAAAATTTCATGTCTAATTAGTTAGAAATTACCATAGAATCGAGTATTGAGTTCAAAAACCTTACCTCCAAGTGTTTCCCTTCAAATCCCTCTTCAATCCCTCTCAAAAAGCTTCAAAACCGCCTGAAAAATAGAGGAAATAAGCTGAAAATCGCGAAGACAAGAATTTATAGTTCTGCCCAGGGGTTCCGCATCAGCAGTCCAATACCGCACCTGCGACCAAACGTTCGCATCTGCAGAGCTTCACTTAGACTTCCCATCCGCATCTGCGATCAAGCCACTGCATCTGCGGCTCGTAGGTGCGACTAACCTTCCGCATCTGCGATGCATCCCCAATCACTGGCCTTCGCTCCTGCGATAAAAATGCCGCTTCTGCGGCTCGCACCTGCGGTCCCCAATCCGCAGGTGCGGTTATGACAGAAGCACAACAGCTTCAGCTGCAAACTCTAACTTCCAAACTTCCCGATAACCATCCAAAATCATCCCGAGGCCCCCGGGACCTCAACCAAAAGTACGAACAAGTCATATACCACTATTCAAACTTGTAACAATCTTCGGAACACTCAAAACAACATCGAATCATCAAAAAACCCTCGGATTCAAGCCTAAGTATTCCAAAACTTCCGAATTCCGCAATCGATCAAAAAGTCTATCAAACCTCATCCGAATGACCTAAAATTTTGCACACACGTCAAAATGACACAACGGACATTCCGACCCCGATATCAAAATTTCACTACCAACCGGAAAACGCCAAAATTCCAATTACGCCAATTCAAGCCTAAAACTACCACGGACCTCCAAAATACATTCCGATTACGCTCCTAAGCCCCAAATCTCCTAACGAAGTTATCCGAACCATCAAAATTCACATCCGAGACCTTTTTCACATAAGTCAACATCTGGTTGACTTTTCCCAACTTAAGCTTACTCAAAAGAGACTAAGTGTCTCAAACCTCTCCAAAACCACTCCGAACCCAAGCCAACCAACCCGATACCACATAATACAGCTGAACAAGATATAAAGAAGCAAAAATGGGGGAAACAGAGTGGTAACTCATGAAACGACCGGCCGGGTCGTTACATCCTCCCCCTCTTAAACAAACGTTCGTCCTCGAACGAGTCAAGAAACATACCTGAAGCCTCAAATAGGTGAGGATATCTGCTCCGCATATCTTGCTCGGTCTCCCAAGTAGCCTCCTCCACAGGCCGACCTCTCCACTGCACTTTCACTGAAGCTATATCCTTTGATCTCAACTTTCGGACCTGCCGCTCCAAAATAGCCACTGGCTCCACGTCATAGGTCAAATCACTGTCTAACTGAACCGTGCTGAAATCCAAGACATGAGACGGATCGCCAATATACTTCCGGAGCATAAAAACATGAAATATCGGATGCACACCTGACAAGCTAGGTGGCAAAGCCAGCTCATAAACCACCTCCCCTATCCTCCAAAGCACCTCAAAAGGCCCAATGAACCGAGGACTCAATTTACCCTTCTTCCCAAATCTCATAACACCCTTCATGGGTGAAACCTTCAATAGAACCTTCTCCCCAACCATGTAGGACACATCACGAACCTTCCTATTAGCATAACTCTTTTGTCTCGACTGTGCGGTACGAAGCCGCTCCTGAATTACCTTCACCTTGTCCAAAGCATCCTGCACTAAGTGTGTACCCAAAAGCCTAGCCTCACCCGGCTCAAACCAACCAATTGGAGATCTACACCGTCTCCCATATAAAGCCTCATATGGAGCCATCTGAATACTCGACTGATAACTGTTGTTATATGCAAACTTTACGAGCGGTAGAAACTGATCCCATGACCCTCCAAAATCAATGACACAAGCACGCAACATGTCCTCCAATATCTAAATAGTGCATTCGGACTGCCCGTCTGTCTGAGGGTGAAAAGCTGTGCTCAACTCAACCTGAGTACCCAACTCTCGCTGCACGGCTCTCCAAAACAGTGAGGTAAACTGAGTACCTCTATCTGAAATGATGGAAACTGGGACACCATGCAAGCGAACAATCTATCGAATATAAATCCATGCTAACCGCTCTGAAGAATAAGTAGTACACACAGGAATGAAGTGCGCGGACTTGGTCAGCCGATCCACAATCACCCAAATGGCATCGAACTTCTTCAAAGTCCGTGGGAGTCCAACTACGAAATCCATGGTGATCCGCTCTCACTTCCACTCTGGAATATCTATCTGCTGAAGCAAGCCACCCGGTCTCTGATGCTCATATTTCACCTTTTGATAGTTGAGACACCGAGCTAAAAATCCCACAATATCCTTCTTCATTCTTCTCCACCAGTAATGCTGTCTCAAATCCTGATACATTTTCGCGGCACCCGGATGGATGGAATACCGCGAGCTGTGGGCCTCCTCCAGAATCAACTCCCGAAGCCCATCCACATTGGGCACACATATCCGGCCCTGCATCCTCAATACATCACAAATAGTCACATCTCTAGCATCGTCGTGCTGAACTCTGTCCTTAAGGAAAAGCAAATGAGGATCATCATACTGGCGCTCTCTGATGCGATCAAAAAAGGAAGACCGAGAAACCACACAAGCTAAGACCCGACTAGGCTCCGAAATATCCAACCTCACAAACCGATTGGCCAAGGCCTGAACATCAACTGCGAGAGGTCTCTCCCCAACAGGAATATATGCCAAACTGCCCATACTCACCGCTTTCCTACTCAAGGCATCGGCCACTACATTGGCCTTCCCCGGATGGTACAAGATAGTAATATCATAATCCTTTAGTAGCTCCAACCATCTCCGCTGCCTCAAATTGAGATCCTTCTGCTTGAACAAATGCTGGAGGCTACGATGATCAGTAAACACCTCACAAGACACAACATGCAGATAATGCCTCCAAATCTTCAACGCGTGAACAATGGCGGCCAACTCTAGATCATGAACGTGGTAGTTCTTCTCATGGGGCTTCAACTGACGAGAAGCATAAGCAATCACTCTACCCTTCTGCATCAACACACACCCAATGCCATCTCTCGAAGAATTACAATATACTGTATATGAACTTGAAGCTAATGGAAAAACTAATACTGGAGCTGTGGTCAAGGCAGTCTAGAGATTTTGAAAGCTCGCCTCACACTTATCCGACCACCTGAAAGGAGCACCCTTTTGAGTCAATTTGGTCAAGGGTGATGCTATAGATGAAAATCCCTGAACGAACCTATGGTAATAGCCCGCCAAACCAAGGAAGCTGCAAATCTCTGTGGCTGAGGACGGTTTGGGTCAACTCTGAACTGCCTCTATCATCTTCGGATCAACCTGAATACCCTTACTGGACACCACGTGCCCCATGAAAGCCACTGACTACGCGAGTACACTAGAATATCATCAATGAATACAATAACGAATGAGTTGAGATAAGGCCGAAACACGCTGTTCATCAAATGCATGAACACTGCTAGGGCATTATGATGTTCTAAACGTCAATACCACACAAGAGGGGGGGGGGGTAATTTGTGTGGTACCCAATTTTCGCTCTAGAAGAACCTGGTTCTTCTAGATGTACTAACTACTGCTATTTGTGGAATAATAAATACAGAAAATAAAGAACATAGAGATTTTACACCTGGCTCAAAAGGTGAAAAAACCACGACCTACTACTCAGTAGGATTTTCCCAAACTTCCACTAAAATCACTGAGCCAAAACAGCATTTACAAAAC
>NC_031997.1:3762687-3766625 GCF_001879085.1 Nicotiana attenuata | reverse complement strand
TTTAAATTCGAAAACCTTGGAAATTTCAAGCGTTTTGAAGAGGACATTTCGGAGTTGATTCCCCACGAAGTGTAGATTAACGTCCTACGTTTTGGTCGGGTTACACGTTTTTTGAATCGGGACTAGGTTCACTTGTAACGGATAGTTACCAAAAGAAGTTTTTGAGTTTTGGTTAGGACTCTGCTCATGATCCAAATATAGTTATTTCAAATTATGCAGAGTGTAGAAAACATACCGTGTTATCTTGATGAATCAGGTGCTTCACTGATAATTCTCTTGTGTGAGTCTAAATTTGCCAAAATAGAGAAAATATCATTAGAGATTAATGAGTCATTTTAACACATGGCACAAGAGTATACTATGTAAAGTATGAGACTGAGCAAGATTTAATCTACTTATACACAATTCACAGACTTTCTAACCAAAAATGTTTTTTTTTCATTTTTTTTTCGTTTAACCTTGAACTGGTCCTTTTAGATGATCTTAATCATCCCTAATTCCAACCTGTTCCTCTCAAATTGATCTCTACCTAAGGCTTTTGTGAAGATGTCAGCAATTTGCTTGTCAGTAGCACAAAACTCCATAGTGATCAAGCCTTTCTCATAGTTGTCCCTCAAAAAATGGTGTCTAACATCTATGTGCTTAGTTCTCTTATGATGAATCGGATTCTTAGTCATACTAATAGCACTAGTGTTATCACAAAATATTGGTATGCATCCCACTTCAATTCCAAAATCTACCAATTGTTGTTTAATCCATAGTAGTTGAGCACAACAAGAAGCTGCAGCTACATACTCAGCTTCAGCAGTAGATAGGGCTACTGAATTTTGCTTCTTGGTAGCCCATGATACAAGACATGAACCAAGAAAGTGTGCCATACCTGAGGTGCTTTTTCTATCCACTAGGAAACCTGCATAGTCAGCGTCAGCATATCCCACTAGGTTAAAATTACTACCTTTTGGATACTAAAGGCAAAGGTCAGTGGTGCCTTTCAAGTATCTCAATATTCTTTACATTAGTCAAGTGGGACCCCTTTGAATTTGCCTGAAATCGAGCACAAAGACCTACACTGCACACAATGTCAGGTCTGCTAGTAGTGAGATAGAAAAGAGAACCAATCATTCCCCTATACAACTTCTGATCAACAGATGAACCAGGTTCATCTATATCCAATTTTGTGGATGTTGCAATAGGAGTGTCAATTTCTTTGGATGTTCCTTCCTGGTTTTGTTACTGAGGAATAGATTCATGGACAGGTTCCATCGAGGTTTGAGGATCAGTTCCTCTTTAGTCAGTTCCCCCTGTCATGTTGCCCTGGGTAGGAGAACCTGTTCCATCACTTGTTCCTTCTTCTGGTGCAGCTTCAGTCTGGGCTATAATTTCATTTTAAAATTTTTACCAGCCCAATTGCTTCATCTTCATGTTTCTGTCTCTCAGAAAGAGTGTTAGTTTCATCAAAAAATCACATGTACACTTTCTTCTACACACATAGTTCTTTTGTTATAGATCTTATAAGCTTTACTATGTGAAGAATATCCCAAGAATACTCCCTCATCACTTCTGGGATCATACTTACCTATGGAGTCTTTGCCATTATTGTGCATAAAGTACTTGCATATAAATGCCCTAAGATGGGATATATTTAGCTTTCTCCCTTTAAGTGACTCATAGGGAATCATCTTAACAAGAGGTCTAGTCATGCAGCTATTTATGATGTAGCATGCAAAAATTCAACAAACTTAGCATTTTCAAATTTAGTTCCATGATCAGACCTAATTGATGCAGGATGATTACCTAGTTGTTTCTGAGTTTTTCTAACAAAAGAAGTAAACATGTCAAATGCTTCATCTTTAGATGTTAAAACCAATGTCCAAGTAAACCTAGAGTAATCATCAACAAGCACCATCACATATCTTTTATCACATCTGCTTAATGTTCTCATTGGACCACAGAGATCCATATGGATCCGTTCCATCGTCTGGTGGTGCTTACCATTTTCTTGCATTTAAAAGAGGATCTTACCTGCTTCCCCATTGCACAAGCCTCACAAACTTCGTCTTCCTTGAACTTGATGTTAGGCAGCCCTATCACCAGATCCTTGGAGACTAATTTGTTGAGTTGACTCAGACTTGCATGTCCAAATCTCTTGTGCCAAAGGAGGGGATCATTGTCCAACACACTTAAGCAAGTGAGTTCATTTTCTGAAAGTGTGGACAAATCTACAATGTATGTATTGCTTACTCTTTTTCCCTGCAAAACAATCTTGTCAATGGTAAGATTAATCACAAAATATTTGGTAGTGGTGAATGCTACCAAGTTACCTTTATCACATAATTGTGATACACTGATTAGACTGTACTTTAGGCCATCTATCAAGTAGACATTCTCAATAGAGTGAGAATCAGTCTTACCTGCCTTTTCAACCCCAATGATCTCACCTTTCTTCCCATTTCCAAAGGAGACATTACCTCCTTTGAGGTCCTCAAGTGAAAGGAACTGGTTCTTGCTTCCTGTCATATGCTTTGAACAGCCACTATCCATGTACCATATTTGGCTGCTCCCCTTCACTTGGACCCGCGAAAGGAAATCAGGGGTTAGTCTTAGGAACCCAAATTCTATAGGCAAAAGGGTGAATCAAATTCTTTTTAGCCCAACCTGGCAGCCTATTTTTCCCTTGAACAAATTCTTTATTCTTTTGACTAGCCTTTTCTTTGACAATACATTGACTTTTATAATGACCAGTTTTACCACAGTGTCTGCAAATTTTGTTCTCAGGAAGTGTGAGGTACTTGCTTTTGGGATCCCACTTAGGTGCAGGGGTCCCGTAGCCAAGTCCTCTTTTATTGCTACTATGGTGTTCATGTAGCCATGTAAGTGCATCGGAGGACCTATTCCATTTACAGGTTTTATCTAGCTCGTGCTTAACCTTGTTTAGATCCTCCTTAAGGACTCTTATCTGCTCATCTCTTTTGTACAAATCATCTTTCATTTTTCCTACATTTTCTTCTAAAGTGAGTTGTGTGTGATCAGATTTCTTTTTACCAGTTCCTAATTTCAATTTTAGATTTTCAGATTTAAGCTCTAGGACTATGGTGTCAAGTTCATGAACCTGGTTCTTCAACTCAGCATTTTTACTATCACTTTCACTAGCCCTAAGTTCCAGGTTTTTGCACTTAGCTTTCAAAATCACACACTCCTTAGACAACTGTTCCTTTTCATTGTTTATAACTTCAAATTCATCAATGAAATCTAGAAGTAATTCAGATAGACTTTCTTTAGACAAAAACTTAATCTTGTCTTTGAGATGAATTATACTTACCTCAGATTCCTCATCGGATTTCCCAATTGCCATAAGTGCTTGTTCATCTCCATCTTCGTCTTCTGAGTCATCATCTGAGCTTTCACCCCAAGCAGCAACCATAGCCTTTGTTGATCCTTTGTTCTTCTTGGGATGAACCTATTCCTTCTTCCTGTTCCTTCGTTCAGATCTGTCCTTTTTCCATTCAATTTCCCATTGAGGGCAATTTTTAATGTGGTGATCAGTCTTCCCACACTTGTAACACCCCTCATTGGTTTGTTTTCAGGAACCCTTGTTTGATGTAGCTTCCACTTCTTGAAGGACCATTTCCTCTCATTAGGTACTTCTTGAACTCCTTTGTGATCATGGTCATTTCATCCTCCTCTAGATCAGCACCTTCAGTGATTCTGAATGCCATGCTCCTTTTCTTCTTGGGTGCATCCATCTTCATGGTTTGCCTTCTAAGTTCATAGGCAGTGAGATTTCCAATTAGCTCATCCAACTTAAGAGTGACAATGTTCTTTGATTCCTGAATAGCTGTGATTTTGCTTTCCCAAGAGACTGGCAGAACCCTTGTCAAAATCTTCTCAACTTTGTCTTCTTCAAGAATAACCCTTCCAAGAGATTTAAGTTCATTTGT
>NC_031997.1:3761249-3762587 GCF_001879085.1 Nicotiana attenuata | reverse complement strand
AGAACTAAAAATATAAAATTGGGTCCTAAATGCAAATGTACTATTTTTGTATTTTTTTATGAATTATCATGCACACACAAATAAAAAAAATACACACAAAAATACGCAATTAAATCCTAAAAATCAAATAATAAAAGAAAAATCCTAATTCTAAGATTTCTATAGGAATAATTCAAGCGAGGCAAAAATCACGTGCTCATAGCTGCCCCTCTTTGCTCGGAGACACAAAGGATTTTCGGGCAAAGATAAATAAGCAATTATGAGGGATTTTTGCCTGCTTGGCACTCCATGAGAAGAATTTTTGAAAAACGTCTGACCGAACCTTGCTTCAAAGGTTGCCTACATATCCTTGGCGATAAAGGAATCAGGTCAGTGTAGTTCTGGAAGTTTTGGTAGCTGGGACTACCAGGAGCTGTGATTTTACGGCTGTTGCTGCTACTACTGCTTGCTGACCTCCTTATTACGCCAAAAGGAAAATCAAAGCTAAGCTAGCTATGCCTATCAACTATGAGTTACAAGATTCCTATCTATAAATCTCTTGAAGCTTGATCTTGAGTCTTAGCTGATTTTGCTGTGGACCCCAATCTGAATCTTGATGCTCACAAGTTGTAGGTGCTGGTTCTTTCTTCAGCATTGGATCAAAGCGGGACACACGAAGCTTGTGACTTCGACTAAATCTTGAGCAGTCCGCATCTTTGTCCGCTTCAGCATTTTGAACTCACTTCTTTTTGTTCTTTTCTTCTTTTCTTTATTTTTGGATTGAGACTCATTCTTTTGGTCATCTCGAACCCTGTGTCTCGAGGTAAAACCTGCTCAGACACCAAAACAAACAAACGAACGAAATTTTTCTGCCCCAGTTTTCACTAGGAAAATTTCGTGAGTTATTTGCAACAAATAAAATAAGGATTGCATCTATTTGAAAAGGGAAAAGATCAGGGAATGGAGCCCTATATCTAAAAATGTAAACTCAGGGATTGAAGCCCTAATGTTGGCAAAAGGTAAAAAGCTCAACTCAGAGATTGGAGCCCTAATGTTGGCAAAAGGCGACTAGGGAATGGAGGCCCTATGTCTAAAAGGCGCAACTCAGGGATAGGAGCCCTAATGTTGGCAAAAGGCGACTAGGGAATGGAGTCCCTATGTCTAAAAGGCGCAACTCAGGGATTTGAGCCCTAATGTTGGCTAAAAGTAAAAAGCTCAACTCAGGGATTGGAGCCCTAATGTTGGCAAAAGGCGACTAGGGAATGGAGGCCCTATGTCTAAAAGGCGCAACTCAGGGATTGGAGCCCTAATGTTGGCTAAAAGGTGAAAGCTCAACTCAGGGATTGGAGCCCTAATGTT
>NC_031997.1:3759837-3760258 GCF_001879085.1 Nicotiana attenuata | reverse complement strand
AAAGGCGACTAGGGAATGGAGGCCCTATGTCTAAAAGGCGCAACTCAGGGATTGGAGCCCTAATGTTGGCGAAAAAGGTAAAAATCTCAACTCAGGGATTGGAGCCCTAATATTGGCTAAAGGTGACTAGGGAATGGAGGCCCTATGTCTAAAAGGCGCAACTCAGGGATTGGGGCCCTAATGTTGGCTAAAAGATAAAAAGCTCAACTCAGGGATTGGAGCCCTAATGTTGGCAAAAGGCGACTAGGGAATGGAGGCACTATGTCTAAAAGGCGCAACTCAGGGATTGGAGCCCTTATGTTTGCTAAAAGGTAAAAAGTTCAACTTAGGTATTGGAGCCCTAATGTTGGCAAAAGGAGACTAGGGAATAGAGGCCCTATGTCTAAAAGGCGCAACTCAGGGATTGGAGCCCTAATGTTGG
>NC_031997.1:3754582-3755052 GCF_001879085.1 Nicotiana attenuata | reverse complement strand
AAAAAGCTCAACTCAGGGATTGGAGCCCTAATGTCGGCAAAAGGCGACTAGGGAATGGAGGCCCTATGTCTAAAAGGCGTAACTCAGGGATTGGAGCCCTAATGTTGAATAAAAGGTAAAAAGCTCAACTCAGGGATTGGAGCCCTAATGTTGGCAAAAGGCGACTAGGGAATTGAGGCACTATGTCTAAAAGGCGCAACTCAGGGATTGGAGCCCTAATGTTGGCTAAAAGGTGAAAGCTCAACTCAGGGATTGGAGACCTAATGTTGGCAAAAGGCGACTAGGGAATGGAGGCCCTATGTCTAAAAGGCGCAACTCAGGGATTGGAGCCCTAACGTTGGCGAAAAAGGTAAAAAGCTCAACTTAGGGATTGGAGCCCTAATATTGGCTAAAGGTGACTAGGGAATGGAGGCCCTATGTCTAAAAGGCGCAACTCAGAGATTGGGGCCCTAATGTTGGCTAAAAGGTAA